>NC_081152.1:9577675-9907175 GCF_958295425.1 Solea solea
TGTTTAATAGAAGATACGAAAGGTATGAAGCTTGCACGCACACAGAAACACAAACATCTGATGTAAAGGAATTGGTTGATCGTTATCATTCTGTCTGGATCAGACCGTGACTACGCCGTCCTCATCAAAACATCCTGTCTGACGAGAGAGACGAGGAGAGACTTAACGAGATGGATTATGTTGGCAGAAAAAAACAAAACACCACAGACTGTCAAAATACTGTAGCTCTGTGACATGCGCAGAGCGCCCGGGCCCGTTTAGGTCCACTTGAATGCAGTAGTTGTAATTTGACTCCACTGTGTTTTAGTTTAATTGTGAGAAATTCCATTTAGTTCAGTTTCAGGTGGACTCATACGTGTCATGTGAAAGTATAATGAAAGTGAGTAGTTCAGAGAAAACAAAACACCATCTTCAGAAATGAATCCCTGGGCGAAATGTTGGTTATTGTGTTTGACAGAAGCAAAAAAGATACACAACATATATAGCATTATACGTTAGGGGTGGGTCAAAATATTGATTTGGTGGTATATTGTTGTCCTTCCTCATGCAACCGATATGCCGGGGTAAATATCAATAGACCCTTTTTCGAGAGCTACGTCACAGAAATGTGCGCGCAATCCGGCAAGTTCTTCAGAATCCCTATAGGATCTCATCCATTTAAAAAAAAAAATTGACATCGTCTGTGGCTCCAAGCATTAAAAAGAGAAGACTGAGGTGATGCTACTGCAGTCAAAGAGGCTTGTGTTTGTAGTGCTCACTTCATTTCATGTAAGTTATCATTTATCAGCTCTTTCAGAGAGCTACGTTAAGAGATGCCCCATGCACATTCAATACATGCACTTTGTTCTCTATGTTGTGAATAAGTAGAGAAATTCAGCACTTTTAACTATTCGCATATTATATCAGATGGTGAGATATACCCTGTGACTCACGGATAGACGTACATGTGCATGGACAGTTTGGACTCATTCTGCTCTCTTGTACATTAGACCCCGGGGCCTTGTTGTATGAAGAACTAGATCAAAAGAACAGTGCTGATCCAGACGGGACATTTTAGATAAAGACAGTTGACCCTAAGTTCTGCTTTTATGAACGTAGGAAAGAAATATAACTCCTTTATTTACTCTAATCGTCTCCTCCCTCAATGCCAGGAAAACACAAGAGGCAGAGAAACTGCCGTCTATTCTTCCCCAACACGCTCGACTGAGAGTTTGGTAAAGATTCCGCCTCTCCTTTACTTCAGACTGAGTCGACATCTACTCAACATTGTCCTTGGAGTTACAATACCTACAATACTGGCTTACGGTTGGTTTTGAGGCATAAAGGCAGGTTTTGATTCAAACCCTCTACCTCCATTCCAGATAAATAATATAAGTAGATCAAATTCCCTTTTGTGGTGCTTTCAGCATTGACAGTCAACGTTTAAAAATAAATAAATAAATTCAAAAGCAACATCTCTTCCCAGAATCCGACCTTGATGCTCGACAATCCTTGACCTTGCTGTTAACAATTTGCTTTAAAAAAGAAAAAGAAAATTCAAACTACTTTTTTTTCTTAACTGAAAAAAATAGTTCCTAAGGAAATTGAGGATTATTTTTATATATATATATATATATATATATATATATATATATATATATAAAATCTTTTTTAGTTTGGTAGTTTGCTTTTCTCTGATGGCTTATACAAAGTACTGCAGGAATGCACAACGGATTAAAGAAAATCTGTCATGCAGCCAAATTTCTTTTTGCATCGCGGCATGTTAAGATGTGGTTGCTTAAATGACTTGTGTCTGAAAAGTGATGAAAAATGCCCAGAGGAATGAATCATAGCTGCTCATCAGACTTTTAGCTGCCAGGACGAGTGAAACGACGTTAGCAATTCAAGCTACATAAATGTTCTGCTTAAATGGAACTATAGCTTTAATCTATTATAAGAAAGAAATGGGTAGGGTTGGACAATTTGGACTTTTCTTCAATCGCAATATCACAAATGTTCAATATATATATATATATATATATATATATATATATATATATACACAGTACTGTGCAAAAGTTTCAGGCACCACCAGCTCTGTTGTTTTTTCTGTCTGTCAAATTCTGTGATCATTGGAATTTTTTTTTTCTGACACTTCTTTCAAAAAACTGCATACATATTTTCTGGATGTGTTCCAGTAAAGTGAAATATAAATAATGATCCTCTATTGTCGTTATAGCATTGCTAAAACGACTAATCTAATGGTGGCCTAAGACCTCTGAGACATAACGCATTTTGCTTTTGTTGTATTAGCTCAGATTTGTGAATTGTTTGTCTGTTTAACAATTGTTTGTTGTTCTGTCTTGACTTTTATTGTGATATTGTATACTGGTAGTTCTCCTTGAACAGTTTTATCTGCAATTTGGGTGAATTGTCCAGGGCAATTAATCAAAGATGTTGACTGTCTGTGTTTGTAAAGGAAAGAACTTCTCACATTGATTGTGAAGAAGAGGCGTCTAAAGGAGAAATCTTTCAAATCTATTAAGTCATTGATGTACTCCTTGGGCGAGCACCTCTCAGCCTCTCTCCTCACCGCCCTTTTTCTCTATTTCTTTTTTTCTCTGTTTCTCCAGCACAACGTCACCCTCCTCTCCTTCACCTCCCCTCCTGTCTCCTTTCTCTCTGAGTGGTCTTTTCCTGTTGCCCTTTTCCAAGCACAAGCCAACAATGCTGACGTACTTCCATGTCGCACTGGGCGAGTTGTCCTCTCCAAACAAACACACTGAGGCTGATAGAGATGCACTGGCAGAAATAAGATCAAGATAACAAGGGAAAAAAAAGAAATCGCCATCAGGAAAGGACTGTTAGTTAAGAAAGAAAAAGTCCTGAGACAGTCAGATATTATTTGTGCCGAGGACAAGATGCTGCACAGACTGTCACAGATCAAGACTCTGTGACAGATTTAGGCTGCATTATCAGTGGATGGAATATTTCCCCCCCAAAAGTTTTATTTTTTGAAAATGATTACAATCAAACCATAGTTTCAGGGTCCTGCGAATAAAAGGGATCAGCGTGACGCACACGTTTGTGCATCAATCCATCATTAGACTTAAAAAACTCAAAGCAAGGTCAAAAACACAGAGAAAGATGTCTCTATCTTTGCTGCGATTGTTTTGTTTGGTCAGCTGTGATGTGATTTGTTACCTCATCAACTTGGCAAATGAGGCAAGAAAGGTTTTAGACTCATGTCTAACAGTGAAAGTATTTATCTTTCTATCTATGCAACAACCACATAGTCAGTTTTGGCAGGGGTCAGAAACCGGTCAAAGTCACTGGATCGAATGTCAGAGAATCTGATGCAATCCAAAATCACTAAGATGTGAATAAAAAGCAGCAACGATATCTTATGACCATCAGGATAATGAGACCGCTTAGATTTATATTATATTATATTTTATGGCTGTACTATTCTGCCCATTTCTGCTTCTTTTTCCAAGATAACTTTCACTTTTGATATCTGGCTTTTCAACTGTGTGGCACACAGGTGATTCTTGTCCGTCATTGGACGGTCTTTCTGCAGAAGTGCTGATGTTCTACCGTAATGACAAGTATATGAATTTGCTGCCCTTTCACATTTTAAAATATATACATTTTTATAAAAAAAATACTCTTGATGTAACTAATCAAATGTGAGCAACCTGGCGCTCTTTCATCTTAAACTATTTTCTCACTGTCTCACTGAAGCATAACTCTTCGGTTCATGCATTGATGCTTGATATTGAATGGCACTGAATGAAAGACTGGAGAGAGACTTGTAGCTGTAGTGAGGCAGATGCAGGCTTTCATCCAATAACTGCCATCACTCATCTGGGCAACGTCAGAGACGGGGAGAGAGGGAGAGTAGCGTGCTGACAGGCTTTATACTTGTGATGATGTTTAAGTGTCTGTCTACAAAGAGGCCGAGAAAATGTTCACTTCATCTGTCTGACACTGTCACTTACGGCAAGCTCGCATATATCTACCAGATTTTTATGGGAAAGCCCAATAATGTAAGTACATGTGGCTACTGCAAAAAAGCAAAACCTTGCACAATCAAGTTGTGTTTTATGGTAAATGGATTACTTCCATTATTGAACGAGGACACTGAGAAAAATGAATGAATGCTTTTTTTTTTTTTTGCTTTATAGAAAAGTCCTAGTATCTCAATAAAATAAGTCCCTGTATTTGATGTAAATCCCTTGTGTTAAGTAGGAAAACCACCTTTGACTGCTCCCACTCTCTGAGCTAAGCTAGGCTAAACAAGATCTCAGATATATTACTGAACTGCACAGGAACGAAATTGATATTGATCTGCTCTTCTGGCTCCCCAGTAAGATGGCAAACAAACGCATGCTATCAGAATATTCCTCCTAGAAAAAGTTGCTCTACCGATATAAATCAATATCTTCCATGCTCACTTGACAAATCAAAGAGTCTCATTCATTTTATCATCATATAATTGTGATGGAAAAGCAAATTTCAACATTGTAACACACAGCAGTTCTTTTGTGTGGACTGCTACATCCTGTACATGCATTCAATGGATTCAGTCATTAACAAATATCCCATTCCCAATACTCAAAAAAACAAAAAACAACCAGTGGGAATCACCTGGGTCAAATTTGGTCAGCTTTGACTCCAATCAGTGTCTGTTTTTGTCTGTTTTTACGTCTGTCCGTCCGTCCCAAACGTTATCTGTCACTACCCTACATACCTCCAGTGTGTCTTTTTTGTTGGAATTGGTGTTTACGCAATATTTCGTCAAGAGGGCAGTGCATTTGTATTGTGCTTGATCCAAAATGGACTGAAATGCAAGCAGATTTTGTGGCGATGGAATGTTAGGCCACTAAATAAGTAAGTCGTCCCATTGACTCGATACTGCCCCCACGATTTCCGGTGGTATTACTCCGTTTTGTCCGTTGTCATAAGCTTCCCTGCTTGGCACACAGTGACGAACAATAATGATCGCAAAGTAGGGGAATCACAGGGTACCTCACGATACGATGTTCAATACCAATAATATCACAATACGATTCGGCAATGGGCCATCTCTTAACGTAGCTCTCTCCACCATAATCCTGATAACTTCCGCCCAAGTTTCCCTTATTCATTTGAGCAGCATTTCCGCAAGGTGACATGAAGTAGCGGTGGCCGGCGAGGGAAACTTTACAACACCTTCATTTATTAATCAAAATATCGTTCTTTGTCGATTATGTATAGTACGAGGAAGGACGACGATATATTGCAGAATCAATATTTTGACCCACCCGTAACACAAAGTATGGACGTAAGGCTCCGTCTCTGTCTTTTGCGTCAAGTGTAGATGGGCCTTCCGTGGGAGTGCAACGTCCATGCTAATTTCTTCATTTCTGGCAGCGTTTCCAGATGCCCCCCCCCCCCCTACTATTAGCATAGCAGTTAGTCTAGCTGTTAGCCATTGTCACTAGGCTCCATTGTGGTGGTGTCATTTTAATTCTTCCTCTGACTCGTTTTGTTGCTGGGTATATCCTGTAATTTTAGGGTGAAAGAGACTTGAGAGTGGAAGTTATACCACATGTGTGGACACTGAGGACTGGGCCGTGCTCATTGGCCCGGGGTCTTTCAGAATGATTTGCTACAAACGGCTTCTATTACATTATCAGTGGGGAATTTACAGGCAATTTTGTCGACATGGCACCTTTTGTTACTAAATTTTCCTATCAGGTATTTCCTTTCGCAGGCCCACTGATATGTCTTTCATCCAAATGACCACATGGCAGCTGACATAGACATCACTGACCTTCTAACTTTCTCCCCGAGTGATCATTTTACAAGTAGATGTGACAGCTTGGGAATGACTGCCGGCTGACACGCAGTTTTAATTCAGTTTCCTCTTCATACTGTTGTTTGAAACAGCAACACATGTAAATAAGATTAGCTTTACAGGTAATTCAGTTGTATTATGCAAGCTCAGAGAGTGGGAGAGAAAGTAGGGAGCTGAAATTGACTGATAGGCAGAATGCAAATATGGCACAAATCTCATGTGGCAGCAATAATCTGAAACAAGTGCTGATCTATACAATATATAATATATAATCTATATCTAATCTAATATCTATATAATATAAGGATACATTTTGGACCTTTCTTCCTACAGGACTTCTTTAGTTCAGACATTTTCTTACATATCTGGATTCACTGGCCTCGTGAGGTCATTGCACAACATTTCTACTTGGTTCAGGTTTGACTGTGACTGGATTAACTCCAATGAGTTTGTCTCTTGTAGATTTATGTTGTAAAAATCTTGTGTGTTACCCAACATTTTCAGCTGGTAAAAGAAACACACTCTGTCAGATTCCCATAGTTAACTTACAAACTGATTGATCCCCTGGTGAAGTTGCTGCACTTTCCAAAATCATTTAATCTTTGTTTCATTAGTCCCCTGAACATTTTCCCAGTAATGTGGAGTCTCATGTGTCTTTGGTAAACTTCAAGCCTCGTTAGTATGTGGTTGTGAAGAGCAGCGGTTTCCCCTGCAGTGTCCTGTCTTAAAAGACTGCATGTAAAAAGTATGGACGTAGCCTTACGGGATTGTAAAGTGAAGCTCAGGAAGTGGGACAGAGTTAAGAGTTCGCCACTTGGCGATTTTGCAACCAGTGGAGTGTGACTCAACAAAATTGACAAATTGACTGTTTGAAAGGAAGTCTATGGGAAAATGAGATTTCCTATTTCTCACTTGATTTATAATGGTTTCAACAACAGACATGGTGTGGGTCAAATCTGGAGGCTTCATGTTTGTTTTGCAACTGGAAGACTATGTCCATTTTTTAAATACAGTCTATAGCCGTGTTTCGTACCGCAATGTTGTATAAATGCAACAGCGTTGCCCAATCAGCTGACTGTCGTGGGTATAGCTCCACCCCTACTGACTAGAAACTGATCACAGTAATTAGGGTTACTCTGGTACTGTAATTAAGGGTATTGAAAAACGAACAGTTAATTTTGGTATTATTCCTAATGAAAACGCAAAAAAATACGTTCCGAACCGTTCCAACTGCACACCATCTTTAGCATACACCATGCTGATATTGATAAAAAATTAATAAGTCAAGATCTCATGAAATGAGGTTCGTACATGAACCTTTTGAGAAAATACCCAACATTATAATAATGAGTGAATTAGCAGTTAGTGGGAAGAATAAAAGAGAGAAGGGAAAGACAGAGACCTGTGTAGATAAAATGTGTTTGTAACGGAGACAGAAACACTGAGTGTGTGTGTGTGTGTGTCTGTGTGTGTGTGTGCCATGTGCAGCTTCAGACACAGATGTCCAGAACCGATGACATCTTAAAAACAGAAAATCAAACCTGTGGTTGAGATTAATGAGCGCTGTTGACGAGTTTATACTGACCTTTACCTAACAGCTGTTATGAACTATGTGTTGGTTGCTCTCTTAAAGCAGTGCACATACATACCATATACATACAGCACATGGGTGTGTACTGTACACGTATGTACAGCACACACAGCAAATCCTATTCATAATGAAACCCCTTTGTTTCCAAAGGAATTTGTCCACTGGTCCAGGGTCAGTTTGATTGATTGATCACATGACGTGCAACCAGCAGATTCTCCCTCTGGTGGCTATTTAATATATTGTTACTTCCTGATTGTCCTCCGCCAGCAAACCAGAAAGACTATGTCCACATTGTATTTCCAGTCTAATCTACATTTGTTTACACTTTCGAAGATGTCAGATGTTTTGAAATAATAATAATAATATTGAAATATAATAATATTGGAGCAATGTTTTGTAATCGCTATGATGAGTTGGGTGTATCAACTTTGCTACTGTTTAATCTCCCTGTTCTCAAACTGTAGTATTCATAGAAACGCGACAAATCATTACTAATATTATTACTTATAATTCCAAACACTTCTGAAGTGACTTTACATAAACTCGAGTTATTTCAGATGAACTCTGGTAGGTCTGAGTCAACGCTGGCGTATGCAGAAAGTAAACCAAAATGAATATCAGAGAGGGAGATGCAGCTCTGCTGTTGCTAAGCAACTGCATGCCTCAAAGTCTGTGGAATTTAAACAGTGGACAGGATCCAATTTTCCTGGGGACTGATTTCAATGTTGCGCCTATCTTGGAGGTGCATAAGAAGCTGGACATAAGAGCAGAGGCCTGCGTGTGTATGAGTGTGTACCACTCTCTGTTAGTGTGTGTGTGTGTGGTGTGTGTTTGTGCACATGTAGGTTGTGAGGGGGAAGACAATCCCACTGCAGCTTTGAAATGTGAGGGAGAGCAGTCCAAATGCAGCGAGGTCATGTGTTTTTGTCTGTGTTTGATTTTGTGTATGTGTTGCGCAGCTCATACTGGAGTTCACACACACACACACAAAGACGAGAGCTTCGTTAAAGTTGCTGTGTAGATGAAGGAAGAACCAAGGACTCACTGTCTCACCCTCATTAAAGTGCATTTCTCACATTGACAGACTGACAGTGACTGTGCTTTCTCTTAAACTCGTCTGGCTTTTTATCCACTCGTCTGTTGATCTGATTAGAAAAGAGCAAACAAGGATGGATTGTTTCTTCTTTTTTCTTCCGTGTGTGACCTCATTCTTTGATGCGTTTTAAAGACATAAATGTATGAGTTTTTAACTGTATCATTATCATTAATGTGACTGACTGAATTGGATCTCCCATTATAAGTGACTGACTCTTTTTGTTCCATGACTTATTCCTAGTGTCGAGGAAAACTAGACACCTTGTAATTTCATCATTGGTGATTGCTCTAAGACAGCAAGGAAAGCTCAGCTTCCTCTAAAATGCAGTCAAATATGTCATGTGTTGTCTTTACATTTCAATACTAAACATGCACTACAACACGATAAGTCACTAGTTTGAAAGTCCGCTTCAACTGTTCTCTATGAGACGGCACGTAAGAGGGTTTTCTTTCCACTGTGGTGAGCTCGACGGTGACTGGACAAATGCGGCAAAATCGTCACTTCCAGGGAAGCTCAGCTTCTCTGGGAGTTAATGGAGCAGTGGGCGGACGCTGGGCAAAGCAGTGCATAAACAAACTAGTCTGGATTAACAAAAAGTCAAGGAGCAGGGTTCTGCTGTTTTAATGCTCTCTTTCTTCTTTTGCCGATGCATATCAGTAAAGCTCTCCCCTCACTCTCGGATTCACGTAAATGCCTGCAATTCTGTGTCCTATCAGCTGATCTGAAAAACCCCCAGACCATTAAAAGTGTGGCCACTGAACTTTTAGTGAACCAGTGTACTGGTAGTGGAGCTGAAAAAGCACATCAGCTCACAACATTGATTTCACTCACCCACTCAATTAGTTACCCAGTCAGTCATCCAGTCAACCAGGCGATCCAATCTTTTTCTTTCTTTTTTTTTTTTTCATTTTTAGAGGGTGAACATTTCAGATGGGTGTTTGGGTGTGAGTGAGCATTAGGGATGAGATCTGAAGAAGATTATCAAGGACCAGAAAGCCACCCTGGGGCTTCATGTGCTTTTCAACAGGAACGTCCTCTGTCCCTGCTGCATTACTGTGTGTGTGTGTGAGAGAGAGAGATGTGCACTGTGTGTCACTTTCTTTCTCATTTTGTCTGTCTGTCACTCACTCAGTAAGTGGCTTAGAAACTGATAAATGTAACTGCAGGGGCTTGCAGTGATATGTAGGTCTTCCCTTGTCTGCAGTTTGTCAGCCTGAACTCCTCTCTTCAGTTTCACGGCGGCTCCCTCCCTGCGAGGGAAGTCTCTGGATGTTGCTGGCCCAGTACAGGACATCTGGCCTAATTATTCACACTGCTGAGGTTAGCCTCATGTGGCCGGGTAGAGTACAGTAGATAACGGTGGCGAAGCTCTGAGCGTGGGATGACGAACATGCTGCAGTTCAAAGGCTCTCTATAGTATATCTCTATACTGTTTAGTTATGATGTGGTCAATAAAGGTGTGGCTTTATGAAGCATGCCAGTGACACTGTGGTTGCTGATCATAGTGTTTGTGCATGTGGGTGTGTTATAGCATCTATTGTGGTGTGCGCTTGTTCTTTTTGATACACCTTATGGCAGGGATCGGCAAGTAAATGTGGTCGAGGGCCATTGTTTTTTTGTTTTTTTTTCTTTTCTTTTGGAAGCAGTTGAATATTTGGCCAAAACATCGTATCTTCCTCAGGCTTAAAGGAGTGCCTTAAATCGTCTCCAGTCCAATGTGGACTTTGTCTTTAATCAGCAGAGTGTTACGAAGACAAATGCATGTGAGATACATACTTGTACTGTTAATATTTACTGTGCATCATTTCAATTTTAAGAATTATAGGACTGCATGAGTTTATTTTAGGTAAAAAAAAAAGCTAATTTGCTTGATAACTGGCTAATATTCAAGCCGCCTTGAGTCATGACAGTCACAGCCCATGATGCACTACAGTTCACAGGACTGTCACGGTTCACTGACTCTGGCTGTGTCATTGCGTGTATAGAAATTGATCAGAGAGAGACTTCATGTTGAAGTGATATTGTTCAGGTAGCAGATTTTTTCCCTGGCTGGTGTCATGTCAACAGTCAGTGTGGATGATTTAGTAAACAGACTTTTTTCCTCCTCAACTGCTCTTCACATGTAACCCCAATAATGTCTATAAATACTTAGAACCAAGACACAAGTAGTTGAGTAAGAACAGTAACCGAGAGATGAAGTCTGTTTCTGATTATACCAGATCTATAACTAAAGCACTCACATGGAGGTGGTGCATGTAATTGCGCTGGCTTTTTGAAAATGTGCAGCACATCCTTCAAGTAAACGGCCACCAGAAGAGCACACTTACCTGTCCTGCTGCCTGCAGATAAGATGACTGTCGGGATTTAATCAGCTGAAAGTGATGGGTCTTATGCCGCACACAAACATGAGGATGACAGATAACCCCCCCCCCCCCCGTCTTCCTGAGCACAGACGTGGCCTCAGCGGCTTCTATGGCCTTATCACCTACTGCTGTGCATGTAGATGTGCGTCGTGGTTGAAGAATTTTGATATCGAACTGTCAGAAGGAATCATCAGTGTGATTTACAAGAGCTGTACATGGGAGTGTCTTTGCTAAATAAAGCTCTTCACAGCGTTGTCTAGTGTGTCTTATGGCGCTTATCCACTATACAGTTCTAGCACAGCTCGGCTCTAATTGTTTTTTTTAATTTTTGCTTTTCTATTAGGGATACTACCTGGTACAAGGTGCTTTTTTTTTTTTTTTTTTTAGCATCTGCTCTGGTGAGGTTCCAAGCGAGCTGAGCCGATACTAAAATGTGACGTCGACAGACTGCCGGCCACTTATTGGTCAGAGAGTGTCATTCATGGACGAGTAACTGTCCGCCACAAGAATCAAACCGAGCAATGCTGAACTGTAGATCAGTTAAAAAGTCTTTAAACATTCTGAAAACATGAGTTAATCTCATTCAGCAAAGACATTTATAAAATCTCTGGTGTATTTAGTGACAGCACCGTGAGCCCAAACACAACCTGTTCACCTGTATTTTAGTTCAGTGACTGTGTCAGACAGAGTCTGTGATCCGGTCATGCAGGACGTACTGAACTAATCTCTTTAATTAAGTTATTCTAATGATTCAGTTGCACTGAAAACACCATCTTGTGTGTTTTGTGTTGAGTGTAAAATCGCCTCATGGCAGTTCTGTGCAGCCGGGCTATGACGAGCCCGCCCACATTGAAGAAGCACTATAGTAATGGAAAACGACATGCCTGGCACTCAAACCGCGTAGAGTGGAGCCGTGCCGTGCCGAGACGTGCTAGAATATGTATAGTGGAGAAGTGCCATTAGACATAAGAGATTTCAAGAGGAGCCTTTAAATTACCACCAAGGTGTAAATGGGAATCGTTACTTCACTGGTGCATGGTTCGTTCATGAAAGATGGGATTTAGGCGACATTCAGATTACCAGCCACATTGTTCTAAATCCAATTCAAATGTGATCAGATTTGATGGTTCACTCTCATGTTTTTGTCTTGATGTCACTGACATCTCAAACATGTGCACACATACCTTTTCGCCACAACGACTTAGTGTCGAAGCAGGAGATGGATAAGATAAGATGTACCTTTTTGATTCTCACATGGGGGGAACATTCAGAAATGGAAGCTCCACCGATGAATTTGCGAGTGAGATTTAGCTCTAGAGGATGTTTGATTTTGCCTCACTTCCATGGTGCAGTTCAATGATGATCTATAGGCACAAAAGCAGCATGGATTCTAATATGATTGTTCTCATTCACGCCACATGGCCACATATTGGATATATATCTGGTCTGAGACCGTGAACAGAAGTGACACAGATCTGATTTGAAAATTGGAATTGGTAATTGCATTTGTGTGTCCTCGCAGTCCTAAAGAAATCAGATCACTGTCACATCAACCGTGGAACAAAAAAAAAAAAAAAATCAGATATGAGTCACTTCAGCCTGTTAATATAATATTACACAGCCTTATTTACAATCTTATCTGTGTCCAATGAGTGTGTTGAAAAATTACGATGTGATGTTTGCCTTTTGCAAACACTTCCCTTAAAGGATATATTCAAACACTGATGAAAACAATTGTAGAAAGCAGGCGGCTATAGTCGCCATGAAATCCAATATGTGCGACTGTGCCAGCTAACCCACGACTGAACTCTCAGTGTGACGGAGAGTGCGAGAGACGCGGAGGAGAAGGAGGAGGAGGAGGTGTGGGAAGGACAGAAAAAGCCTGGTGAGAAATGAAGTGGTGTGTGTGTGTGTGTGTGTGTGTGTGTGTGTGTGTGCGCATGAACGGGTGTGTCCATGTCGCCTCCTCTCTCCACACCACAACTTGTGAGGGTGACAGCCTGTGAGAGAACAGGAAGCAGAGAAGACAGTGGAGGTGTGAGTGTGCATGTTTGTGTCTCTCTCCCTCTTTGTGTGTGTGTGTGTGTGTGTGTGTGTGCGTGCGCACATATTTTGTGTCTGTGTGTCTGAGGTTAAAGATTAGTGAGCGTCTCACAGCTAACAAAGCAGGCTAGCACGCCGTTCTATTATTAGGATCTGTGTTTTCTTCAGCTGTGATGAAACAAAATCCACTTTATTATTAAAGTGCAGTGATAATGTGGCAGAAGTATAATTCCAAGTGGGGTTTTCCGTCCTCAAGAGTGTGTTTTCATGACGGGCACATGCTGTGCTTTAAATATCAACAGTCATTCCCATGAAGCAACTGGTTTTCTCTCTTTACTTTTCAACCCCCTCATTTAAATAAATAAGTAACCCAGATTCCTGAAGGTTTTTTTCATCGCTACTGTTTCTTCAAAAACACAGAACTGCATTATCTCAGGTAAAGCCCTGGAGGGGGTTGAAGGATAAATTTAATTTAGCATCAAAGTTTGTGTAGATCACTGGGAATATTACATACATACTGTAATTTGTGTTAAAAATGTGTAAGACAGAGGGAAAAATATGAAACGTTGACACAAAAAGCATACGCAATCAAACGGAAAACCTTATCAAAAGGAGCCATAAATATTTAATTCCTCTTGTCTGTAGAATGCACATATACACATGCTTACAGCACATGTGACCACAATATGTGAAGCCCTTATAGTTGAGGTGCAATAGTGTTGTTGATGCAGGGACATTAACCGAGGCTGAGACTCTTATAATTGGAGTCCTCACAGCCAGCTGGTTCCACGTCTAATAAAGATGAACTGCAGCAATCGCGCCTGAGTTAACACAACATTTAAAGCCGCAAACACAAACATAAGCGCCGTACAATGCAGGGATGGGAAATGTTAGTCCAAATGCCTTTTTTTTTATTTTCCACCACTAAAAAAATGTCCAAATGAGAAAATCTACTTTACAACAGTATATAACAGTAAGTCCTTGTGGCATAATTAAGTTAATGTAACTCGGACTCGGATAAGTGCTAAACAAATTGGTGGAAAGCTAAATCAGTTAACTATTATTCATTAAGTTTCCCTCCTAGCAAATCTACCTACCAGTCATGTAGCAATAGTAACAGGGTTTTGTGGCATTGGGCTGAAAGAGTGACATGGCTTTTAGGGATGGCACGATACCACTGGTCCATGTCCGATACCGATATCACAAACTCCAGTATCTACTGATATCAGTCCGATACTGTCATTTTTGACTTATGAAACTATGACGCTGTTATACAAAACATTTGTGTATTTTAAGCTATTTTAAGAAAGACACAATTATCCAACTGAGTAACATAAAGAAGAAAGAAAACTGAATTTATTTTTACAGTCTGTGCATAGTGACGCATGTGTAGGATTTTTGGATTGTATCGGATTTTCCATTTTTATCTGTCCAATATCCCATCCCCCAGTGACTTTGACCAATATAGGACCGATACTCAGTATCGTATCTGCTCATCCCTACTGGTTTTCTGTCATATACAGTATTGTTTTAGTTGCCTGTGTGCAAATAATGTTTTTTTTAAAGTACTAAATACTCTCATATAGATACACCTTTAATACGCTAATAAGCCAATACAGCCAAGTTTATTCAATGTAACTTTGTGTATGTGCATTATATTTCATTTTTTTTTGGGAGGTGTAATGTTGTCCAGCAGTTGGACAACAACAGCATCTAAAGGTAAAAACCATCATAAAACAGTGTGTGGTACACACACAACCACAATTCTGTTTTCATGACCTGCCCCCAACCAGCAAGACAGGATACCGAGCGCAGCTGGCAGCCAAGTGGTGATGTGTCTGTGTGGGTCTGTGTGTGTCTGTGTGTGCACACATGGTGGCTGCATCTAAAGTAGCCCCTGTTGTACACTCATGGCACCATGATTCAATTATATAGCGCCAGTGCTTTGCCTGAATATTAATCTGGGGGCCCAAACTTAATTTGTCTGGTGATGGGGGACACAAGCCCATCTGGTTGTATGGTAAGTGTGACTCTGTGTGTGTGTGTGTGTGAAGGATAGAGACCCTGTGCACACGTGCACATGTGCATGGGGGGGGGGGGGGTTGTCTGTGTATTGTGACACACATGGTCCCTTCACCCTGCTCAGAGGAAGACGGATCAGTTTATAGCAGGCAGACAGTCTCTGGGGAACACACACGCACACACAGAGAAGAGGAAACAGGGAGAGAATGAGAGTCATTTTTCAAAAAGGGTCGAAAAAAAGTAGTTAAGATTTATTTTTGAAAATGCAAAATATAAAACAATCACGACGAGCTGTGTTTAGAAAATGAAGATGTTGCAAAAAGAAAATCTCCTCCCCGTGGGCAGGAGAAGAAACTTAGCATTTTTATTTGGCTAAAGACGCAGTGAATCACAATAAACAGTCAGAAGTTTTACACTTGAGGAGAATTTGAAGCTTTATTTTCTGCCATTCTGGCTCTTAACTGCAAATGGCCCTGATGACAATATAAAAGACCCTGTCTATGCATACAGCTGTGTATTACCCACAAGCCCCAGAGGTCAAGTAGGACCCCCCCCCCCCCCGCCCTCCCCTCATCCTTGTCACATTGCCCACCGTCCTTAGGGACAGAGGCAGCACCCCGGGCACAGATGCAACCTCTCCTTGACCTCCCTGTGTGCGAGTGACCTTCCTGTGACGTGTGAGGCCAGCGTTTGTACTGGTGCTGAGGTCAGAGGCAGTGACTGAGAGGAAAGAGGCTGAATAGAAGGAGGCAGCAAAGGGGGGGGTGGAGGAGTAGGAGATATGGCAGAGAGGTGGGACAAAGAGCAGAGTGCAGCTGTGTGTGTGTGTGTGTGTGTGTGCGTGCATGTTTTTCATATGAGAGATGTATGGGCTGGATTGAGGAAGATAACACATCACCCAACATGTCTCACACGTTCTACTTGGCAGTTTTTTCTTTGCTCATCAACAGGAAGGCTGCAGAATACAATAGGGGTGATAATGCAAGATACTGAAAATACGCACACATGCACACATTCACGGATGCTTGGAAGCACATATTGACTTTTTGCACATCTACGGCTCGTGTTTTGGTTTTCTCTGTACTGCGTCTGAAAGGGTGATAGACAGAAGTGTGAAGTATAAATGAGGAAACTGTATCGAGTCAGTGGTTGCTGATATTTCTCGCTGCATCTATTGTCTGCACTTGTTTTTTTGAGGGTTCCTCATTCCTCGTCCGTCATCTCTTCTCCTAATAGCCTTGTAACTACCTGAAAGCATCGCTAATGCTACAAACATGCGCTGCCATTTTCATTTAAAAACACATACACTTTGGTCTGGATAAACGTGCTATCTACACTTCTACGTGATGTGAGCCAATACTTTCCAAAGACTTAAAAATACTGAAAAAGATGCGTCCACTCTAACTAGTTTACGTTGAGCAGTCTGTAATTTTAGTTTTCATACACTTTGGTGCTCTGCTGTACCATGTAGTGCTGGAGACCTGCACTGACTTTTCTCCAAGTGTTTTGTTGTTAGTGTCTTGTAACTGCAGAGGAGGAGAAAATCCTCCTTCTGTTTACACTGCCACAGGCATATCCAGTGTACTTGAATGGTCATGTGATGCATTTCCAGGTTTGTTAATGTGGAAACAGGAAACTTCAGATACAGACGTGAAACTTTCTGTCTTCATCATTTTAATGTGATAGCTATTAGCTCAATTGAATTCACAAGGCTGCATGGAGACGGAAGTCTGGCGCTGTGTGAAATGAGACGCTCTCGCCCCCACACAACTCGCGGTTACATCACCCATTCCCCCTCTCCTTCTAATAAATTCTGCGGTACACCGAGAGGTTAAATGCCACCGTCCACAATTCAGAGTCCTGAATCACAGTTCCTCCCGCGCCTGGAAGCTGGACTGCTGGTTTAAACCCAGTCAGAACATCCTAAAAATCCACGTAGTTGTAGCACTAATAATATTTTTTTTTAGTTTGTGATTATTTCACTCGGTTCTAGTTTTGTATTGTACCAGTTTTATTAGTTTTGGACCCTCCAGTTATTATGTGATACTGGAGGAAAGGGAGATGCAGGGATGTGACAGATTTCTCATGTTAATTTAAAACCTGTGTGCTTTATGTTGTGGTAAAGTGGAAGAATCTACCCTGCCCCCCCCCCCCCCCCCCCCCGCCCCCCCCGCCCCTTCTGTTCTTTGACATTCTTTATTTCCTGTCGTTATGCCGTCATTATTAACCCCTCAGTCAGGATCGTGCTGTTAAAATGCACATTTACGGTGCGCGCTTTATGAATAATTTAGATCAATAGCATCACCCATTTATAAGAAGGCAACACACATGCCAGAGGAGATGTTGGCCACAATGGTTTTGTTCTGTAATGACCAATCAATAACTTAATCAATCTGTCTGGGAGAGGCATGAATGATGATCGGCAATGTAGTCTCACCATAACCAGCGCAGCAAGACTTTATTGGTATCACACAGTCGCCGGTTTAAGAAAAATCAATCGGGTTTATCTGACTGTCTAAAAGGTTTGTCAATAAAGCTGATTTTGGTTACTCATATTTGTGATTATAGTGAGGTTTTACAGTTAAAATTGATCAGTAGAAGGAAAGAAGGCCAACTGTCGTACGTGCTTATGTTGGATGTACAGCGACAAAGAAAATCACGACTCGCACCAAGGAAATTCATGTTCCTTTTGTAATCATTTCTCTGTGAATCAAGTCTGCAGGAAAAGGACACTTGATTCAGGGAAGAAAAAAAAAGGTCTGAACAACTAAGGACTCGAAACTGTGTTCAACATGCCATGAAATAAAAATGAGTGTTTTTGAGAACGTGCGAAGAGGTGAGAACCGAGCTTCTCACCTTGACTGAGAGGAGAACTATGCTGTTACCAAGACAACATGTCTCTAAACACCTACTGCTCCCTGGAAGAGAAACAAGCATCACAATCTTGACTGCCAAGCGCTTGCTTTCACAATGGCAAGCGTTTCAGTGTGCATCCGTGACTTCTGTATTGCACACCAACAAATCACAAACACATCCTACACTTGTGTGCGCGTATATGTTGTGTTTAGCATTCCGAGCCAGAGCCGGGAGTCAACTAGTTGTGTCGGCACCATATAATGTCACTATTGTAGCTCCTGGTGCCACCGATCTCGGCGTCTCTAAGAGAGAGAGAGGGGCCCCGTGATCGTCTGAATGGGACAATGAATGATCTTTTGTCTGCAGGCCTCGTGTCTGAAGTGCAGCCATGGAGGCTCTGACACACAAAGACACACTCGCACTATTGTATCATCCCACCCCCCCACCCTGCCCCCCCCGTCCTCTGGACGCTTGTGATAAGGTGGACGCCGGACTAAATTATGCCTGTGTTTCATCCCCATTACATGAAATGGAGCATTTAAAAAGCACACGCGTGCGAATATGCACAGATACGAGACCTCAGGAGATGGATAATGAGTGACTTTAAAGAGGTGAGGGATGCTCCAGCCCACACCGAGTCATTATCATATATATTGTGCCGACATTTTACTCATGACTCAATGTCAAAAAAAAAAGGCCACATATTTAATGAAAAGAATGGCTCTTGGGTGAAGAGAACTACGCCGTAGTGTGAAGCACATCTGATCTCATTCAGCATGTTATTGTTGTCATAAAGGAGCAGTAACATACATTGTTGCCACAGGGAGCCATAAGGATGCTCAAATGGAAATTGAAAACTTCACTACAGATCTTGGTTTTTTCTTCAGCTTAACAATAATACAAAATCTAATTCAAGATTCATCACTGCTGTGGTCAAGTGACTTTGTGCTGCAAGTATAATAAAAAAAAAAGACTTATGACGAAGTGTCTGCGTCACACTAGCACAGGTAGAGATGATTTGTTTCTCTTTGTCTGAAAGTGAGAGGAGGGGAATTATGAATGGAGATGTAGGGAAAGAGTGGAGGATAAAACAAGTGACTCTTTCTCTCTCTGTGTGTGTGTGTGTGTGTGTGTGGGCTGTGGACATCTTGGCTCTGTGGGCACCATTTGTTTGTCCCGTCACAATGGAGCATTCACCATCACGACGGCGGCATAGCCAGAAAGACTGTCTCCAAGCCTGCTCCCCCTCTGTCTGTCTCTGTCTTGGCCCCCGTGACTTACATTGACCCACTGACCACCCAGTGACATCACACAAAACAAGCCACCGGTGAGCTCCTGTGGTCCAGGGTCCGGGGGGGGGGACGAGGAAGGATGAGAAAACAGAGTCGGGGCGGATTTTGGACAGACTGTATCGTCTGGGTTTTCTTTGTTGGTGTTTTTCTTTGTACGTGAGATCACTGTGGGGAAGCAGGCGAGCGGATCCATATGTCAGTGGGAAGCCACATGGAAACACAGCCAATCAATGTGTGTTTTATAGTTTTCTGTCAGCGCTTTATGTCCAAAAAGTGTCCCTCGATATGTCCTCTTTGACACGGTCTGTCAGTTTATTGCTTGAGTGAAAACATGATATGAGCACACAGCTTATTGAATCAGCTCTGTTATTAGTCTCATGTTATTTGCCAAATATGTCGAGACCTAAAAGTGTTTTAATGTCTAAATCAAAGTATTATTGACTTATAATTGATTTCCCGAGAAGAAATCAAGTGATCTTATGGCCAGTTTTAAGACTTCTTATGAGTGGACACCAGCGTGATTGACAGCTGGTATCATTCAATAGGAACCTGGTTGCAGGTGATGTCGGTAAATGTTGTAGACGAATGTGACACAGAAGGGCCCTCGAACACAGAGAGCGGAGTGTTACGACTTTCCTTTCTTTAGTTTATTCTTTTTATTTATCCTTTATTAGGCAGGAAGGAAATTCCTATTGAGATAGAAGATCTCCTCTTCCAGGGAGTCCTGCTCAAGATAGAAACACAAATGGTACAAATAGTTATAGAGACAAAACAATTTCCGTTTTAAAACACACAGCAGAACATAAAAGCTAAAGGGAAGTAGTTAAAGGAAAGTTAAAAAAAAAGAGTCATAATAAAGTAAAATGCAGAAGTAAACGGGCCATACCAACAAGATCCTTAATCTGAAGGCAGTATCTCTTGTGAAATTATGTTTTCTGTTTTTATCATCAGCTTTGTTGGGTTTCTGCTGTAAAACTCATTTTTAATAACAATACAAAAAGGTTCACTAAACATCCAATAATGTGCAAATCACTGGTCATGATATGAGTCATCCTCCGTGTCGTTACCAGGTTAATGTTACCAGGTTAATGTTACCAAGTTAACATTTTGATGCACTGCTAATGCACGGCACCATTTCGCACTGCTGGGCCGCTCACCAGTGGCTCACTTTTCCTCACCCTCCGTCTCACCCTTCCTTCTCTCCATCAACAGAAATGGGAGCATTCCATTTTTTCAACCCCTCCCATTAATCGGACCGCGGTGGCAAAATTTAATTGTAACGCAGTGAAGTGTTTTCTGTTTTTTTTTAGTGGAACTAGTTACTGTAAATACCATTTGTTGTTGCTTTTTCCCCCCATTGCTTTCACACCTCTATACACAGTCTCAGCTGCTCTATTGTTGTAACAAACTGCTTTGGTTTGGTTCCTAGGAAACCAGAGAACACACCTTCTGTATATTAAAATATCTGTGCACGTATGTTTGTGTTTGTGTGTAGATCCAACAATAAGAACTAAAGAAACGGGAATGTGACGAAGGCACTTCAGAGATATTAACCTGCTGGATTAACGATAGACAGACCTAATGAAGATGCTCTGAATAATTCACACGTTTTATTATCAGACGTCAAAGCTCAGCTTGTGCAAATCTTCCAAAAAACATTCTAGTGAAGAGAAACACTGGGAACAATAGTGTCTGTTAGATGAATTAACTGAGATCTGGGCTCAGTGTAATTATGCTGTCTGTTCCTGTTCTGCTGGCCTCAAACATTCACTCAGCACATTCATTAACTGTCTCTTTGCTGTTCAATATCACCATCATGTTGCACAAAGTCTCAAAGGCTGATGCTGGAGATCAGATGTCGCCTCCTTCATTGGTATTTGCCAAGTTTTGCTGCCTTTTTTTTTTAACTGGTAGAGTTGGGAATCACAGGGAACCTCACATATGATATGCAATACAACCATTCTGTCATAATCAATATGTTATAAGACAATCATACAGCGATACATCACAATATCTGTCTAACTGAATTTAAGTGGATGGAGCATCTCTTAACACAGCGTTCTGCATCATTATCCTTCTGTAAACTCCCTCTTCTTCAGCCAGGTAACTTCCACTCCTCACTGTGAGGAGACGCGAAGTAGCGACACTGGCAGGGTCTGTTTACTTTCGAGCGCCTTCATTCGTTAGTTATCACCAAAGGACGACAATATATCACCAAAATCAATATTTTCACCCAGCCCTACCAACTACACGCGTTGTAAATTACCATGTGACGTCATCCAGCTTAATTGCCCTATGTCAGCTGAGATTAGCACGGTATCTCATCATACATTGGGACTTGCAGTGACGCAGTTTATATGTTCAGTGATAATCAAAGTCACATTTAAGTGAACAGGCATAAAAACAAAAAGATAGCACAGATTGTCTTCTGGGTTGTGTGTAACAAGATAAAGGCAGACAGAACAGGGGAAGATTTAAAGAAGGTTCACTGAATATATTTATATATATATATATATATATATATATATATATATATATATATATAAAAAAACACAGCATCATTCAGATGGAGCGTCTACAGTGATGGCTGAAAGTTGTGGGTGTAGCTTTGACAATCAGCAGCCAAAATCACTGTGACTCACACATCACAGTATTCATACAATGCCCAACACTGTTGGAGTTTGGACACAAATGGTTTTTATTTCAGGAATGCAGTGTTGCTGCCGCTTAACCTTCTGACTCATTCTCATGCAGCATTCGGCAAGTCATGTGATGTTAGCCACTTCTTATTGCACGTCATCTATATATCAGAAATGTGCACTGTAATAAGAACAATGGAAATACGTGAAGGGTCTGATGTGGTCCAGTTTAGCCGAAAACGTGGATTCAAAATCAGTGTGTGAGTGTATTTGTCAGGTGGGAGGTGCTGCAGCCGCAGAGGTGGATGTTGAGCTGATCACAAGGAACAAGTGTGCATTCAAAGTCAGACTTAATCCAGGATTCTGAAAAAAAAATGAGCAGATGCATATGCAATTTTTGAACCTTGCTTTAAAAGGTGATTAACACCATTACCAGTGATTGTTTTGCCGTGTCCACTGGCCCATTTCTCAAAATCAATGACTGAAAAAGTAATGTTTTTGGCCTTATCTAATAGAATATCCACAACAATACCTCCAACCAACCAAAATTAAGATTTTAAAAAGCAACAAATAAATCCAACAAAAACAAAACGGGACACAATGTGAAAAAAATTATTGGTAGGCAGTTACAGAAATAACATATCAAATGTTGACTTGAGGTGGGATTAAAGAAGAAAATAAATAAATAAATGATAAATAATGGTTGCATGATAATAATGATTTCCTTCTCTTAATTATTTTTTTTATTGTTTCCTACTTGTCCATACAATGAGGCAATACAACAATACAAATAAATCAGTTGTCTCTGATACCGGACAGTCACGTTCAAACACATGTTACAAAGTCATAAATCGAACTACCACGTTAAACTGACACAATACTAATATTGCTCACATAAAAAAAAAAAAACGAATAAAAATAACAGAAATAACGGTAAAGAAATAGTCGACTCTAAAACTAATTAATTAAAGAATAATTAATCTGAATTAATAATTCATTAAGAACGTTTAAATTACATAATATGTTCATGAGAATTAAATATTAAGAAAAATAAGTAAAAGAATTTAAAAGAGAGGCTACTAAATAAGTAAATACAACATAATAATTGTGAAAATTGACGTAATTAATGAAATAAAAATATTAATACATGTGTATGTGTACATGTAGGCACCTTCACTACTCACACAAACTCAGATCCATACATTCATATACCCACATGCATAAAGCCAATTTGAAACTTTCTAACATTTTTGGATACACAATATGTGGAAATGTAAAAATACCTTATTATTTTCTGAAGTTTAATCATAGTTGAATCACTCACGGTGACGCGTTGCAACAGAAATGATGCACATGAAAAGATTTGCATGTTCACCCATGTCTTGTGTTCCCACTAAAGTCGACCAGAGCTGATTAAAAAAAAGCATGTGTTGGAGAGTCATGTGACATAAGAGTGAATGCCAATCAAACGCATTCACACTGGTCAAAAACCCATTAAAACCTGGGTTTAAATGTCTTTTTGTTGTTGACTAGTCTGCCAAAGACAATACAAGCAAACAAAGGTACTGACAGTCTTTTATAGATGATGTTGTCTGGGGAGCAGCTGATTGTGATGCATCTCCAAATCTCAGCCCTAATAATTCACACGTTTAATTGGTCGAGCGATTACTCCTTTGTTGTAATTCATCAAAAACGTTTGTTCATTTCTCACACGTTAATCGCCCCGACGTCATTTGTCAAAACACAAAATGAAGACGTCAGTTTGGACGTAAACTCATTCATTTTTAACCCTTTAACACATGTTTGCGCGAGCACAAGCCGCATTACCGTAACTACGCGACGGTTTGTGCCATCGGAAAAATTTCACCTGCTTCTGAAAGCTGAGAAGTTGCACGTCAAATTTGACGCGTGGTTATAACGGTAATTCCGCTTGTGCAGGAAGCCGGTGAATCAGTGTCTCTGTCACCAGAGAGGAGCATGCAAAATCTGGTGTATCATGTACAAATCATGTACAGTGTTTTCTCCTCAATAAAACTTTTCGTTTTTCTTCATTTTAAGTTGTTAATACGCATTAGGCAGTAAATTGTAAGTAACTGCCAGATACTGAAGAGAAATGGGCAAAAGCTCTGACACTTAAAAGTGTATTGGCTGCTGTGCTTCAGGGAAATTGTGATGCAGTCAAATAATACACACACACATGAACACGTAGGGATGGGTTTGTTTCTCTGTTTTGTGTTGGATGTTTATTGTGTGTAATCAGTAGCAGCGGTGGTTAAAGGCAGGTTCTGCGTGTCCATGAACAAGGCACTACCTTGTACTTGAGTCTGTTTGATTCACTGGCTGTGTGTGTGTGTGTGTTGAGCTCTTTTTTATATTTTTTTTGATGTGTTTTCACACACACACACACACACACACACTGAGAACACACCTTGCACAGCATGCTGCCTCACAAATCAAAGGACTGCTGGTATGCAGGGGCGACGTCGGATAAAACAGTTTGATGAAGACACACTTGGGTTGAAATGTCACTTCTCGCTGTTCACCGCGCTTCACCGCTTCCTTTGAGCCGTGCACAGACCATAATATGCTTAGTGGTATTATAATTATTATTATTTTTTTGCCTCCTTTGTACTTTTCTGCACCTTGGATTTCGCTCTCGCCGCACAACTTTCCGACTGTCTGTCACTGAAGTTCAGGTTGCTTAGCAACAGGGTCGTGCTTGGCGCAGCAGGTTGCCCCAATGACAGTCACTGGGCGGGAGCCTAGCAACAAAGACATCAGGTGCTGCTTCCCACTGTCTGCCCGTGGACACGCCTATTGACCCCCAGCGGCTTCTCACTGTGTGTGTTTGTGTGTGTGTGTGTGTGTATATACAGTGTGTGTGAGTGTGTGTGTGTGTGTGTGTATATACAGTGTGTGTGTGTGTGTTCACTTTGGCTCCAGTGAGCAGCAAAAGCTCCGTCGATGCTACACGTGTCCCCTTTTCATTCTCTAATTATGGTGTGTGTGTGTGTGTGTGTGTGTGTGTGCATGTTTGTGTGTTGATGTCTGCTTGAGTTGATCGGTCACTGAGTGCAGCTCACAGCGGAAGCTTTGCTCACGCCAGCCTGTCAGCCACAAAGAGAGACATTTCTGGGTGGCTGCTCATGCCACAGACACACACACACAGAGACACACACACACACACACACACACAATTGACAGTAAGCGAGATAATTGCAGCATACGTGTGAATTATCGAATAATTCCCCTTGATTTGTTTTGTTCTTGGTTCTTTTCTGTGTCAGAACTTTCCTCCCTTCTTTTTTCCCTATATTTCCCCTCCTCTACACTCACCTTCAGGCTCGCTCTCTCCTCACCGCACAAATGTCCGTCTGTTGACATTGGCATTGTGGATGTTGCTGCTGGCAGCGGCCAAGTGAGACTAGCCGACGGCAGCGCGCACACACACACACACACACACACCTCTCAGTCAGGCCACAGCAAGGGCACATACAGTCCTGAACAACAACAAAATCACACTTCCCCACCTTGAAGTTGAGCTGTTTTCTGTCACGTCACCGTGAGACTGTCGTTCTCAGTTCAGCTGCAAAAACAGTTGTGTAGGTTTGTGGTTTTTCATTCATGTGCTGAGCTTAAAATGTTAAACCAAACCTTTTTTGCAGCCTTTAGTTTGTTTTGAAGCAGTTTTCAGTGTCTTTACTGTTTATTGAAATGATTTACAATTGCACTCCACGGAGCGGGACGTGCGTGTTATCATATTGTTTTATTGAATCTGAAGTGGCACTGAAGGCTAAGGTCGTTTTCACACCTAAGAGTCCTCTACACTCGGTTTGATCGGGGGTTGCGACATTCAGACTCTAGTGAAACGAACCACACCTTTTGAATAATGTATTCCCCTCCTCGTCTGAGGCGGCGCTGCATCCAGAATTACTGAAGAAGTCAAGTCAAACCGTGGTTAATGCACGACAACTTCTTTTTTTTCCTCCTGCTCCTTCCGTCGTTGTAGTCCACGTCCCGCATTTGGTTCACTAAAAGCGAACCGAGACCATCAGTTGGTGCACTTCAGAGTTTGGTTGCACATTCACACCTCGCCCAAACGAACCGGACTTTCCGATCAAACGAACTAGGGTTTGATTAAGACCAGCCATTTTAAAGACTGATTGGTTTATGAGCGCTGACCTTTTCTCTGGCACCACTGTGTGAGGGTTATAATGAATTTATCCTCCTATATGAGCTATATGTGTCTAAAGCTGTATCACAATATTAAAAAAAGAAGAATTTAAGGAGTACAGTGTGATTAAAAAAAAAAAATATATATATATATATATATATATATATATATATACATGTATATACAAAAAGGCAATTTCCATCATTATTATCTCCCCATGGTGTTTTTTCCCCTCACCTTGCATCACCTGTGCACTAATTGTAATGTCATGGCCGTGCTGCTTTTGTGTCTGTGGATCGTTGATTCTGTAGTTGATGAATTGCACGTTATTCATAAGAGTTTATTATGCACCACGGTGAATGCAGATGCAGACTGAGCGTCCGACTCCTTTAGGTTCAGCGTTACACGCACAGAAACTAATAATTGGTTAATTTACTGAGTCAGCAGCTTGTCAGTGAAAGGGGCCATTCAAACAGTTCATTCAGGAAATCGGCAGGTCATGACATCATTTCCTTCACTGCCAGTCCAGGAAGCAAGAATACAGCTTTTCACTTTCCGCTGTGGATGAGATCACGTTTTACTCGAAAAAAAAAACCCAAACATTTTTTATGTGTTTTTATGTGTGTGTTCTTGTATTTGTGGCTTTGTGAGGACCGAAAATCGCATAAACCGTACTGAGGGAGGGCTTTTTTGTGGGTTAGGACCTGATTTTAGGATTTAGAATTGGGTTTAGGTTAGGGGTAAAGGTTAGTTGTGATGGTTAAAGTTAGGGTAAGAGGCTAGGGAATGCATTGCATATGAATGAAGTGCAAACGTATGTGTGTGTGTGTGTGTGTGAGAGAGAGAGAGAATGACTGCTCTATTCATGCACAGTTTGTGCCATTTATCCATATTTTAGTGCATTATAAAGCAAACAATTGTGTCATATTGGTATTAACATTAAGTTACAATCTGCTTTTTTACTTCACCATTCGAGTATGGGCCACAGACAGCACACCACAACATACACATGATACAAAACTGTACATGTGGCATTTTATGAGTTATTTTTTATTATTGTCATCACTTTTCCTCTTTTTAATATCGTCAGTCTTAGTGAGGAGAGCAGATCATGTCTGGTGCAAGTGATACAAGTATATTTGTGTACACGGCAAAGAGGTGTAGGCATACAGGAGACTGTTTGCTGCAGGACGTGGAGTTTGTAACTTTTAAATGTGAACTAAAATCAATGAAATGTCCATCATCCAGTGACTGTGTTTCTCAGTGTCGCGGAGTTTAGACGTTGTGCTGCGTGGCGACATTCTCCAGCTGCACGCAGGAAGTGATTTGTCATACGGCCGAGGCCGCAGCAGCGACGTTGCACTAGTACTGTAAAGTGAGACAAATGCAAAAGGGAATAAGACAGAGTTTGACAGGATAAACGCTCCTTGACCCCGTCTGCCCTCTGCACTGCTAATGTATACAGTCTGACGATATTGGTGGACGGAGCCCAGTGTTTTAGATGAAGGACACAGCATTCACATAATGTTGCATGGTTTCTGTCCAACAGAGACAGAATAATAACACCGACATCTAAACGTTATGCACTGTAACTCTGATCAACATGAGAAATCAGTATTCAACAACTGAAATACTCACTCATAAAGTTGAGTGAATTTGCTTTTTTTGTTTTTTTGTTTGTTTTTTTAGGGGGTGAGTAGACGAAACCACAGTGCAGCAGCTACTGTTGAGATGTAAAGGTCAAGAGAGCGAGCTAAAACCACTTCATAGCCCACATTTTATTGATTTCTCCCACAGCAAAGCGTACTGTAGAACAACATCTGGGGATGCATCTCTGTGTTCTAAAATCTCCTTTGTTTTACACAATATCTGCCCTCCGTACCTTTCAAACCAAACGGAGGAGATTCTGCAGCACTCTCCTCTGGT
Organism: Solea solea; assembly: GCF_958295425.1. Classification (NCBI taxonomy): domain Eukaryota; kingdom Metazoa; phylum Chordata; class Actinopteri; order Pleuronectiformes; family Soleidae; genus Solea; species Solea solea. Next base: position 9,605,499 of record NC_081152.1, read on the forward strand.
TAAAGCTGATCAAACAGAGAGAGCTGCACAGTGTGTGTGTGCGTGTGTGTGTGTGTGTGCGTGTGTGTGTGTGCGCAGACGAGAAAACACACACATGCTTGCGGGTGTCCATCGGGTCCGATGATGACGTCCACTTCTGATGTCTCAATGGACTTAATCTAGACCCTCAGGTTCTACTGCATATTTGGCATTTATATGGTGTGCTCGTGTCGGTGTCAGAATTACTGGCAGCCATGGATTGAATCCTCCTGTGGCTTCTTTGCTGTCTCCTGGCTGTCCTCTCCTTCCCCAGTACATGGTTCCCCCTCTAGACATACTGTAGTTTCTGTAGCCATGTTTTCAAGGACATTGGGCTTAAAATCACGCAGTTTTAGCAGTCTTTATTATTTGCCGTGTAGGTGCTGCTGTATCTCTCTATACGCTAGTGTGTATTGAGTTGGTTTCTTGTTGACTTTAACGTCACAGAACAACAATCGTGCTGTGGTTGTCTATGTTTCTTATCTGTTAGTCGTGATAAAAATGAGATGGTTGTGTCGTCCAAAGAGAGACACCGCCACTGTATGATTTCCGGCAACAAAACTGTAGTTCATACGTCGTCTCCTACAATTTCGGCGCATGTGCATAACGCCAAGTCCGACTAAGCGTATACATGCACGAGTAATCAGACTATGAATCGCATTATCCAGGTATGTTAGTGTAACACTAACGTGTTTACATGACATTAGGAAAACTGAATAAAAACCAAAACAAAAAGACGTTTAACATGCATGTAAACCGCTGACTGATATAATGCATTCCTACACTAATCTAAACTTAATTATTATAATAATAATTACCTAATGTCCTCACAACAATATTTTTAAACCAAACTTTAGACATTTAAACAGACGCTGTGGTGGTGCTGGTCATTTGTTGGAGTGTGTGAGTGTTTATCTTGATGTGAGTTTCCTCTGTCTCTGTCTCTCTCTCTCTCTCAGTCTTTGGTTCATCATCAAGGCCAGCTGAGCTGCAGCCGCCTTTTGTCTGGCTCCAACAATTGACGGTGCTGGTGTGAGTCACCGTGCACGCACGCACGCACACACACTCGCGTCTGTTTATCCGTCAGTGTGCGCAGAGAAGGCAGACAAACCTTGCGTTTAGATACGGCACCCTGAAGAACGCCTGATTATATTTACTCCTCGCAATTAATGATTATCATCACAACTGATGACTGTGCTGTTATTCATCATTCGTTCAGCGCACACAATAAATCTCAAAGAAACAGGAGGAAATATCAGACTCCCTGATGAAGTCAAAAGTACAAACCTATGGATAAGCTGACTCCCAAGCAGGATTTAAGATCATTTTCATGATTAATAGTTAAGTCTATGATACGTACATCAAAAAACGTCCTTCCTATGTGTTTTCTTTTAGTCCGAAGGCCCCATAATATGTAGCTTTATATGGCAAGAGACATTCAAGTAATATAAAATAGCCAATAACCAAACTACACACTATTATCTGCAGTTAAAATCATTATTATTCTTTGTATGAATTTCAGTTATCTCAAGGATACGGCAGAGAATAAGACGACTCATCGTGTCGGCAAAGATAAAAAAGTGTTTCACTTCGTCATATTCATTTGAATAATCACATGCATGGGGATTATGTTGATTGATGTGGACGAGTGCTGAAGGACGTTCTATAGGTTGTCGGGACAGGGTCCTCAGTGGGGAGGCAACCCGGGCACTGAGAGGTCCCACTGGGATGCCCAGAGTCAGGGACCCCCAGGCATGTGTCAGGGCTACCCAAAGGCAAATCAGCAGCCAAGGACGCACTGCAACACACACACACACGCGCTGCTGTTTAGGTTGCGACATGTGGTCTGACAATGTAAAGGCGAAGACATGCAAATGAGGAGTTCCAGTATGCTCATGTATGAATTGGTAGTATAATGACCTACTGTGGTGCCATGATTGGTTACACAGTCAATCTGGTGATGGCAGAGGAAACTGTGTGTCAGTGTGTTTCTATTCTGATGTCAGAATATCTTCATTATCTCACACGGACTCTCGCGTGTGACGGTGCCGACGAGTGCGTGGAAAGAAAAACACACACAAACACCACAGTTTTTTCCGTCACGTCTTTATTTTTTTTCTCCTGTTAGTTTATTTTTCAGTTGTTGAGAAAAACAAAACAAAACAAGATGACCCACTATTGTCAATCTACTTGTTTGTGCACTGACCAGAGCCTTGTTGTGTTTTTTTTCTCTCCAAAATTCCATGAGAATATGCAAATGAAGGTGCATCTCATTCAAAAGTCGAGTGAGTCATGTGACCCAAACGGAGGGGTCTAAGGGCACGAGGGGTGGGAGGGGCTCTAGCGCCACAAATAAGCGGGGGTGTGGGGGGGAGCAATCCCCACCTACACCCATCTGCTGTGAGACCGAGCCACGATTTGCATAAAGGAAACTGGCTGATGGGTTTTCTTTTTTCTTTTTTCCTTCACACACTAAAACACAGTAATACCACACTTACACACTTGCCAGCAAGTTAGGTATCACAACCGTTTCAGATGTCTTTAAAAAAACAAAAAAACACCAGAAATTATATATACACAAATGAGCTAAATATAATTTAAATAGAAAACTAGAAACAAAATAAACAATAAGACAGTAACACAAATTACTTCTTCAGCGGACACACACAATTTAGGTTGCACCTCTGAAGACATTAGTGAGCTTTAATCGCCCGACTAATCTTCCGAGGTGTGTTTCTACCACACAGGATCTTTATTCTTGATGCAAGATAGTGAAAAACAATGTAAAAATAAAAACAATGGGAAACAGAGTATGTGTATGCATGTGCACACTTCTCCCAAGCAATTAGTTACATCCTGGTGTAAATGCACAGAAAGGCCCACTTCTATCAAAACTGCCTCAGTCTTCCTACATGTAACATATCTGTTGCACTTTTATTCCCCTCTATTTCAGTGTTTTAAATACTTGTAAATATACTGTATGCAGATTATATAGAGAGCCCATTTACAAATGGTAAATGTTAGCTGGAATAAGGGTCATGAATGAGAAGCTAATGAGGTCATTACAACAAGATTTTCTGCTCTTCATCTTTGTCATTTTCAAACACAGGTTTACAATTGTCGTTTTTCTCAAAAACAAAATATAGATGATTTCAAACACTTGCAAAATGTCCACTGCAAACAATGGCTTGGTAAAGAAACATTTAAGGAAGTGTTTTACTTCAGTTTCTCCGTCTGTGTGCCATGCTCTTTTTTTCTTTTTTTTTTTGCCGTCACATCAATGTGTTCTTCTCCTGTCTTGAGCGACAGAACAAAGTAAGTCCAACCGTTAAGTCCTCAGCATGCTCCCTGCTGCCACAAATCAAGAGAGCTCCTATAAAAATGGATAATTGACAAGGCCACTAGTCCATTAAAACGTCCTACAATCCCTCGCTATGCTAAGCCATCTCCTCTCACTGAGATTTGTCCTTATATAATACCATAAGCACTGATTCAAATAGAAACTTTTGCTTATGTTGATTTTTTTTTTTTTTTTTAAAGCAAATTGCCTCCAAACAGTGCAAAACAAATCAAACCTGTGCAATAAGGCCTACTGCTATAACTCATATATATATTTTTATCATAAAAACAAGACTTCAAAATGAAACGACAATAAAAACAATGCAAGATTAAAAAATATAGCAATAATATATCAATGATGTGGTTAACAAAGCATGGACATGCACATCTTAATGGAGGAGGAGAGACATTCCCCTGTTGGACAAAAACAAAAGAAAAGAAACATCAGAGAGTGGTGTCTGATAATTTCTCGCCCCCTTAAACTTCTGCTGCCTCTGCTGGTATCAGTGAGCCAGACTCATGAGGCAGGAGCTGGGGGAGTGTGGCAGGAGTGTGTCGTCTCACAAGAGCTCAAGCAGCCATCTGCCACTCTACGCGGGCCAGCCTGATCCTTATCCTCAGCCCAGCCCAGCGGGCCCCCACTGTTTCATCCCCACAAAAAGGCTTCCTGCTGGGGGGTTGTAGTGGAAGGGGACCTGAGGAGACAAAGGTGGGAAGGGGGGGGGGGGGGAGCTGTGGGATCTGGGGAGCTCCACACCGAGACCCTTTGACCTGCTTTCCTGGCCTGACGCGGCAGACAGTCCAGACAGACAGCCCCGTGTCTATTCCCTGCCTCCTCCTCTTTTATCAGCCACACAGACCCCAGGGGCTGATGGAGAGACAGAGGTGGGGGAAGGAGAAAGAGACGGAGGAACTGAAAGGGTGGTGGTGCAAATGAACACGCAGCATCTACGCAGACCACCATCCTTCCTCCCTCACTCCATTCATCTTTGGGTACAGAATTGTCCATTCCCTGTGGACAGACTGCTCCCCTCTCCTCCCCTCTCTTGCCTGTTCCCTCCTTTGACCCTGAACAGCCACACAGGCGACCCCCCCCCCACTGACACACACACAGCCCTAGTGGCAATCAATTTCCTAGTTCCTAGTGTTTCGTCGCGTTTCTCAAATCTGTGTCAGACAGACTGACCACTACCTGTGTGGCGGCTGATGTGTCCTTTGTTTGTGGCAGTGTTTGCCGATGTTGGAGAAATGATCAAATTGTACAGTTACTTCCAATAACCACAGCCAGACAGAGGCTGTTTTGTGGTAAAACAAGAGGAATAGATTGTTGCACAACTAGAAAATGTCTCTTCTCCTCCTGGGATAGCTGGCACCTAGGCAGTGGTGGTAAGCTTTTGGATGGTACGGTTGTAGTACTGGGTGGTGAGAGCCTCCAGGGGGCTCCAGTGATGTGCATGTAGCTCTATGACCTCCATGAGGAGAGAGCGGGTCAGCTGGGATTCAGCCGGACTAAGCATCTTGTCCCTGACGGCCGCGAGCAGCTCTGTCATCATCTCCGGGAGCTGCTCTTCCAAGAGACGCCCAGTGCTCTGCAACTGGTGGAGAGAGGCGGAAAGGAAGGAAGATGGAAGTGAGGAGGCAGCAGGTCAGAGAAACCGTGTGGGTTCCACACCAACAACAAAACAAAACCTTGATACTGTGGATACAGTCAGACAGCAGAGGATCTCACACCCTCTGGTCATAGAGCTTTACGTGTGAGGGCCTGCTGGTAAAGAGTCAAGGATGCAAAGGTTGTGGAAACTGTTTCTGTTCTCATGTAATGACCAAGGTTCAATTTATCTATAACTCTTTGGCTTAAATGTATTCTTTGGCTAAAGGCTAACTAACTTCCTAGGCTTCAGTTTTCATAACAGAAGGCTACGGCTATTTTTATATATAATTTATGGTCTTAATATTTTAGTTTTAGCCATTTTGAATGGAGTGAGGATATTTCAAAGTGCCGTTTGAGAGTTAAAAACCCTGGACTATATAAAACTGGATACAGTCTAAACCTTTGTTGGTCCACTGCATGTTGGGTCATAAATGTCATGAACCAAAATAAAGTCAACATGCAAATGTGACTTTTAAATTTACTACTGTGCAGCAGTAACATCAGGATTATTTCACCTTTGATTTAGTCCACTGTTAGAAAGTGAAGATTAAGTGGAAACATGCTGACCATCTTTATATACAATGTATACTTGAAAGTGTGTGTGTGTGGTGGGGGTCATACCTCCATGGAGCAACAGAGGACTGCATCTTCTTTTATGTCTGTGGACTCCAACAGCTACGAGAGACAAGAACAAATAGAAAATGAGAGAATTCCATTCAATGTAGTAACAAGAGAGCAGAACCTAACAGGGCTAGCTGATGTACAATTGGATATAAGACACACTGGGGAGCTAACGCTTGTTTGCATTAATCAGTTCACATTCACACACACAGGTTTGCGCAGCTTTCCTTTTAATCCTCTGATTGGCAAACAAAGCGCCATATCCTAACCTTAACTAAAACACAATTCATATCATAGCCACAAACACAACACATTCCTCCACAATGAGGTTCTGCCTCATTAGGACCAGATTTTGGTCTCCACGAGGACTACTGGTCCTGACAAGGACAGTGTTCCTGCCAGAAAAGGTCCTGAAGAGGAAATAAATGCAAGTACACACAGACAAAGAAAAACAAAACAAAGATCTGATCTCGACGGTAAACATTTCCTGCGTCAACATTTTGACTCTCGGAAGACGACATACGCTGCTCTAATCCTGCCAACGCTGCTGATCATCACACATCAAGGCTTGCTTTATGCACTCTATATATTCTCTCTCACACACACACACACACGCACACGGTGTAAACAAAAACAAGCGTTAGAGGTGGTAAACATGCTTGCTGGCTTCTCCTCCATGCACAGATGGGCAAACAACTGCCACTTTCAAACAACGCGGAGACTGTGTGCCATGTTAAACTACAGGCATTAACTGTCTGATTATACATTAAACACTTCTTCTGCAGCTCAGAGTGCACTTTACTTTACTTAAAGTGGTACTTTGATTAACCTGAAGGAGGAGAGGAAATGCTATGGGAGGATGGGGGAGGTTGTTTTGATGGCTCTAATTAGGCCTTAGAAGTGCAGACCCACTACACAATGAGTAAAATAAGGTATAAATGCAGGTTACGTGCACATAGTTGTGCAAGTATTGAGTGAGAGCAGTTATGTACAAAAACTTAAAATCAAATGTTTTACTAAAAAAACCTACTGGAATTTGACTTAATTTCTTCAGATATTTTAAATAAGGAATGAAATGACAGCATGAAAGAAGGTCACTTCATTATCACTTTTTACCCAGAGCCAGTAAAATCTGTGCTTAGTTCTAACATTCATGGTGTAAAAAAAAAAAAACCCTGCCATGGAAACGACCATCATCTGATGATCCTCAGCCTCTTACATCCACAGTGTACGCTTAATGGTGGTGCACCTATCATTCAGGCCCAGCAGTCACGCAGACGTCAGCTACTCGGTATGCTTGGACGGGTGTGGTGACAGTGTGGCTGTTTGATGTAGGAACACGAGTCTCGTCGCTCTCGGAGTAAGAGAGCTGAGCGACGAGCGTGATTAGCTCATAATGAGTTCTCTGGGGAGCGGAGGGTGAAGTTTTGCTCGATGCATGAACAAAAATGGTCTAATCCATACTCCATAACTGGTTGGCACCAGTTCTCTATCCATTGCGATGGCTCTTCCTTCGTCACGTCTATTTGCGACTCTCATTTTGTAAGTAGAAAAGAAAGATCTGTGGTAGAAGCTGTTTTTCGGGGAGACAGTTTAACACACGTTCTTTCTGCTGAAGCTGAAAACGGTCTAGTTTGTTACATCATTGAGAAACAAATGCATTGTACCGGCAAACCATGGAATTCTTTGTCATTTCCAGTGATCTCATCCACTTGATCACGGAACATAAAAAGCGAGAAAAACTAGGGCAGCTGTGATCCTCTAGTAAGCAATGATGGCAATGATGGGAAGTCAACTCAAGTTACTCAGTTAAGTCAATTTAAAACAAAAACCCAACCTCATTTATTTGCATTTTCTGCTGATTTGTCTGTTTCTCAGGTTTACTGTAATGTTGAAACCTGTCATCAGACTGTTAACTAAAACAGAAAGGACATAAAAGCCCTCATTCATCAAAATTACAACTGCTTCAAATTTGCGTGGATTTGATATTGTTGCATAGCAACAGCAGGTCTAGCACTTCTGTTACATTAGAATTACTTTATTTCTGCTGCATAAGTGCTGTACTTGATACCACAAAAAAAACTACACAAAAACTATAATACATTCTAAGAGCTGCTTAATACTTGGAAAATCAAATAGCAAATATACATGTGATGCTCAGCTAATAATCTTTGTCTTAATAAGTATTCTGAGTTCGGAGTCTTTAAGTGTGAGCGCTCTTGCTCTTTTTCATACAGGGATACCAAGACACAGTATAAATAGCTACTGATGTCACCACCAGACGGTGTAAAAGCAGCCTGTCTGCAGTGTGCAACTGCAAACCAATATCCTGATCAGGTCCTCAGTTTACCACATAGCCTACAGGTCATTTGCTTCAACATAATACAGTTTCATGTTATTGAAAGTTAATTTAGTGCTCTGTTTACTACCCCCTCCCCGATGTCCCCGGACTATAAGCTGTGTTGATCTGCACTTTAGCACAGACTGTGTTTCACATATTTCTATACCATGATCTGGGTAAAATAACTTCAGACTACTCGGAAAGAGTAGTTGAATTTCATCTGCTTGGCATTGTTTGGCTCATTGCTAAATTTAGACGCTCACCACCAAGTTTCTTAACCTATGTAACCACGGCAACGTGCTGTAACAGTTGCAAGCCCAACAATCATGCATACAAAGGAAAACTTGATTCACAGCCTTTGCATAGAGAGGCTCTCAACAGCGAGGCTGGACATTTGATTTGCAAAAGAATATATATGTTTGTTTTTATTCTTCTTTTCAAAACTAGGTCAAATGATAGCATCATAGTAGACCAGTATTATTACCAGTAACAGTAACATGATGTATGAATAATAATACAAGTCAATTGTAACATCTATCTTTTCTACTTCTCCCAACAGAGGCACCTTTTGAGTTTTATCTTCTGACATCACTTTCACAACACCTTCAATCACACAGACAGTGGTGCTGTAAGAAATAAACTTGAGTTCATTTTACACTTAACAGCTTCTTTTTTGACAGATGATGGACAGAAATGGAAACAGCCTCCGAAACTCCACTACCTTATTAGCACCAAATCCAGCCTTCGATGCAGATGTAACGATGTTATTATCCGACAAACTGCCTTTCTATGTAGATTGTGGTACATAAACACCACAGGGTTGTGAGGAGATGGTTCCACTATCAATAGACTGTGAATGTAACAGCCTGACAGTCACGAATGGACGAAATCGCAGCCCGTTAACTCTGTCTGCACACACAGCTGTCGAGTGAACACAGGCATGATTCCTAACACACTTCAGTTGCTACTTAAATGTACAGCTATACCCACACGTGCATGCACATATGCTTGCATATGCAAACACACAGTGCAGCAGTGACAATGGTGCATCGCTTGTAGCTGTCATTTACATCTTACAGCAGGATAATCAACACAGCAGATGGACAAAAATCAGGAACAATGGCTCTAGGAAAAAAAAAAAAAAAGACTGTTGAACAAGCATGTGGAACCGAAAACAAACACTCTCACTCTCTCATCTTTCCTCCTTTTGTGTAATTATATAAATATTTTTGAAATGGTTTACAGGTGTGTTATGACCTCGAGCATCATAATGCTTCACATGAAACTGCCGATGCTGGAATATGTAGGTGTGTTTGTGTGTACTTGTGACTGGTTATTCCACGCCCTTGGTCATGTCGCCCAGCCTTCTAACAAGCTGAGATAGTGCCCTGGGCATACACTCAGACAGGGTGTGGATGGAATTAGTTGTGTGCGATTGTGTTTGTTTGTTATTGAGACACAGGGTGTGTGCCGAGTGCCAGACTGACAAAGGTGTGGACATGGACAGTAAATGTACCTCACACGTGCCTCAAACCTACCATTATTTTGGTTTTTTTTCTCTTTTGCTCAAAGTACACATTAAAAACGATTTTCACCTGCTCATTTCTCGTCTACCTGTCTTGCTGTGAGCAAACTCCCTGCGTACTTGCTGTCAACCTGACCACTGTCTCCTCCACTTCCTCTGGCTGTCACTTCCCCTTTCAACAATCCAAGTGTTATTTACCACTTCTGTATTGCGGTGTGTCCGCTGTGGCTATCTTGCATGGTTTCCATGGTGTGTGTAAAACAGCATGACCGGCTGATGGGAAATGATGTGGGGGTCACGTATTTTCCTGGAACTAAGAACGTCCTGACTAACCAAACCCCACTGTGGTGTCTAGACTCTAGAATAGGTCTGGCCAAAAACAGGAAATTGGCTTGCAGCATGCATCGATCAGAAAAGACAAGACGTAAAGACACCGCTTGATGCTTTCCTCTTATCAGTGGACGAAGCGATGAGTGTGATTGACTGGTTATTGACAGACATATTGATCAAAAAATATAAATCTGGATACGGACCTCTCGTAGGCAAGTGTAGATGGGACACACAAGCACCCTGAACGGCTCTCCGGAGCTGCTCCTCATGATGCCAAACACTTCACACAAAAAGGTGATGAAACCTAACCACCTCTCCACGTCTGACTGCTGGAGCTCCTCGCGATGGGAGAAATCTCTCTGTGTGTGTGGAGGAAAAGATAGACAGACAGAAAGAGGTTTAGTTTGTACAATACACTGAAACACTGGCTTTCCAAATGAGTTTTAAGTAGGTGGTGGGTAGGTGGATATTTAAGGGTTTGATAAATTCATCAACAGCCCCTGATGGGGAGATTTTGTAGGTGGCACATGTATTAACCTATCAGATTAAAGCACTTACAGCTAAAAAGCAGCTGAACAACACATTTTACATATTTATAAATGTCTTTTATCTGCCAAAGAAGAGGAGAATATGCTAATCTGGTTTGAAAGTGAAGGGTATTGAACTGTTTCAGAGCTGTAGAAGTACTGGGGTTAATATGGGTTAATGCTTAATGTGCACTTGTGTTACACAGCAGGTTAAACTGAAGCTTTATTAGCAGTCAGAGCAACTCAGTGGGGGTGGTTTTTAGGAGTGCACTAGCTTATCATGGTTGGAAAACATAAGCAGCTCCTTGCACAGACAACTCTGCGGTGAGGCCTACATGTGCACAGATATGCACAAATATATGCAGCCTAGGACGGATCCAACAGAAACTTCACTGACACCATCAAAAACAAACATTCCACACACACTCAAGAGACAACAAGGCACACTTGTCATGCACCTTCAAGGACATCACCATGGTATTTGACACTTGAATGACAAGCCAGCAAAAGGTTGGGAATAGACACAAGGCAAAGGAACGAACAAGGGTGACTGAAGTATTAGCAAGAGCAAAGATGAGGTGAGGCAAGAAAAAGAAATTGTGAAGAAAGGCCACTCTTTATCTTTCACAGGTAACACTCTGGCTATGTTTAATTAAATCAACAACAATTCCTGGCATCTGTCTTTTAACAAGCAAAGCGGTCACACACTAATTACCCCCCATATTGAGTTCCAGAAGTCTGGAAGCAACATCATTAATGACAGCCTTCATGAGCCCACTTTTGACATTTAAAATGTTTTAAAAGAAAAAAAGCCAAAATGTCAAAGACAAGGAGGGGGTCCATGTCGGCTGGGGATGAAAGTGGGGAAAAATAAAAACAGGGCCCATGCAGCTGTGATGATGGGGGAATACATATTAGGTATGGGTGTGGAGTAGAGATAGAGGATTAAGGTGGGAATCACGACTGCTGCGTGTGGGATAACAATCTAAAAAAAGAAGAAAACAGAAGGGAGAACAAAAAGGAAATGTGTAGTAAAGAAAAGCATCTGAGAAAGAAAGAAAGAGGAGTGAGAAATGAGTAAAGGAGAAGATTTAAGAAGGCAGCAGGTGGGGTTTGAATGCCCGTTACTCTGCTGTAGTTGTTTGCTTCTCAGGATGGAGTGAGGGGTTAAAGGGGGTGGTTAGGGGAGGGAGAGAGGGAGAAGAAAAGCTGTGCAGGGAGATGAAGCAAAGCATTGGCCCATGTCGTCCTGGAGGAGCATGGGGAAATAGAAAGCTCATGAGAGATGCATATATGGAGAGCAGCAGTGGAATGTCTCACAGTTGAGAGGACTGGAACAGTGCTATACAGTACAGTCTGTCAGTTGAGGTTTTTAAAACAGGAACAGTCGACCTATTATTATTTATTACTTATAAACTTACTATTATTATAAATAATAGTATGAATTTTTATTCTCTGCTGGTAAATACTATTCTTCAAGCAATATAATAAACAGGCCATTTTGTTCTTCCAGGTTTTCCATCATACTTAAATTCTTTGGCAGGCAAGATTGTGAAACATATTCAATTTTATTCCGTGTGAAATTAAACAAGACTTGAAATGTTAGAAATGTGTGAACCCTACAGTCCCCCCCCCGTTTCAATAATGCATAGGTATGTAGGTGGAAGCTTCACGGGGGGGAACTAGGTATTTCATCTCTTAAAAAAAGATAAGCACAATTGCTAGTTAGCACCCACGTAGTCCATTCAATGTAGTCAATCAATAACTAGCAGCTAATAAAAAGTACATGAAATTAATGAGATTGTTTAAATGAAATCCTGGCAAAAGAAAACACTGAAGGGGAAACGACTAAAGCAGCAGAGAGATCTTCTCACTGTTGCACTAACAACTACCAAGTGTTCTCACCTGCAGCATGTTGAGTAGCAGCGATCTGAACTTGGTCCCCTCCACCATGAACAGCGCCATCTTGTCACAGAGCTTTGCTGCTGTGGCAGCGAAGCTTCTGTCCGACACAGCCTTGCAATAGATTGTGCCCACCACCTGAGTCAGAGACTCCTCACACCGTGCCGAGCACTGTGCTTCCTCCATGAAAGAGGTGAGCTGCTGCTCCACGCCGCTGCTGTTGCTCCTCATGCTGTTGAGAAGGTCAACCAGTCGGTCCATGTTCTGTGACCCAGGGCCCGACGCCTCGACACGTGCCTCTTCCTGGGGCAGGAGAGGAGATTCGACATAAGTGACAGGTCAACTGTGGTGCTACACCACTCACTTTTACCAAGTTTGGATGGACAAAATGAACGTGTAATCACATTTGTCAAACATAATTTCATAGGTGGTAAAGGTACTAAGATCAGCTACCGAATGATCTGGTTAGTTTGTGGTAAAATTGTGGCCAGTGTTAGCTAAGGTGACCTTTGACTCACAGAAAATGGAAGGACTACAGTACCACCAGCTTTGTGGTTTTTATATTTGTCAAACTCTGATTGGCATTTGGATTGGAAGTTGGTCTCATATTAGAAAACTTTCAGTTTAACTCATATAACATGTGTATGTGATGCTCAAGCATGTCTTGAATAAACCTGGTGCAATAGACCTTTTTGTCAACGTGAAATAGTAGGACAAACAACAGAAACATTAATTAGGTTCAACTCCAGGTTTAAGAGAGCCAGGGTCATGATGTTGTTCGAGTGTAAAGGTATGTCACACTAAATACTTGACACTTTAACCTGTAGAAGCAGTTATTTCTGAAAAACTGCATACATGTTTCCCATACTTTCTGGATGTGTTCCAATAAAGTGATTGAGAAACAATTAAATAAAAAATAAAAATCTAATATTTTGTCACGGGGTAGTTGTTTGGTTGTAAAGAGGCAAAATACTTAAAAACGTGTCCAATTATGACTTCTTACATACCAAGTTTTTTTTATATTTAATTAAGCTACTCTACAGTCAGTAATAAGCATGAAAGGAATCCCAGTCAGTAGCTTCTGATGTGCTCATTTGGGCTGAGTAATCTGCTCGTCTGTAACCATAATATAAAGACACAAAGGATGGTAATGAAAAAACTATTTAGCTGAAGAGTTTAGAAATTTCACACACTGTTAATGCTTAATGCTAATTAGTTGGTTCACCTCTTCAGTGTGAAAGTGTACTGCCCTCCCTGTCAGTCTGAGTAAGAATCAATCTAAAAGCTAAATGACCAAGGAGATAAATAGCTAAAGCAACACAGTGGGAGAAGAGTGCCTTCTTACGTATTAATGACAGGATGTGTGTGTGCGCGAACATAATTAAAGTGATTAAAAGATGAAATGGCGATACATGTGGACACACGGTAGTTTTGATTGCCTTAATACTGACTGACAGGCAGTAAGCAGCTTTTCAGTACCTTGTCCTTTAGTCTCCGCCTCAGCCTCTCCTTTGACGATTGCAGCAAGCTGACTTGGGGCTGCTTCATTTGGCCCTCGCTTGCCTTTCCGCCTACTGCCGGGTTGGGAGATTCCTTATTTACGGGCAGATCTGTGAAAGTATTTGTGACGGGTGTTGACTCAGATTTGGGTGATTCATCTGGACTCTTATAGCTGCAGTCTTGTGGCGGTCTGATGTGCTCATCACCCGTTTTTACATTCTCAGTCTCTTTGTCTTTGGTTGTTCTCGGGGGTGCTCCTTTATCACCTGTAGTGTTTGTCTGTCCGATACCCTGACCTTTCTGATTGTGGTGCCAACGCCGATTCTGGCTGTATCCATAGTGTGGGGCTCCTCCTTGGCGCTGCCCATGTCCTCCTTGGTACTGGCGAGGCGGTCGGTCGGCACTATTATTTCTGTTATCTCCCACTTCTGTTATGTTCTGCTGCGGCTGCTGCTGCTGGGTTTGATCCCTTTGATGCTGTAGTGACTGTTGCTGAATCTGCTGAGGCTGGTTCTTCCCTCCTCCTCCTCCACCTCCTCCACCTCCTCCCTGAGGCCGCTGCTGTCTCCTGGAATGAGAGCAGTTTTCACAGTTAGCGTCACTGCTCTGCTTCACTCTGAGCACCACTCTATATCACACTGGCACCATGATGGCCTCAAACCTATTACCAGCCCCTCTGTCTGTCCTAAACGTCACTTGGACTTGTGTGAAAATGATCTTCAATTGCATATTTTGTCATAGACTTACCAGTAGTGTTCTGTATTGTCAGAGTTCTCACCCATAAACAAACAGTAACCTATTATCTATTGATACAATATTCAAAAGCTCAATGCCTGCTTACATGTAGATAGCCAGTGTGCCTTTGTTTTCCTGTCCTGCATAGCTCTGTCTTTTGCTGCACTGGCTCTGGGCTTGACAAGCCGCTGACATATGGTCCAGTGGATTAGTCACCCTGACACCGAGAACGCAACCTATTATCTGCCTCTGCACAAACTCAACAAGCAGCAACTTGCTCACCATTTGTTCAAATAAAATGGACCCTATAACTGCTTTTTAAATCTTGACACTTTGCAGACTGTGTATACAATACCGTGCAAAGGTCTCAGGGCACCACCACTGCCAGTTTTGTTGTTTTTTATGTCTTCTATGTCTATTCTGTGATCATTGGCATTTGGATTGGATGATGTAACTAAAAGGTGTTCTTATATTTATCTCCGACAACATGTGTATGTAATGCACAACAGATCTAAACCTGTGAAGGTTGTTTTTTTTTTCCTGAAAAATGTGTTATTTTAGTGATTTGAGATGTATCGTAATTTAAGCATTGCTAAAACAACAAATCTGATTATCTAAGACTTTCTATTATCACATACTGAGTATTTGTCAATAATGGTTAATGAAATTTGATGCATCCAAATTTCAAACCCATCAATATCTGAACAGTCCAGCCCTTATGATTGAAAATGGTAGAAAAATTCAACTGAATCAAAGTAATTGTAATAACTATGTTTCCAGAGATTTATAAAGAAAATAATAAGAGAAACAAAAGCAAAGCAAAATCTGACATGCAGGTTCCTGGAAACGTGGGAGGTTTGACTGACAAGCTAAGAACACCATTCCTTGCAAACCCTTTTCTTGTACTTCAGAAAACTTTCATGAATTGGATTTTTAAGTTTCAAACACATTCAAATAGTCCATCAAAAAAAAAAAACCAAACACTGGAAATTCGTTTTGGGCATCAATCGAACAAATTAAGATGAAATTTAGACAGACTACAGTGTGAATACAGGCAGAGAAAATCCATTCAATTGCACTAACAAACTAACCATTGTAGAAGAATATATAATAGAAATGAAATGATGACAAACATTACAGTCATTGAGTGTGAGAGGTGGTTACAATAACTGAGATAAACCAGTAAATAAATCTAGTAGCTGACGATCCACTATGTATCGTATAATTCTGTAATAGGCAGTGGGTAAAGACAGGATATACATGGTGATTTGTGGCATTATTTAATTGATTGATATTGTAAATATATTTTCCTCAAACTAAGGGAAAATATCACAAATGAACCTTAAAAAGATGTTTAGTGTCTTTGAGCAGCGCTGAGTAGGAAATGAATGTGCTCAAATAATTGGATTTGTTTAAATGTTTGAATCAAATTTGAGGAGTTACTGTTTTCCTCTTCACAAATCACAAAATGAATATATTTATTTAAGTCATTACATTAGGCTCTGAGAAAATGTGTTTGGTCACATCTCATACATGACAAACTGTTAAGAAAATACACAATTGCAATTTTGTATGTATGTATATGTGTATATCTATATATCTATCTATATATAGATATATATATTTAGATATCTATATATACATAGATATATGTATATATCTCTCTATATATAGATATATATATAATGTATGCTGCATTTATAACATTATTTCTGATTTTTATTTCTACTAAATTGTGTAATTTCTGAAAAACAGTGTGTGTGAGTGTGTTGGCAAGAGCAGAGTATATTTTTAGTCTTTTTTTTTTGTTGTTCCTTTGGTTTTTGTCTCATTCGGCCTCTCTAGTTCACTCTCTTGGGGAGGTTGGGAGACAGTTCATCTTAAGACTCTCTCATGTGCTCAACAGTCGGCCTCCAGCACTTTGAAAATGTTCTCTTTCATAGTCGGATCTGCCTCCGCCTGGCAACTTATTAATCACATGGCTGAACTCAGCAGCTCTGCTCTGAAACCCAATACATGGTTTTTCAACAAGTGCATCTCACATAGATATAGAATTTATGGTGTTTTGATATTTATGACATTTCAATGATTTTTTAATGTGAGAATGTACTTTAAAACACATCGAATAATTAAAGTACACCCTCTAGTCAGCATCCTCCAATTTCTCTTTTCCCACTTTTTATAATAACATTAGATTGCACGGCTGCTTATTAAGGTTGTACCCTAATCACGACTTTGGTTTAATAGCTTAACAGTGACTGACATAGTCTCAGAGACTTAAATTAATATGACTGCAGAGAGTGGGATTTCATAATCTTTTGCAAAGCCCCAGACTGCTCTGAGATACTGTGTAGGAATACAATATCTTTCCCTCTCTCTGCCTCCCCCTTCCTGAAACAGGCACATTCACTCATCAGATGATTAATTTGCTCTCTACAGTAGCTGTTAGTTTAGGATCGGCTCTCATAAGACCTCCTCTACTGGTGATGCAGAGAGGTGAAAGTAAGACAGTAATAAAATGTTAATCATATTTAATGACTGCTCTGCAGACGCCTGAGTGTTGCTCAGATTGACCATATATCAGTCACATTAGTGCCAGTGAGATGTTTGCATTAAGGATAACTGATGGGGCCAGTAATGAAATTTCATCTCATAATATCTCGCTACCGAAACAGATCATCTCTGGCCTGATTAACTGTCCAATCCAATGAGAAACCAATTTTTTTTGGTTGTGATGATAAGTGTGCACCAGAATTTGTTTGATCCCCCTCTCTATTTTTACCCACTTGTTTTAACTTTCAGATCAATACATGGAAATAAAACTCATTCTTTATTTGTGTCTCACAGGTAATCCCTCTACTTAGAGAAAGGTCAATACTATTGCTGCACAGTTACCACAATGTGGATTGCTGTCTTGTGAAGTGGAGGCTCTGAGTTCACACCACACGATCATCCACCAGGAGGAACTATCATCTGACTAGTCTCTAAATCAAGTTTAGACACAGAAACGACACAAAAACGACATCAAAATGAATCCGATAATCCATAATTAGTTGATAATAATTCAGTTATTTCTGTCTGACACCTTGACTCTGTCCTGGTCTCTGGCTGGCTGGAGTTTTCACCATCACTGTTTGGCTGGAAACATGGAGTCTGTGATGCATCCGGGACTTGCTTCTCTAATCCCTTCTTTGAGGAGTTCACACGTAGCAGTTGGTGACTATTGGGAGGGGCCTTTGTTGGCATGTATTGTCCTTGAGTCTTTATTGAAGAGACTCAATTAAATGTAAGACACAGTATATTGAACGTCTGAAAATGTATTCAGTTCCCATTTTGTGCTCTGGGTCTCATTTTGTCACTAACCTGGCTGAGACTTGCCGCTTCCCCCCGGGGCCACTGGGCAGAAGTATGGTTAACTGGTCTCGGGTGAACTGATCAACCGCTCTACAAGCAGGAGAAGAGGGTATGCCACAGTGGAGATCATTGGAAGGATGAAGGGATGGAGGAGGATGAGGGATAGATGAAGAGTGGAGGAAGTAGCAAAACAATTTATAGAAAGGGGGAAGATTTTGTTTTGTAGAGAAAGAATATTATAGAAGATATTGGGAGGGGGTCAGATAAGCAAAGAGGGAAACAAACAAACAAAAAACTACAGGTTCATAACTATGTCATTCAAAGAACATGCACAGAATTACAGGAATTACTTGAGGTGGAATCACTAAAAAGGTGAAATGAATTGGGAGAAATGATCATGGGAGGCGTGAGATACTGGTGATCAATTATGGCGGATGCTGTGGGAGAGCCTATATGGGGATGGAGAACTCGTGGATCCATTGGACCATAGGTTGACCCAGACTAGATGATCGATTTGCCCGGGGGGGAAGAGAAGCCTGCAGGCTTGACGGTCAATAATGCAGCCCAACCTTCACATAGGCCACAAAAGACTTGTTCCATGGACTGTGAAGACAGGTTGCTACTATTTTTTTTTCCCCTTACAAGTTTCAAGATTTAAAACCAAAACTCACTGCAACACGGTGAATGCTTGTGCATACATGTATACATGCATATATAAAACTGGAGATTACAGTCAATAACTTTGAGTCATCGTGCCCAGAGGGTTTAGGCAGAATACTGTAGGTGCAGATAAACATGCACACCTTGGGCAAGATGTATAAACAATGCATATAAACAAATGCACACATTTCTTACACATGACCTGGTATGAATAAAACAAAAGTGCAGCGCAGATGTAATTCCGCTCACATACATATTGAGAGTGAACTGCATGTGATACGAAGGAAAGTTTAACCAACTGATATTGGTTTTTGCAGCCTGTGTACAGCAGGGTATGTTGTGTAAGTGCATTCATAAATAAAACATTTGAATAACTATAGGTAGGAATTCAGACAAAGTTATAGACGCAAACAAAAACCAGTATGCAATTGATGTTGGAGAACACATGGTCAGCTTATTCTTTGACTGTGGTTTTGTTTGTACACTTCATGATTGATTCATTTACTGATGAACAAATGTAATATAAGCTGAAGTACATGGAATATGTATTTTTGAAAATGTGTTCATTGTACGGGCATAACTATAGCAACCATTTGTTCTTGTGTTTCTGAGAGTGTTCCTGATGTGACTGTCTGTTATGCAACTGCACTTAGTTACCATTCTACTACTGAGCAGTGGAAAGGCAGGCATTTTAATATGCAAAGAGTTGATTTGGTGCCTACTTAATCGAGTGCATAAACGCATGAAAAGCAGACGTCATCTTGACCATGCTTAAAATAATCCTTCATTTGCAAATAAAATAAAAAAAAGATTCTGTGTACAATGTGCTCGTCTCGTTAAAACAGATAAAATAAAGTCTACATATGTAAACCCTCTTCAATAAATGATGACTTTTTTAAAAGGGGATGGATAAAAAGCATATTAGCTCCTTCTTTCCCCCATTTTTTTTTGTTTTGGAGCAGAACGCAGTAAGCAGCACATTCCAGTAAATCACAACTAATTTCAGCCCTGTTTGACGTGCCTACTAAAGTAGAAACACATGCACTACCTCCCCTTTCTGTTCCTTCCTGCCACAGCCAGCCTACACTTTTCCTTTACTCAGTCTCACTCTCAATGCTTTATTTCTTTGTGCTTGCAACTACTTTTTTCCCCCGCTGACGATAAATACACCACAAAACTAAATAACAAAAAATCGAAACATTATGTATGTGGGTTCTCACTGCAATAAGTATTTGTTGCCTTTGACTACTAGTTGTTTTTTTGTTTTTGATTTTTATTATCTTGGGCCTGAACGCAGGAAAATATCGACATAAGAGGATTAATATGTTTTACTGACAAACATATGATGTTAATGTGTTTGATAAGTAAACACGCTGAGCATCAGTCAGGACAGTATGGAGCTGGGGGTTGTTGTTTTTTTTTTTTTTACAATTCATATACATTCTTTGATACTCCATAGCATCTGAATCCAGTAAAGCACAGGGCATGTGATGAAATAGCGTCAACAGCCTCAAGGACAGTATTTAAAATCTTGTGGAATCTATGCCATGAACAACTGAGGCTGTTTTCAAAGCAGAGTGAAGCCCTGACTACTAGTAGTATGGTGCTCTTAATAAAGTGCTCAGTGGGTGTGTGAATATTTTAACAAACTGGCAGATGGACTAAAGGCAATCCTTTTTTTGCGCACTAAAGTTGAATTCTATTTTACTCTTGTCACCGCCGTCTGTTGCAGTCTTTGTCATTTTGTTGCATGCTGTAAAAGGAAATCGAAGATTCACACAGAGATTCCTCGAAGCAGACTGATGAATGATTTAGCCGCTTATTGAAATGAGCTTTGTGAGAACAATCATAGCTTCGTTTCTCCTTCCAGACTAGCTTATGCAAGTCCGCTCATACACTTGTAGTAATCATCCCCTTTCCATGTTAGCCCATGTCTTCTTATCCTCTGCCTCATCCATCATCCTTCAATATTTTTCATCATTGCTATAGAACAAATGTGTGTGGTAACTTGTGTGAGGCCAGTCTTGACCACAATAATACAAAACTAATGTTGCATTTACATTATATCCAAGTGGAATGTTGTCTTCAATATAAAATGATGAATGCTCGTATCATTCAATTCTATTAATGATGTAGATCAGCTTGGTTCGATTTAATATGCTGTGTTAGGCTCAATGTTATGTACCCACAGACGTGTGTGGGGCTCTTCATTGTCCCAAATGCACATTTCTATGATTAATATCAATTATATTATATATTTTACTTGGATGTAGATTAGATCCCATTAATAACAAGCTGTAAACTAAAGGGACACAAAAACAGGATGGACTCTTGATAATGTTTCCAGTTCATAATAACTCAAATCTAAGAAAATTACTGTTGGCCCACGGTTATATTTTTGTTCTTTTCTTTTTGCTTGGCCTGCGCTGCAGCCATCACACATAGACACAATAGCTCTGGACTGGACCAATTATTCTCTGTACTTAAAAACAAGGATGAAAGTGCTTTTATCCATTTTGTGTGGCTAACATTTCCTCTTTAACCACAAATACAACCCAAATATTTTCTCTTTGCTCGTCTCTTAGCAACTGAAGAACAGTTTTCCAGTGACATCAGAGGGGAGAGACAGTTTTTTTTCTTTTTCTTTTAAGGACATGGTTTCAATGAAGTCAGACTAGGGTGAAATAACATTTCAAAGTCTCAACATTTCTTTTTTAATTTACTTGGAGTGCCAGAGTGTAGTCTTTTGTGGTTCAAGAACAGGTTAAATTTGCAAGTATGACATAGACATACATATTCACAAAAGCTAAGACATTTTGACCCATTCAATGTAAAGATGCCTTGACACTGCTGTGGCTGGGGATGATATTAAAGCTATGGGGCTGGCTGTGCACTGACATATCTAACATCAAACACGGAAAAACATTCCCTTTCACTGAGGTGTGTGCGAGTGTGAAAGCTTGCATGCGTCATTACCGTCGGTCATTCCTCCTGCGTCGGAAGAGCTTTTTGGTGTGTGCGATCTCCGCCTCATTAGGAAGTGGTGGGAAAACCTGCAAGATACAAATCACAGCGTAAGAGACAGCTGCTGACAGGACCGGCAATTTATATCAATATGGAAAGTATCTACAGACATCCTCAATACAGGTGCACTGACACATGGAGAGTTTTCTTATAAATAGCACAGATAAATTGTAGTATTTTTCTTTCATAGGTGCTTGGGAAACCCTGGCTTGCGGAGCCTCGTCTTCCATCAGAAGTCTTGCATCGCCATGAGAAGTACATATGTTGCATGTCAGGATTGTGAAGCATTATCACACATGTGCAAAAACTTAGTCTTGTTTCATCAGCAGTAGAAACACCATATGTGGATTTTATTGCATGAATAACATCTGCTCTGTACTTGATGTTAGTGAATGCTTTTACTCCTCACTGCAACCGGGCCCTATGCTAGACAGACAGACTTCAGTTAAGAGAACTGATATGGATTTGTGTCTATGCATGAAAGACTACAACCAGACATGTCTGCAGAATAACTTGTAGTGTAATGTTCTTTAGTTGTTGAGTTCACTTCCAATGAAAAGGGATTAAGCTCATCCATTGCCCAATAAATGTCAGTCCTGTCAAACACACAGCCCCCCCATTTGACACAGCATCAATATGTGCCGTTACCTTGGTTACAGCTGCCCTAGAACTTGCATTGTTGCTTGTTGTGTCCAATGTTGTGATAGAATTATGTACTACCATATATTAATGTCACAAGCAGATAGTTTGTTTGAGCTTGAGTGATGTACCTATATCTGTTACATTACGCGTCAGTGAGTATCACTGTCAGTCACCGATCAGGGATGCATGTGTGCGCTGAGCAACAGACACATCCAGGCTGATGCAAAAAGCCCCAAATGTCACCAAACTGTAAAACCAGCGCTTTGCGTAAGAAGGTGACCACAGTCTGTAAAAAGGAAGAGAACACTTTGCTGTTGGAACAGCTTTGTTCACTTGTTGTTCCTTTTTTGATTTCTTAACGAAAGAAAAACAGAAACATAGGAACGACAGTGTTGGACCTTGTTCAATACGACAAAAGCAGTCCCTCTCTCAGGTATGGGTTCCTCAGTTTGTCTGGGCACATCTTAGTCATTCTGTGTCACATTCATTCTCCCCCATATTTATGTGTATGCTTTAGCAACTTATAAGTGCCACCCAAAAAAATACACATTTGTTTTTGACAAAATTAAGAACTGTGGAGTATGTTATGAAAGTTGCCTAGAGTACTAACTAATTGTAGCACTTTGAATTTAAGTTTTTTTTTCATCCACAAGGACAACATTAATGTGTAAAAACTACTAACTGTATTTTCAAACATCCAGAAACATAAACAGTAGATAATGACTTTGAGAGAGTCTGATGTTTGACACTGCTGCTCTGCTTCTCTCCTAGCGAGGCTGCCAGAGGATCGTTGAATTCTAAATGAATCCAGATGTGAGGGGCAGAAAGTGTGTGTGTTGTGACTGTCTGGTGCCGGGGGAGGAGACATTGTATTTGTGTGGCACAGTGAGGCATACAAATATGCACAAAACTGTTAGTTCAAAGCTTTAATCTGACCAGAATAATTTAGAAAGGTTGTACATATAAAAGTCAAAGTATTAATATGTGTGAAATTCTTCTTCTTTTTTTCCCTCCCAAGACTTCAACTTGTTAACAGTTGCAGAGACTGACAGGGAGAAAAAGTAGGTGGAGAAAGAAAGAGAAGGACTGTTGCATGTTTAGCTACTGTAGTTTTCCTCTAGGATATCATTAGCTGTAATTCTGCCTTAAAATGGCAACCAGATGACAGTGAGTGGTATACAGACACACACAAACACATTTTCAGCTTAGTGGTAGTGTTTTTCCATTGCTAGTTCACATTACTATATAACTAAAGAAATACCTAGATCTTAGTTGTGAATGAAAAATGCTATTCTTTAAATCAGTCAAATGTTCATTCAAAGTTATGAACAACAGCTCTGCATAGAAAAATGTGAAAATGGCCTTTAGACTGTGTGCGTGTGTGTGTGTCTGTAATGCATCCAACAGAAACACAGAGGCAGGAAGCAAGAGATGATGTGCGTTTTTGTGTGTGTGTGAGAATATGCTATCTGCAGGTAGCAGCCAGTGTACGGTAGATCAAAGGGAGGCGTGCGCTGTGCTGGTCCACAGACAGACGACCTCTCACCTTGAGGCAGGCAGTGCGAGCCCTGTGGACGTGACAAGGAGGGTGAGGGGAGGAGGGGGTGGTGCGCTGACCATGTGAGTGGAAGAGAGAGAGTCAACGGAATTTTGGGTGACAAATGCATTTCTAATGTTAGGTGTGTGAAAATACATGACCACTAACCAACTGCCTTACTAAGGTTTAGAAAAGGGGGCTATATGTACTTGCAGTGTTCTACATACATGTTCAGTAGATTATGGTACTGGAGAATTTGTTAATTTACCAAAAAGCTAAAAGAGAGAAAAATGAAGGTCGTCTGTAAAAGTGAAAGTGTTGCTACAGGTATATTAAGCATTAGAGGCTGTATCTCACAGTGCAGAACTGTACCTGCATTGTGAATATGTTGCCTTAATTTACTCTCCCCGTGTGTGGCAGGATTTGACAAATGTACAACGTTCACAGCAGCAGTAGTGTGAACAGCTGAGCACCACCCAATCAATTCATGTTACGCAAATATTACAGCACAGGCAGTAGCCAATCAAATTGTGTACTGACATTTACAAAGACTGAAAGAGTACACCTTCCAAATGGCAGAAGCAAAAGCTATGCATGTGTGGAGGAGCCTGAGAGCAGGGATAATGACTTCAGTGTCATGATAATTGATTTGACAAAACCTGATTATTTTTTGTAGTTTTTGTACATATAGATGAGATTTATTTTCATCAAACCAACCAACAGTCTCCTTTAAAGCAGACACTACAGAGCCTACAGGTCCCCCATCAACAAAAACTTAAAATAGTTTGCTGTTGAGTTCAAATTCTATAAACCTGAGATGTGCTTTATTAGTGCATTGGAGAGTGTGCTTCGGTGAGCACGTCTGCCTTGAGAGGAAGTTGACTTACCCTTCAGCATTCCAGGGAAAAATCACTGGTCAAAGGGAGAGGCTACCTGGTTCTCACCCAGAGAGGATGTGTCCATTATACAAATACACTGTGTAAAAATTCCTTCTCTGAAAGGAAAGCTTTGACTCAGTTGCTATAACTCCATTAAAGCACATTTCACAATTTAACCCTTACAAGTATTTGAAAAGGGTCTGATTGTCCTGATATTTTTCGCAAAAGGGTCAGAGATCTGGGTGAGATGCCATTGTTGATCCATTCATAACAATGACCCTGCTTTAGTGTGAAAGGGGTATGAGTAACTAGGAAGGAAATAAGAAAATGAGAAACCAAACCAGGGATGGAAATGTGAAGAATAGAAACAGAGGATAATAATTACAGAACTTTCTCTGCAATAGCATAGAAAGTGAAGTGTGTGTCTTCCTGTCCCTTCTAGTGCCCAACAATTCTGCTATGATGCTCATTCAGTCAGTCCATTGTTTCAGTCAACTTATTTATGTTGCAAGGGCCCTCAGCCAAAAGCAATAAATTTAAAACTGCCCCATGGGTGGCATTGCAGGACAGGTTGTTGAGAGCAGAGGTGAAAGAGAGCAAGTGTGACAACAAGGGAGACTGTAAATACAAGATAGTGTGCACGTAAAAGACAGAGAGGGAAGCAGAAACGCATACACCAACAATAACATAGGACATTTTGACCACTAACTGTACAAAGCCTGAATGAATACTGCTTCATGGATATAATATAATATAAACTATTCAGCTTCATCTGCTGGGGAATGTATGTGTTACTTCATATATTACACACAGCTAGAAAATGTAAAATTAACTGTGAAATATTTGATATTGTATTCTCATAAACTGCTGTCATGGAGTAATCCCTGGAGTAAATTATTTGCTCCATGTTTCATAATCCCTCCCCCACTTTTGTCATGTAACTCATTCTGCAGGCGATGCCCGCCAACAGCAAAGAGAGGGGAATGTAGAGCTGCCAAAGGCAGGTATAGCAGGTGATGGGTGATAAGAGGCAAAAGAGATGAGGTCTTGACATCCATGTCTCATTTAATAAGTGATCTGAGGCTGGGGCCACAGTAGTGTGACAGGTGCATCAAAGAACTGAGGGCTCTCTCAACAGGAGGAGATGTAGCCATTGTTATGTCATTGTATAAAAAAAAAAATAGGTGGTCGCCTATACAACCATTGCCACAGCAGCAGGTTCACATGTTCACATGCTCACAGCTCTGTTCACTCAAAAGCCAAAAGGACTTCAATCATGCATGTTTTCTGTGCATTGACCCAGGTTAATGGTCAATGTTAGTGGTCTGGTTTGCCTTACGTTAGTGAAGACTCCCTATCTTTGTGAGGACATCGGTGCTGCATACAGTGGAACAAGCTAATATCACCATACAACACGGTAGAGCTCCGGACTTCAAGTGACAGACTGAAAACTGCCAGTGAAGAGATGAGTTGTCTGACATATTGCCTGATTTATGTGTTGTCTAGTATCATCTTTAGAGATGAACAGCGCCATTCCCTGCAATTGGGGCATTAACTTGGTTGGGTGACGTCAGCTACCAGAGCTCTATAGGCATAAATTGATACCATTAGCAACAGTCACAGGTAACTTAACTATGAGTAATAGTAACATTCCAAGTTCAAAAAACTGTGGGCATTCAATCGTAACCCTCCATTTTACAGCGCAAATTAAACATTTAAAACTAAATCATAATCATGGTTAATCTAGTCTTTCTGGACATATTAACATAATGTGGCTGTAATTCACATGCCAATTTCCATTTTTATGGATGCACTTGAGTGTCTGATGTTTCTCCCATGCTGGAAGCCAGAATATAACAGAGTACTGTGGTGATCAAGCCAATATATGTAGAGTTGATTGAGTGCAGGAGCCAAACAGCAGTAGGACCAGGGACAATGGCAGGAAGGGACCACTGGGAGGGGGCTGCCGGTCACCATGACCCCCTCGATATTGTTCTGTTGCCTACCAGTATTTGAAGGATGGAAGGGAGAAGTGAAGGACGACATGAGGAGAGGAGGGAGTAGGGTGGAGTGCAATTATGGTGGTCAGAAGAGAACAGGAAACAGGAAACAGCAAATAGGAAGGAGCAAAGGGAGACGAGGTAAAACCTTGTAAAAAAAGACATAAGGGAGATGGACAAGTGCATTTGAGGAGAGATCAGTAAAATGTGTGAGCAAATATTGTGAGTGGTATGCAGGGCTCAGAAAAACTGACAGTTGATGGACAGACCACCAAAAAAAAAAAAATCCTCCCCTCCCCTTCTCAGCTGGCGTCCTGCTTTGCGGCACGTACACCTCCAGACAGCGGGGCCAACCAGTTTGTAATATCCGAGCTCCAGACTCCTGCTTTGTTCCTGCTGGACGGCTTTGTCCACAGCATAGACCAGACCGGACGTCTCCTCAGTGACTCCCCACTTTCTCTCTCTCTCCCTAACCTGGGTCTCACACACCCTGCTGTTCTGGTGCCCTCCATTTTCAAATCAGCTGCTTGTGTTAATGTCTGGAGTTTGTCAACTTTGATTATTATTTTCTCACTTAATCATCATCAAAATGTTTATCAAATGTCAAACTTTGACCAATAGCTGGAAATGCAATAATTACCGATTCATTTTTTTGTCTATTCAATTTAATTCATCAAATAATCACATGTAATAGTTTGTAATCATTGTATTATTTATAATGTTGCTGATTAGGTGTTGATTAGATGTTAAATAGATGTTTGTGTTTTACATTTTACTATCTATTTTAAATTACATTTGATTAACTGGTGTCCTAGCCAATTTATCCCCCCCCCCCACACGGATTTTGTAGAATTCTGCACAGATTTGTTTTTCACTATTGGCGGTCATGTTTTATGCAGGGTTTGTGTAATACCTGGCATGAATCCACAGAACAAATATTTGCCCTCTGACCCCTGAATGCATTTGTCATTATGACCTGACACTCAACGTGTGACTGGGGTTATTGGGTGGATTGACATTTAAGGGAGGTCGGTAGAGGTGCAGCAGAGTCTGAGGGTGAGAGGAGGAAGCCCGTTCTAACAGAGCTGCTCACACACCCACATACAAACGAGATGTTTTCCACATCCCATGGCTATTTGTAAAATCTACTCTGGCTCCTGGAAAAGGGGAAGTGAGGCTTGGTATGAAGTGTGGAATGTAGTCGGGAACACTGAATGATGTAGCTGTGCTGTACAGTGACTGGTGACTACAAGGGAAAATATGTTATTGTTGTAAGTTAAAAGGATTATGATTGTAGAGAGGCTGATAAATATTATGTTAAAGGCCACTTTAACAATACAAAAAGGAAGAGGAAATACAGCGCTTGAACAAAGGTTTTAGTACTAGTGCAACAACTTAATACATTCTGTATTCAAATCAAGTAGTACAGACGTATATTAACTGCAAAGAGTACTAAAAAGTATTTTCTGGCTGTGCAGTAAAACATCCTAAATGTCCTTGGGACTGATATATTATTAGATTATTAATATTGCGGTTTGTGCTGCATGAGGTAGAGACAATTAAATAGACTGTGGTTGTCAGCAACAATTAATCAACTAATTAAATTGTAATTGACAACAAAATGAATCACCAACCGCTATGATAATTGATTGTATTATTTATTTATTTTATTTTTTGAAGTTCTCTGATTACTGCTTTGTAGTTATTATTTTAAGTTTTCTTTGCTCTGTGACAAGAAACTCAATATCTTTTTTTTTAACACTGAAGGATGTTGCAATTTTGAGGTTTGGAAAACACTATTTTTCACAATTATTCAAACAACTAATCAATTGAGAAAATGATCAATAGATTAATCACAATGGAATCTATTGCCTACGGAATCTATTGCCTACATGTTCCCAGCGAATAAACTGGGCATCGGCTATGTGACATCATTGCTGAATGATTCTGGCTGTGATACTTGGTACAGGCACAATGTGAGAAAAAAAAACCCTGTATGGTGATCTCAGTAGTTTGAGGCCGAGAAACAGACAATATGTTTGCCGTCACTCCTCAGCTCTGCATATGTGACCTTACTTTGTCCCAATGCGAACACACATCCGATCCCAAGCACAGCAGACAGACACAGCTAAACCAATCCTTCTTTTGGCCCTAACTGAATGAACGGAAAAGGCAATGTTGGCCTGGCCAACGAACTATACAACACAGAAGCCATCTTGGTAGCGCAACTAGGCACGTCTTGACTGAAACTCTGTGAGAGACAAAATGCAGCACAGCTCAGAAGCCAAGAGGGGAAGGAAAGAGGAAGAGACTGTAGCTCAAACACTATGAAAGATGGAAGATATCTTGGCTCAGAAAGCAAAGTAGGAAGAGAGAAGGGTGACATCGGTGACCTACAGTAAACTCTGCCACCTTGGGAAACACAATGCTCATTACTTTGTACCCTGCAATGGTACAAACAGCTGCAAAATACATTTTTGCATTGTCGAAAATACAGTAAACTGAAATTATACGTTATATACAGCATTCCACACGTACAGGAAGGACGTTATACACGATATTCACACTAGAGAAATACAAAGAACTTTAAGTCCTTCAGTCAGTCTCTTAAAACTATATAAAGTGGATGGACATTCAAAGTGACAAGTATTTTTCCACATTTTTTCTTTTACATGCCTTTGCGGGAGCTCAGCAAGGACACACTTTAACATATTCATGTCTAAGGAAGCAAAATAGGGGAATACTGTATGGGAGATGGTCACAAAAAAACACACACACTTGATTTGTTGAATTCAGACTGTGGTAGTTTCGTTTTTGTTTCAACTGAACTGAAGAACAAAATTTGAAAGGGAATTTGAGGATAGGTCTCGTATTATGAAGTGGTGTCTTTACAAGTTATGTAGAGTAAATTTTAGTGATTGATAAAACAGTGTTTTCATGGACATTTAACTACTTCTTTAAAGTGTGTACCTTCTAAATATAAATGAATATGAGCTCACACAACATTGATTAGGCCTATAAGCTTCATGTGACATTTTGCACACTGCACACAAGAAGTGATCAAATTTTGTAACAAATGATGGAGGAAAGGCATAGGCAGAACAGCAACATAAAAATAAAGTTATGCACTGGAGGGTTAAGTCAGACTTGAAAAAGTCCAAAGTCTATGTTAAAACTGAAAAAAAACTTCTGCTCCACACATTCAATTAGTCTAATACAACAGCGGAACAATAAATCCTCCTTTTACAACCAATGTTGACTTTGTGTCAAAATTCTTAAGGGAGTTCATTAATTCATATGTGTGGTCATTGTTACAATTGTTTTATCTTTTTTATTGAGATCAATGAGGGTTGAAATAAGAGACACAGCTTTGTATGATATAGCACAGTTAATCAGCACCACATGTGACATGTTTCAAAAATATCATACAGTTGATTTTTGGGCATAAAACTGAGATTTATTGCAAAGTGGTTGTGCAAGATTAAATTATTATTTGCAAGGTACTCTTAGTGAAGTAACAGTGTAAATGTGGAACAGGCCATACTTGTTATTTCATACATACAACCACCAGAGGTCATAATAATGTTTTTTTTATCCACTTTCACAGTGAACCATTAGTGATGAGAGCGCTCTTCAGCATATCCCCAGCAGGTGTCACCAAAGATCTATTTATGCCCAACCTCACCAGTGTTCTGTGCTGTTTAACAGAGCATTTGCTCTTTAACCATATAAAGTCTATAGAAATTTTAGATAGGAAGGTCAATCCCCCTTTTATTTTACTTTACTGTAGTGATCTTTCCTGTTCTGGTGAGTGGATTATAAACCTGAGAACAATACCACTCACTGCACTGTTTTTCTTGCATGTTCTAATCATGCCACAAGAGGTCACTCTCTAACAACTAATAGAAAGTGGCCTTTTTTCTCAGGGTCAAAGTTTAGTGTGTGAAGCAATCTAGATAAGTGCATTTATAGTTATGCAAAAAACAGAAAAACTAGTGACTTACAGAGCGCAGATGTGGTAAGAACCTTTCTATGTCATTCATGTCTATTCCATCATCTTCTTCAAATGTGTTTTTGTTCATCCTGACAGAAGGAAGTGAGAGAGACAGAAGGTGTCAATAAAATCTAACGCCAGATAGTCAAAGGGGGAATTATGTTATTGAGACAATATAAAGTGATAAGATCAAATTACAAGACAGAGCAGGGCAGCAACAACAGGACTGAAATACTAAAACCACAGATCTTACCCCTCTCTGTCAATATGCGGCAGGTGCTTTGGTGTTCCTCTTAAGTGTTTCCTGTGGAAATGGCTAAAGTCCAGTTTCTCTGGCTGCACGTCCCAACCTGCACCTCTGTTCATTCAGAGACAAAGAAAGACATCAAATATTAGCAGTGGCCAGTCTAAAAAAAGTTCCTCTTTCTTCTCTTTTTCTTGCACAAACAAGGAAAATAGAGGAACGCTATACAAGACACCCGTCTAAAATAAATGTTCTTTCCACGTATAACAAGTAAAAATAAATATTATAATAATAAAAGTTGCTAAATAAATACAGTGCATGTAACAGAATGTCTGATCAGTGTGAGACAACCATAACGGTACTTATATACATTGTTGTTTCTCCTTAGCTTTTAATTATATCTTACATTTGTCAGGTAATGTTCAGTTTGACCTGTTGTGATGATAAATATTAAATTCCATTGATCCATTAAATGGTGAAACAGACTGACAGGATGAAACGGTTAAATGAAAAACAATAGTAATAGAACAGTGCGTGAAGAGGTAAGATATGAACAACTGGCCACCATAATGAATAGATAGAATAGCCTTCTATCACCACTAGGTGATGCTGCCGGATGAGACTCACAGGAACAGCAGTAACAAGCCTCATGTCATCAATACAAAATATAGCCTGACTAATACTGTTTGTAATTTGATTTGAAAATTAGTTTTGAAGGGGATTTGGTTTTTGCTTAGAGACCCTAGAGTATGGCACAATATCAATTCAAAGGTTTATTATCATTGCAGCTTTAATGCTCATATTGAATTATCAAGGTCAGTTTTCATTCAGTATTTGACCTCTTTACACCTATGTCTGTGTGAAGGGAGAACTTCTCACCACACCTATTGCTGCTGACTCCTTCTCTGCTAAGAAGTGCCAACGTGGCCGGAAGTAAGGTATCTGAAGCTGCCTTGCAGTTGTTACCGTGGCAACCAGTACTCCCACCAGTGAAGCTGATTTCTCTTTCTCTTTCGATCGTCTATAAGTTTCAGGTCCAGTTGTTATGTAAAAAAAATATATATATATTCATTATCCTAAAGAAACAAAGTTCTTCATGATTTAGTGGAGTATCCTGGTAAAATCGTAACCATTAGATGGGATCGGTTGCATCACCTCTCACTAAGTTGTTTACTTACCTTAGTTATACACTCTAACTGTGTTATAAAACTATAAAAGTGTTAACTAAATCAGGTTGTAGTCACCCCTACATTTAAATGTTTCTGGTAATGGCTGGTAGTTGTTTTGTTGTGGCAATGTTGAGGAGGACCTCAATGGGCGTCCGCAGCCTTTGTTTCCTATTCTGCTTTGCATGCTGATTGGTAGCCAGCTTGTTGTCTTCACTTCATAATGACTGTTAAACACAACAATGAATTTACTAGCTATGGGATTGCTCAAGTTGTTCTGGTGCAACCCAAAATTAGTAAACTACTGGCTGCAAACTAGCTAGTAATTCCTACGGATTTAGTATTTTAGTAATTACTAAATCCTGAATTTAGTAGAGACTTACGACAAATTGATGCAACCCCAAAACATAGCCTTAAGAGAAGAGCAATGAAAAGGTGTGAGAGACTGTTGTGTGGTATGATGGCAAGAGGCAAAAGATATAGACACATTCATTGCGTTTCTAGGCATATGAGATTTGTGTAACAGCAAGGTACCTACCCGAGCGAGTCCCTTGTGTTGGCTGCCCATATGTCTGTGCCCAGGATGTCACAGGGGCCATCCTTATTCCCATTCTTGACAGCACACAAAAGAAAGATGGATGTTTACATTACGAACACTTCTTCCTACACCATCACATAACTTTTACAAGTTTATCTTGTATTTCACATTTGTAAAAGGGTACAACACTGGAACTACTCCTTTTTTCTTTTTTTTTTAATGTTTTCCTTGAGTGTATGTATTGTGCTGATTAAAGGGTATTCCACAAATTTCTCATTGTTTTTCCAGGAAGCAACAGGAAATATCCCAAGCTATGACTGTGTCATCATTAGATCCCTGATTTTTATCAAGCAGTGGTCCTTTAACAAGTAATGCTTACATACAGTAGATTTGTGGTATCCCAACACAGTAAAGTGCTCGTGCAGCCCTCCAAACAAAATACAATAAGCCATTACTCATTTCTTAAAAACTATTGCCAAGAATTGAAAAATCTAAAAGAAATTCACCCATATTACTCACTGGCTCAAATCGCTTACTGAATATATTAGAATGAAACAATATATCAGTCTTGAATGAAACCTGAAGTATATTCATAACCCATGTAAACCTCAAACTAACACAACAAATAGAAGCCGCGTACATGACCACAACTACTCACCATAATAAACACCTAAGCACCACAATACACTCACAGGCCTTTTCTTTCCTACAAATCATCACTTATTTGTTACTTCACACCACAGAGTGGGAGTATTGTTTTTAGTGGCTCTCTGTGTCTGTTCGCTGTCTGCGTTTCCACACTTGCACTTGCCAACATGACCAACAGAGGCCAACAGAGGCTTGTTGCGTGTATGGGGTGAAGTGTGCATATCCGATTGCCTTGTTTTTTTATAGTTTTATAGTTATAGTGTATAGTTTATAAGTACTTACTTCACATTGACACAAAACATCAATACCTACTTAGTAACATCTTCCCGATCTGCTTAAATCAATCACATGTCCCTAATCTCCCACATTTCCCAAATTGTAATTTTATTTATTTATTGTCATGATACATTGTCTTTTGTCGGTTAGTGCACTTGTCTTGACTTGTTCAGTAAACATGTTTTGCACAATAAACTAAATTTAAGAAGAAAAAAAAAAGGTGCTCATGATTGAAAAATTGGGTAAGGACTCATAAAGGTATACAGTGCAAAATACAGACACGAATGTTCTCATTGATGATTTGGTGATTTGTTTTTGCAACAAGATAGACATGAAGCAGCAAACAAATAGCATACAAATACTCATAAACTGTTCTATATTTACCTTGGTGGGGGCTTTGAACTGATTGTTCCTCCCTCTGCTGCCAGATCGAGAGCCAGAACCAGGTCTGGACCCTGAACTGGGCCTGGAGCCTGTGCTGCCATTACTGCTGTGTTCCCACTCGTCCTTGAGAAAGGACAACAAAGAACAAAATATTGTGTTTATTTATATTACGTTGAGAATGTTGAATGTTCTTTAAAGGTGACGCACACATTTTTGTTTCTAACAACACAAAACAATTCTCAATGAACATTATGACTTTTCTTGTGTGTGAAAAGACTCCTCATTGGAGCTGGTTGGTCTACCTTTAGTTAGTGACAGCTGCTGCACCATTTTTGCACTCAAGTGTGTATTAGGATTGTTACAAAAGCCTGTATTGATGAAGACAAGCTAAGCTCAGTAAGCTCAGTTTGTTCAGAATCTGGTCCTGCACCACGGCTATTGAGATAATTAATGGCTCCTACACTGTTGTTGGCAAGTTGTTTCTAAGTCTTACTATAAACTGCAAGAAAAGATGTATCACAAACAGTTCAGGTAAAGCCTAAATGTCAGAGGAAATGGAAAAAAGGCAGATGCATGATCGCTGTCATAATTTTTTTATGATGACAGCTTCAAACTCACTGATTTTCTGGTGCAATCTGCTCTCTACATTTTTCTCACCAATGCTGTTTCTCCCTTCCTACTCACTTCACATTGGACTCATTAGTTATCCGCTGTATCATTGTCATTTAAGGCATAACATACTTAACACAAAGAAGAACGGCGTAAGGAAAGGAGACATAAGTGAAGAGAAATATAACAAGGAGACTGCAAAGTAAGCCACGAGACATTGAGTCATGTAAACTATAAAGGAAAAAACATAATATATAATTGTTTAATTCAAGCCCTTACACTGCAATGAATTTAACTCAATATTTATGATACTATTAAAGGTTACATTTTTCTTAAAAATGAAAAAGACGTAGGTTTAAATCGAAAACACAGACATGTGGATTGAGCCAAAGACACTTACTGGCTTGGACGAACCTCTTCCCCATGAAGATGTCCAGCTGCCATCTTTCTTGTCATTGCAGTTGTCTGTCCACTGGAGGAGAGAAATAAGGGTAGAAGATGCTATTTATTCTATATCTAAAAGACCACAAACAAAAGCACTAACATTAACGTCTAACAAACTCAGACGCAGAGCAGAAAACTCCACAAACCATCAGAATATTTTAAGATGAGTTTCATTACATTTATTTTCTTTTTCTAAAGACCCTCAGTGGTGTCTTTGTAATTGTATCTTATGCTGTTTCGTGTCAGTGGTGGTTGGTGGTCTGTGTAACAGGCGAAGCTCAATTCAGGCCCAGGAAATGCTATAATAGTGTTTTCATTTACAGTGTATAATATGCAAACAAATAACACACAACCATGTTGCTATTGGTTTCTCCGGTCTATATTTCTACAAAGCAGTCAATGATTGATTGAGGGTTAGCGAACATTTAGTTAAGAAATGTAACAGGACATATTGAAAAGTGAGGTGACCTCATACAAACCATATCATGCACCTCTACTTTTGTTTAGGTTTATATACAACAGTATTGGCAGATGTATTACTGCAGGATGACAACCAAGACAACCAATACACTCTACTGTATCTATTGTACCACTTCTGCCATATATATATATATATATGTGTGTGTGTATATACATATATATGTATAAATAAGAGACTAATGCAAGACTGTCATCTATTTAATTAAAGGGATGCTGACCTCTGGCACCTTGCCACCATTGTCCAAGTCTCCATCAGCCTTGTCCCCCAGCAGCCCCTGCACTTGGTACTCCAGCACATAGCTGTCAATGAAGCGCTCCAGCTCTTCTATTTCCTGAGAGCGCGTGCTCCCTGCCTCAGATGATGCAGACGCCACTGATGAGTTCTCCATGGCAACCGGCACTGCGATTGATAAAAGAGCAGGAGGGGAAGGAGCAGAGGAAAGGGACCTGTGCAGAGAGGAAAAGAACAAAGCAGAGAAAGAGGTGAGCACAAAATGTAGCGTTATAAGAACTCTAGGTTAGAGCATTAATTTCCTTTTAGTAAGACTCCCTAGCATCAAAGCAACAATAATGTGTCAGACAAGTTAAACTCAGCATGGGCCCCCTTGATTTTGGATAAATAATGCTTTTTTATCCAGCAGATTGATCTACAATGAAAATAATTATTAGATGCAACTTCAAGTACCACCTAGTTGTGAAGTTCTCACAACCTTTCAAATTTTAAAGCATATCTCATTACCGTCATATCTGCACTACATGCTTGAGTGTCCAACAGCAGGAGTATTCTCCTGTGAGGAGCAGACCCAAGGGTGTTCTAACCAAGATCACATCTGATACATCTTTTATAAAACCTCAGTCTTCCGTCACTTCTCCATGCCCAGGTCTCTCTTTGTTTTCCCCACCTCTTTCCTGCCATCACTCCTCTGTGCTGTCAGTGTTGATCACCTGACCCCCAGGCCAACAGGGAAGCAGCTTCCTGCCTGCCTGTCTATGCCTGGCGACTAAGCTCCTTTACATCAGGGCTTGATCACCAGCCATGTAAAGAGGATTTATGGCCCTGGATCACGCAGAATCTGCTGAGCACTGGGGACTCGCTGGGGAACCCTGTGCATTTTAGTCAACAAGTCAGCTACACAAGATCTATGTTGTTTATATCAAGTCTGGTTTTACCAACTTCTGCCTGCACTTCCTTCCTATTATCTCGTAAAAATAGTATGAACATCATCAGTTTATCCCTTTTGTATTTTGTAGCATGAGTAATATCTCCTAATCTCACACAGTGTCAAGAGTGTAATCCATCCATACACTGATGCCAGAGCTTTGATAAGCCAGGTGATTTGCAGGTAGCGAGATACAGATGCATCAGCATTCAGACCATGTACGTTGAAGATTTTATTTTGGCCTGAGGAAGAAACAAAATGCACATTTGTGCAGCGCTGTATAATTATATCATGCATATTACTGCATACACATACAGTTGCACCAACTGCAATCTGCAATATATCTCTTCAAGTCATTTATTTTTCACTGCCGTTATTGTTTGATGATGAATGTTCTGGGTAATTTGGGAAAAAAGGACAAATTGGATTTAAAGTAATGAAATTCTGTAAGCTCTGCTTAAAAATGACAGATGTCACACAGTTGTCTGAGTCCTGTCATTCTCGAGTTCCTCAACTAACTCTGCCGTCCAGTACAAACAGCCTCCCGACACTACTGTCAACGAAGAGCAGGCAAAGAAATGTGACCAAACATTAACACAATTAAACATAATAAAGTCAAGCATATACTATAATTTGACCATCTGCTGTAAAATGTGTTGTTGTGGTATTTATTCATCTGAAAGGCAATACTTTGACCTATTTGTTGAATGTGCTGAAGTATATGGACCTGATTTGAAATAATTGTTAAGTTACACAGTGTAAATGAATGATGATGATGCATAATAGCTGTATGGACGTTAGTGACACTTGGTAAAGGGATGCATATTGGTAATGAATGTCCTGTCCTACTCTTGTCCTTGACATGTAGTATAGAATTACGGCCTAAGGGGAAAACTGCCAACATTTATTGATCCATTCAGTGAAACAGCTTTCAGCTAGTTCTGTGTTTTCAGTCATCAGTTTTATTTCACGCGCACCAGGCATGAGTATGCATAAGACAGCATCAACCAAAGTAAATACCGGTTATGCATTATCATAGCACCGGCATGCTGCCATTTATGAAATGGGAGACAAAGTCCTCTCTGTCCTGCTGTGCTTCACAATACCCCAGTACTGCAGAGGTCCGGACTGTTGAATTCTAACATGTGCTGTGCTGTCAGGGGGAAACGAGTTTGCCTGTCTAACATAAGACCAGTCTGACGTTTCAGGGAGGCCCAAATTTGCTCATGTGATTAACGTCATCCCAAGGCACCGGGCTATAGGAATTTATCTAAGAAGCCAAACAAAGCAAGGCCTGAGGTCTTAAGTATACAAAAGAATAAACACACACAGGCTGATGGCCTCTCTGATCTTTAGCTCAGCAGAGAAACTGAGGTTCTCAAATTTGACCAATTTCAACTAACATGATGCAATGACATGCTCTCTCACTTTACAAGGTGATGTGGAAACAGCATTTACAAAAACAGGCTGTATGCTTCTGAATGACAATGTTACAGAATTGTAGTCTTTGCCTCTTTTGTGTTTATTTACACACACACACATAGATCCTCTCCTGAATGAGCTCTGTGTCATGACTTCCTGCACATGACAGCCAATCACAAGCACTGTTAGATCTCAGTCAAACAATATGCATCATGCTCATTGGCTCACTAACACTGATGAGATTAACTCCTTAGGTACTGAAATTAACCAAATCGTAATTTGATTAACTGACTAAAAGCTGCACTTTTACAGCGAGTAAGAACCAGAGTTGTGGAGTGAAGAAGAAGAAAACTGTTCATTCATTTTTAGAGAAACATTTTGTTGTTGTAGTCGTCAAACAATGTAATGACAACCACACACCATGCAGTCTGTACCATTACAATGTGGGACCTCTCTCCCTCCCTCTGTCCATCTGTGTGTCCCATCCTCTTTGCCCTTCTCAAACAACATCTTTCAATCCCCCATCCCACACTGGCTGACTCCCCACCCCCTTCCAGTCTCCACCCCCTTCCTCAGCTGTTCCAACTGAGAGCTGTGGGCCTCATTGTTCTAGCCATATGAAAGCTTTACTGTTAATAAAGGACAGGTATATTAGTATGCAGCATTTGTATACATCCGACAGTACACTGTCAATGCCCTTACCCGATTCCGTTGCATAGTTAGATGAACATAATCTAGACTTCTCCATATTAATTTTTTATTGGTCATACTTTTGCCTGTATTGGAGACAACAAAAGAGCTTGAAACCAAGAAACAGTGGTATTTGGATCCATTTGTGATACATGGACTGAAATGTAAAAGACATGAGAAAATGCAAATTTGTACTCTTGACTAAATCAGATTACAACTTCCACATTGTTTTCAACTAATCTCGATGCCTAAAGGACTAAAATTCTGAGTGATTTAGTCGATCAAGCTGACTAATGATAAAAAGGAATATAATGGACTAAGATAAAGACTTAATCAATAAACTAACACTACCTGAGTCGACTCAGCTGTGCATGATTAATGAACAGTAAGGTGATAGAATACCCAACACTACCAGTCAGCAGAGACGAATCAAGCCTGAAAAACTTATAGCAGCATTTCCACTGAATACTGAAAACTGTGCCTGAAGCCTAACACCAAACAGACACTAAACTGCCAGACAGACACACCATGGCACTGGATAACACATTGCATCTTTGTCTGTGAGGCAGAGATAAATGTTAGTCTACTCTGATTGTATTGATTTTTAGTAATTTGGGTATAATGTCTAAAAGAAAAAGAAAATTCTCAACTTTTTTTTTTATTTAAATGCTATTTCAGATAAGAACTGTAGAATTAACCTTCCAAACCAAGCAAACCATAATACCTTGGGGACATAATACTAATACAGCAGATACAGTCATTGGCCTATTTGGCTGCATCATGATGGTATAATAAACACAACATACTGTATAAAATAATTATAAACAATTCTCAACTAACAAGTTCTGAACCACTAATTTGTGGTATTTGATATGTTATACAAAAACCAAATACCCATAATCCTGACAACCCAAACAGAGATGAACATGAGACCCAGTCTCCTCTGTGGGTGTCCAAGTTTATGTTCTCAATGCATGTGGCGATAGCTGTTAATACGCCTAATCTGGTCTACTGCTTCCTGTCTGAACAAACTTTAGCAGCATGGTACCCTTGAGTCCGATAAATCATTGGAAGTACTTGCTACTGCATGATGTACCCACAAATCTAGATTTTTCTACACTAGTGTGATGTGTGCCCTCGTTTATAGTGATTTTGTTTATTCAGTATATTGCACATCAATTGCAAACAAAGATGTTTGGCAATCAGTGAAAGCAAACTGAAAGCTACTGCAAGAAAAAAATCAATACTAGTTTTCAGAATTTCAAGGCAGTGAGTGATTACCTATCCTCTACTTGTGTGTGTGTACTGTATATACATATGCCTGTAGGTATATACATATGTCTTACTTTTAAAACAATATGCCTTGTTTTAAGTAAACATGTATAAGGTTGATGACTGCTTAGAATATTCTTTTGATGAGCTAAAATCAAACATAACATCAAATGACTCGTGAAATTCCTGCCTTTCGTTCACTGGAATAAGATGTTGTGGGTAAATGTGTTTACTCGTACACTGTGAGAGCTGAATTGCCTGAATCTAGAGGAATGGACTAGTGTAAGATCGCCTGAACATGCCATACAGGGAAGTCAAAGAGTGTGAGTGTGTGTACACTTAAAACAATGGTTCAGTTGTCCCCCCATATGCCCCTGTAGTGACCTAATGGGGGAGGACTGGGCATTTGCAATGCCGTCAAACAGCAACACAACAATGCCATTCTGCATGGATATGCACACATACAAAGTCCCAGCAAACAACTGAGGATGAGTAGCTTGTGGCTTTCACATTATGTATGGAGTGTAGGTAGTTTTGAGGGCTCAAAGCTGAATGGTTTGAACAACAATAGAAAGAACAGAACTGCTTGTTCACACTAAGCAAACACATTCACAGCTTTAAAACACCTGATGTCTCTCTTGTCACAAAGCTTCTGTATATCATCCTCAGTCATAAACCATGTAGTGGCCCTCTCTTCCTCTTTTCTCACTCACTCATCCATACACTGCAGGCAAGGTAATGAGTAGTTCTCACTGTAATGAGGCTGAACAGCCAGACTCATGGTGTTCCAGTTTTCTGTCCATGACATGCAGCTGTCTTTGCTCCTCCTCCACATTCTCCAAAGCACTGCATGCATATAACTACCCCCATTTCTTAACTTCAACTTGAACATGAGGAACTGACTGAACTTTGCTTGCTACTCACAAAAACCCTAATACCTGGAACCCTTTGATCATTATTTGAACATTTGACCTCTGACAGCAGAGTTCAGAGCTTCAACCATTGATCAAATTAATCCAGCTCTCATATGAAACTGAAACGGTGTCTCAGGCCGAGTAAACATCATCGATCACTCTCTTTTTACTGTGATAGCTAAACCATAACCAATTTTCTACATGGTGATTAGATGATAATGCTGCACCAAATGATCAAAATGCTATTGTGTTTCTGTGCCACTTCTGTAATGAGGTGATTAATTAATCCCTTCAGTCATAGTGCACACAAATGTGCAACTAAAAGGTTTGCATAAAAACTATGATTAAATTAAATATACTGATATGCGGTGCAAGAACAAAATAACACCATAATGTGTCAATAGTTTTTGACTAAAACAATACGTGAGGCAATTTAGTGTATAGCAGATAATTGGTTTGAAGGTCCTACCTCAAACGTGTTAATGATATAAAATTTATTGTGATTTAGTACCGACATATTGGCATTCTTATTGTGATACAGTTTTGGACATATGCAACCTCACATGTATGCATCAGCCTTTTCGTTCTATGAAAAATACTTGATGGTACAGACTCCCCCATATACATATTTTTCCTGCTGTTCTAGATTAGTTAATTGGTGGCTATTAAACCTGTCACCAGATGTAAATATGTTCATCGGATCCTTATGTACTTAACATTGTAAGCCAACTATTACTCGGACAATGAGAAGAGAGATATTTTTACATTCTAACTGACATCTATTTATAAGCAATATATTGTTATTTACATCATGCATATTATACTTTCATGTTCATGAAGTGTACATGACTTAACAAGTCCCTTATCCGCTTGGGTACATTTATCTTATCCTAGTTAAGGGTATTTTTAAATTAAAGACTGTACAGCTACAGCTCCAGACACTTGCTGCCAGAAATTTGATCAGCGATCATACACATTCTTTATTGAAGCAACACATGCCTCTCTCAGCAGCATTAGGTAGTTGCAGTGAATCATTCATTATTCTGCTGAAGATGCTGCCTGTACAATACAAATCTGGTCAGTACCTTATATTTTATTCAGTATTCAGTATCACCTTATCCTATTTCAATCAAGTCAGAAGGGTCTCTGTTATGTGACTTGTGGTAGCACGCAAACATTCCTCTACCTCCCTAAAGTCACTCTGATCCTATCACTCTCTGAAAGGCAGGCATCTAAGGAATGTTATGGGCAAACTGAGCTTAGGTAGAACCAAAAAAAACAACAACAAGAAT
This sequence comes from Solea solea, assembly GCF_958295425.1. NCBI lineage: Eukaryota > Metazoa > Chordata > Actinopteri > Pleuronectiformes > Soleidae > Solea > Solea solea. Next base: position 9,647,616 of record NC_081152.1, read on the forward strand.
TCCATGTCAGTCATGTCTATTTAAGTTGCAAGGACACAATAATTCCAGGACTCATCCTGAACGGGCTAGGTGTGTCGAACTCTATGCTAATTCAGTAAACAGTATGCAAACTAACTATAACTGCTCATATCTGTTTGTTGCAGATGAAATGACAGCTATGAGGTGAAGGTGTATCATATGAATTCATTTGGGTTTTGCTCTGTCATGACAAGCAGCAGCTGGGGTCCAGTCTGCGTTGCAACAGCTGAAACAGGCTGCCGATCTATGCCAGTCTCAGCTCCTTTCCAGGAGACATTTGACAGCCATTCCTGTCATTCCTGTCTGGCAACTGAAGCACACGTTGACTGAAACCAAGCTGATTGCAAAGCTGATAATTAGAAATGGAAACAATTAATCCATCATGATCGTAGCTACAATCTAAACAACAAAGTGCAAAAGATGTGTTTAACAGCTTATGTGTATGTAACAATATAACAACTAGGGATCCAATATGCTGATATATTTGAAAGTGCTTGATACCACTATATACGTTTTTTCCTGCGTCCAACTGCAGAGGGCATTTAGTCTTTTCTGTACTGAAATTAACATGTTTTGATAAATTGATTTGAAAATGTTCATCCTATAGCCTTTTTTTAATTTGGCCATTTCACCTAGCCCTTATCCATCATTTCTGTACTGATTACCTTTTGTTTTCAAGTGTCAACAAAAGGACAATCGTTGAGATTAGCAGATATCAAAGACATACTGTCCGGAGTGTATTGATCTCACTAAGCACATCAGACATTATGACAGGTGTTACTAATCACACTAATGGATATGGTCAGTTCTTGCAAGTCAGGACAATGTGACAGTGAACCACCATGCTCCCTGAAACTGAGGAGCTACAATTGACTCCGCAATCGCTTATTAATTAGATGCACCGGTGATTTTCTTCAAAAATGGCTCCCTATCAAAGGGCCCATATATGATGTTGAACCTGGATAATGAACATAACATGGGTGCAAATTTCACTCCCATAACCACGCCCATGCTGCCTGGGATGCTAGTAACATTTAGCCAAGCGTTGTCAATTCCTGCTAACGTTATCCGTAAGGCAGCACCGCAGTGTGCCTGCTGTGAAGGAGTGACAAAGCCACATCTGGAGGAGCCTCCACGCCCTGAGTGTGTGTCTGCCCCGCGTATCACCGGTAACAATGGTGACGCAAGTTCTGCGGCTAACCAGCCGGGCTAAGCTCTGTCTTAGCTAGCTCTTAACTGTAAACAACAGGCCACTTATAGCGAAGTGGACACTCGCTCCGTGAACTTATCTCCATCAACAGCTTGAAGTAAAGGTCAAACATAGATAAGTCACAAAGACAGCGTGCTGCAAATTCTGCCTTTCTAACAAAACTGTTATCTGGTTACCACCACGGTGCATAGCACTCCGGCCAAAACCTTCAGCCGGCTCTAATAAGACATAAATCCTTACCCGACTCAAGATTCCGACTTCAGGTGAACCCGGGATCACCTCCTGCTGTCAAAGCCGCCGTGTCATGGGTGTGTTTCTCAAAAACAAAGGTGGGGAAAGAGGATTCGGTCTGTGCGGCTGGAAACTCCGACGTCCCACACTGAGGAAAGAGGGAATGCAGGAATGTGACGTACTGTCGGTTGTGCTGGCAGCGTTGACACGTGCACCCAGGAGTAGAGCATTCTGGGAAACATAGTCCAACATCCTTCTCGCTTTGTTTTTATTGACAGTGGCGTTCACAGGGGGGGGGACGCACATATAAGTACCCTCTGTGAATGACAAGAAAGCCCTACTGGCTGCCATTCATTTGTGGCCTCTCAAGCTTAATATAAATTAAAACTGGTTGTTTGTAAAGGAGTGCCTTCCTAGTGGAGAAAAGTACTGTGGTGCCCTATAAGAAGCCCTTGTAACTTTGTTTACTCGGGGTGCCCTTTCAATCAAAAAGGGCCCTGCTATGAAGTTCCCTACTGTCCCCACATGACAGTGTCCCATAGGGTGTCCTTAGAGGAAATGATAGAAAATGTCCATCTCAGTGATGGAGTGATGCTGTGCTATAAAGGTATACACAGGTGTGTGAGAATGTGGGAAATTATATACCAGTGGTGCCTGCCCCACTTTTAAATTTCAGTCCAAAGTCAACCTAAGGGTCAACAAAAAATTGTTCAAAGAAAAACGAGAAGATGCATTCGATTCTTTAGAATGGTGTCTCCTAGATGTTTTATTTGGGGACCCACTTTATAAAGATGACAAGCTGTTATCACAGTATGTATCATAACAAGAGCAAATTTGGGCAAAATGATAACGCTTTCAGCTACTTTCTGTCAACTCTAATACCTTAAATAAATATTATTTAGTGTAGGTGTGCCAACTATTTCCAAGAGATTGCGTATGATTGTTTATAAAGCATATACACAAAAATCTGGAGAACAAAGCTGGAAAAATGTCCCCAAAAGTCTACGGGATAGGTGAGTTTCCGAGAACGACTGCAATAGGACTTTTATCTTGATCCTATGGGACTAGACACAGCCACACACTTCATGTAATTCATGTAATTTTGGTATTCTAAATTGTAAAATATGAAATTGGTCTATAATGGTGCAAATTGCATCATGTAGAAACACATTCACAGCAATATCTGGAGCCCTCAATATGATTTTGAAATGGTAACTTGGTCAGTGAACTACAGTGTCATTTTATTCATGTTTTAGTCCTGATTCATGTCTTATAACAGACATATTTTCCCCACAGTTCCCACAGTTTTAAAGTCTGTGATGCACAACTTCCATACAGTTGATTCAGATTAGTTGGTTTATGATATTTGCAGCTATTTTTAACAGATTAATGGACAATTTCAGAACCTGCAGCTAACTTTTTTTTTCTGCTGATCACTTAGACTTGTGTCAGTGTGTCTCATGTCTTTGTGTCACTGATGACTGCTTGGGTCTAGTTCAACTGGTAAAGGTAAATGGTTTGCCATCCTCTGGGAAGCCTGCTGTCAGTCTTTCTAATGCAATCATGACCCCTAGTGGAATACTTGAGAAGTGCAGGACAGGAATTGTGCCGTGCTGTGTGTGTGTGTGTATACTTGTGTTTGTTGCCTCTTTCCTAACTTTTCTGGCATAAACACTGACCTTGTCATTACCAGTACTCCTCACTGGGAGCAAAACCTGGTCCTAATGAGGCAGAACCTCATCTCTGAGGAACTGGTTTGAGTTGTGGTTTGGTTAAAGTTATGGTTGGACATTAACTGGTTATGGTTAAGGTTAGGGATAACACTGTTTAGGCTGCCCAAAGGAATTTTTTTTTATTTATTTTTTAAAAAATTTTTTTAGATACTTTATTAATCCCCTTAGGGAAATTATTCTCTGCATTTTGACCCATCCTAGAATTAGGAGCGGTGCCACACTGAGTAGCGCCCAGGGAAATGGAGTCGAAGTCAAACTGAAACATTTACCTGCATATGAACATGTAACAGAACGTGTGATAGTCTGTAAAACAAAAACAAAAAATGAACTGAATTAAAAGATGAGTAAATAAGTCATAAGTAATAAGTACACTGCAGTGACAGATAAACAGACAGATGAGTGGAAAGTCTCCTCCCCTGCTCCAGATGGATACATAGAATGTTTGCCATCGCAGTCAGTAATTAATTTCAATGCCATGATGGCGACACTTTACTTCATGCCCCTAATTCATCCTCTTCCTTTCCGTCTCCTTTTCCCTCTCACCCCTTCGCCCAGTTCTGTGTCTATCCTTAGTTGTTCTATAATTACTTTGTTGTCCTCTTCACTTCACCCACAGTGCCGCAAGCCATACAGCCCTACACTTCCCTTCCCTCCCATTCTGCTGTGCGTTGTATCTGTGCGGATGTCTCCTCGCACATTTATCCACCTATAGCATGTTTCCTCTCATCTGTGTGTCAGGAAAAATGTAAAAGCACTTGCTCTGCCTCATTGTGAACTGATTTGAACCTGTAAATGAGGACCGAAAAAATTCACAACTCATAATTAACCTTTCTGTCTTACAAATCTTGTGTCCGTTTTAAACAAACAAGTGTACAAAACTGCAGATTTGAGGCTTGTGTGGAGCTAAGTGGCAAAGTTGGTAAGATTCAAAGTCATTTGCACTGTTTCCAGGGAAACCATAATGTCGAACTGCTGTATAATTTCAATGTTCTAAAAATGTCAACTCTTGTTGTGTGGCATGCAATACTTAAATAGTTGTTCACTAATCTAAGGACGTGCTCTTTTCACATCTCTTTTGCCATCTTTATTATGTATTTAATGATATTAAAGACACCCATAGAGGAGATACAATTTTCTATAGAAATGCAGTTGAGTGAGTAAGGACATATCAATCTGATCTCAGTCACAATTTAAAAGATTTCTGAATATATATACTGTATATATATATGAATAATAAGAAATGTAGAATGACGAAACTCCTTTGTTCAAGTGAACTTTATATCATTATCCAGTTTGATGCGTACAGTAAACTCTCTGATGCGAGAGTAAGCAAAGCAAAGGCTGAAATTGGCGTTCCTCCTCAGGTTGCCCTGCGCAGAGCCGTATCCACACCAGAGGGATGGTACCAAGGCACCAATTAGCAGTGGAGAGGGAGCATGATGATATTTCCGTGTGCTTGTGGCCTGGGCTGCTCCATCTGTGTGTGTTATAAAAGGCAAAACCATAAACATGGAATTAGACAGTACAGGCCCCACAGCTCTTAAGGTCACAGACTCTCCCCTCCTGTGGCTTGAGAGCGCAATGGTGTGATATAAACTACACTGGCCAGCAAACTGTTATTACTGTACGTGCAGGTTTTCTAACAGATTGTTTGTGCTTGTCCGCATGTGAAGTTCGTCGGGCCTCTTTCATTGTTGTTTTGTTGAACAGGTGCAGAAGATAGGTGTGGGAGAAAGATCACTGTGAACCAGTTAGAGGGAAACTCAGTGGGTGGAAAGGGACACGCACACACACACACACACACACACAGAGGCAAATCGACACACTGATATTGGCCAGGGTTCAATTTGTTGAGTAACAATAACATGATAGCTTTCTAACCAGCAGGTGGGGGCAGCAGACACCAGTGCAAAGTACTGTTCTAATGTGCTGTAAATCATAGTTATACCATAATCTACAATACTTACAAACTGTCAATACTGACATCCACAAGACTATAAACCTAGACGTTTAACTATAGGCTTCTCTGTTCAAACTGAGCAATAACCAGAGCTGGACAGTTTTCTCGTTTAAATTTGTATAAAAGCATAATGATCACAGTATCCTAGTGTTTTGTTTAACCTTGTGTTTGCTTTTTTTTTTAATCATTTAATTTGGTCTATAAAAGTAAAAGTGTGTCACAGACGCAGTGAAAAGAGTGAAATCCTCTTTTAACTGGCTTAAACACAAATGGTACAGCTGCAGGATGGTTTTTTTTGTTTGTTTTTTTAAAAACAAGACAAACAGAAAAAAGACAGCTTTCTCTCTGCTATGTCCTTCAGCTTCTCTCTCCAGGATGAGAGGCTGTGGGGCCTCTCTCTGCTCTCAGCCCCCTCTCCTGTCCCTGGCAGCCTGACACTCCCCCTGCTGTTGGACTGCAGTAGAGCGCCGTCCGTCCGAGGAGTGCGTTGACAGCTCTGGGTTGTGTGTCCGTCTGCATGTATGGTGAACACCCGTTGAGTAGGTGGGTCTGCTGGAAGGGAGTAGGAGGGGTGGGAAAGGGGCAGATGGAACACAGAAGGAAGTTCACCAGAGACACATAGAGTGTCAGAAAGTAGAGAGGGACGGGAAGGGAGGGTGTTCAGCGGGAGCCTTGGACACAGGGAAAGGTAGAGCTGAGAAAATGAGGGGACAGCTATGCAGAGAGAAAGGGGGGAACCGGAGAGGTGAGACATGTCAGGTACCAGAGGGAGAGGTGACGAGCAGCAGGAGCAGGAGGGTGACAGTGGGGATGGAGGAGCTGGAGCTGGAGTTGGGGGTGTTAATGATATCAGGTGCAGAAGGGTAGAGGGATGGGTGGCTGGTGCAAGGACAGGAGGGAGACATGTTTGACCTTCAACAATAGAAGAGGAATTAAAATGCTTCATGTCATGAAAAAGGGCTTTGCACTTCTCGCCTCATCTCTGCAGTCATGTGGAGGGGTTGTGGCTTGGTGGGGAACTGTGGGAGTGACCAAAACTCTTTAAATATAGATCAAACCTCTGGGTTTTTAATGTGACTTTGAACCCACCACTTTTTATTCTTGGCGTCCCTTCTGGGAACCTAATAATAATATAAGTTACCTATAAAGCGTTTTTATTTTAATAGCAAAAACATGAACACAACGGCAGCCTCCAAAACATGATATGTTTAATAGAAAATATTTAGATTACTACAAAGCTGCAGCTCAACACTGTTGTTCCTGTAACAGAACCATGCATTTATGATTTAAAAACCACCTTTTCCCACCATTGATTTACTTTTTTTACTGCAAGTTGTAGCAAATACAGATCAGTATATTGATTTTATTATTTGTATTACCTTTTTTCCAACAAAATATTCTCGTCTTTGTTTGTGAGATGTGTCTGTAGTTGATGCAATAGCAATAACAATTAAAAAAAAAAAAAATTCTCCTTAGTTTGCAGCTCAGTTAAGGTAAAGAAAATGTTTTTTTAATAATAACAAGCATCATTTTACACATTACAACAAACAAATCCATCCAAATCAAATTATAACAAGTAATATACATTTTAAATGGGACTATAATGGATATTAAATTGCTCACTGACCAAACAAGAAGTGTAAGACGAGACGTATGAACCACTAAACCCTCAGTCCTCTACCCTCAACTAACCACTCTTCCAAAACAGACACTACCCACTGCGATGTAATGTGTTTTGTTTTGTTGGAAACTATTAAACCGACTTCAGAGTCTGAATGTTCGTGACAGATGTTGATGGCATGTTTCCTGTTCCTTTTACGTCAGTCGTCAGGGGTTTTTCATTATTCCATCTCCCCCATGTCAGTGTGCTGGCACTTGAGTCTCGTCTAGCCTTTGTCATTTACTGGCTCTGGAGTGGCATTATGCTGTCTGGACGTGAGTAAGTGTGAGAGTCATTTTAGCCGCTTGGAGACAAAAAGTGAAAAAAAGTTCAAATGTGACACATCTTACAGCCTCATCTTACAATAGTCCAATTTAATTGTGTGTTTGCCCCCTCTTTGTTATGATTAGACTTGGGCTACTATGATTTTCCAAAATGTCTACGTTGTTTAAACAAATCAGCAATTGCTCATAAACACTTCTCACACACTGGTTGCCTTTGTCGAGGGATACAGGATGAATAAGATCTGGTGTGGAGCTTCCTCTTCTGATAAAATGTTGCCTTTTAACAACCCTTCAGTCGCATTCCTTTCCCATGCATAATTCCTTTGAATATTGTAGCTGCGTGCTTTCACATTCACCACTGACCTTGATAGGAGCAGTAGTCCTCATGGAGACCTAAACCTGGTCCTAATGAAGCAGAACCTCATTTCTGAGGAACCGATTTGGAACTGAACTAAGATTGGAGTTGTGGTTAGGTAAAGGTTAGGGTTGGGCATTGACTGGTTATGGTTACGGTTAGTGATAAAGCTTTGGTAAGGCTGTCCAAATCAATGGAGGGTGAGTCCTTAAAAGTATAGCTGCACAAACCTGTATATATGTGTGTGTGTCTCTCTGTGTGTGTGTGTGTGTGTGTGTGTCTCTCTCTCTCTGTGTGTGTTTGTGTGTGTGTGTGTGTGTGTGTGTGTGTGTGTCTGCTTATGTGTCCATGCCCAGCCAAACTACATCCCACACATGGCTGAGAGACTGTGAACTCCACTGGACCTTTTTTTAATTAAAACTCCTCACTTCTCTCTCTCTGGCTGTTTATTTGTGTGTGTGTGTGTGTGTGTGTGTGTGTGTGTGTGTGCGTGTGCGCAGAGCATTTTATCTATAAAAATGTACAAAATAACTAGTAGACAAGGCGACACATTATATAAAGATTAAGAGAAACAGAAAATATATACTGTACATATGCACACACACATGCATGTAGGCATATATACATCTACACACATATGTAAAGATCATGATCGGTTACATAATATGAGGAGATGATAGAAAAACTTCTATTTAATAAAAAAAAAAGTTTGCTGCATACAAAAGTTTTTTTTGTTTTTTTACTACAGCTGAATAATAATTTTATAATCTCTATTGCACACTTTGGAATTTAAACATACAAGTGGGATTTTGTGTCAAAATGTAAAGAAAAATATTCAGAAAGTAGAGTATCCACTACAGTATATTTGCATTTTATATATGCATTTACAATGTACATGTTATTGAAACCAATACAAGGGGAATCAACGACAATAGTTCAGAAGCTTGAATATCACATAATCCTTCAGTGTACTGTATATTATTATAGAAATGTATTGTCCACCAATCACTAACATAAAATCATAAAAGGAGACATACACTAAGAGATAGTGATAAAAACAAGAGATAAAAATGAAAAACAAAAAACAAAGTGATCACAAATCAATAAAACTGACACAGATGACATGTCCATTAAAAGCTGCTCTTTACTGCAGCTGTAAATAAAAAGCTTAAGGTGCCGTTAAGGATACACAGTATATGCATGTTGCACTTGGAATGAACGCAACATTTCCTGAACTATAGAAAATGAAGATCACACGGTTCTACACACTCACACTCACACGTTTTTGAAGCAGGGAGTTGCTATGGCAGTCACTTGCAAATATCTTTAAGTCTGAGTTATTTTTAACTGTCTCTGCTTCTGTATATAATATCTCCTATGTAAAAGGCAGCTGAGCTTCAGGGATTGTTAAGATTTACATTGAGTCTTTAATTCCATATGTGTTGTGATTTCGGTCTTTCTTTTCTAATGTTCAACATTATATACACAGAACCTCTTCTACGTTAACCATGTACTAATGTAGGCATCTCATTATCATAAAAGTGGAAAAATGAACCGGTAAAAAGAATATCTTGATGATATTGCGCATTAAAAATATCCAGGGTGATACTGCACACTATATCGAAGTAAAAATGTTTGGTTGTGATACACAGTTCACCAAAAAAAGAACATATTTATGACGTGAAATGAATAGAATCCAAAAATTTAAATTGATGATAAAATGTAGACAATGTTATTCAAACACTAGACAAGCGTATACATAATTAAATGTTGAATTTAATACATTCAACAATGTGATATATAACCTGATGTATTATTTTTAGTTTGAGAACTCTGTTTTTAGTCGTTATAATTCATACATACCGGATGATGATCGCTCGAGGGCACATCATAGACAACCACTGCAAATTGTAAATAAAATTGTGACGATTTCCCACATTAACCAACTCTTTATAACGAGCAGGTTTGTGGCTGTGCAGCAGCATACGTCGGTTGTACAGATATTGTACTCTTAATTACTGTGATGCTGCAAGGAGCATAATTGATGAGATGAGACGACACCACAGTCACTAAAAGTGACATAAGAAATTAGGTGGCAAAAATCTGATGGAATGAACAACACAGGCCAAACTCCCAACATTAAACTCAAAGTAGAACTTCCAGACGTTGGGGAAGGTGATAAAATAAACACATTTTTATTCTCCACTTATTTTTGTGTGCTTTGGTGAGACATACGAGTGAAACACTTGTGTGGTGTTACCCCAAAATCCAGACCCCTAATAAGGAAATGTGTGCATCCGTGTGTGTGTGTGGGTTTGGGGGCTGAAGCTACAAGACGTGATTAAGAGTGTGTGTGTGTGTGTGTGTGTGTGTGTGTCTGCAGTGATCCTCCTCCATACAGTAGCTCACAAACACTCCTTTATGTGTTGTGTGTACCGCAGTGAAGGGGTGTGGGTTTCATTTAATCAAGAACAAATAGTACAGAACACACACACACACACAGAGCTTGCCAATATTCGCTGTTTCTAATAATTTGTAGTATCTATCTGTGTGTGTGTGTGTGCGCGCACATGTTCGTGTGTGTGACTCATGCTGGAACATGCCTGTGTTCCAGTTTTTTTAGTCAGTCACGTTCTATGTGTTGGCAGAAGCAGCACCTTCTTCATCATCATCCTCCTCATCACAAACACAAACATAAACAAGCATATGACCATACATGCATACATTGACAGATATACTGTATATATACATATGTATATACTGTGTATATAGTGTATATGGTGACAGGGTTTAAATGAGGCTTTGTTTCTGCAAACTTACATTAATATTTCAGTGCACTGAGCAGCGTTTACGTTATCTTTACCGTTATGGCACGTAATGGCAGATAACTCTGCTCCATGTACGTGGTGACATGGAACTGTACATATTTACTCAGGTGCCGCACTTCACAGTTTGTACCAACATTTTACTTGATGATGGTGATTTATTTGAACATGATATGTAAAATAAACACAACTCAATCTAAATTCATCATGTTCAAAAGGGAGTGGGAAGAAGTCGAACAATCCCAGCTCTTCTCTCTGCACCCATAAGGCCGCCTTACGGCATTAAAACAGTAAATAAAACAAGAACACACTAAAAAAAAAAAAAAAAGAACACGGACGGCTACATAAGAACAAAACAAAGAACAAGCACAGCAGTAATTAATAAAGTGGAAGAGAGTTTCAGAGATGGGCTCTGGACCCCATCGATGGGCAGGACGTGTGGTGAGGGGGAAAAAAAGGAGGAGGAAGATCGGACTGTCCGGGAATGTCTGTGTGTAGACGTAAAGGAGGTCAGAACGATATGATGGTACAAGGTTGTGGAGAGCCTTGGAAGTGAGACGGAGAATCTTATGGTCGATGCGATATTTGATGAGAAGCCAGTGGAGTTGTTGAAGGACAGGAGTGATGTGATCCGTGGACAGGGTTCTGGTGATGGACCAGGAGCTTTTGGAGAAGCTTGAGAGGTCGACCAGAGAGGAGAGAGTTACAGTAATCTAAGCTTTTACTCCACAAGTAGTTACTTTTTCTCATCACATGCAGCATTACATACGACGTACATATATTTTTTTTTATAAAAGAAACAAACAAAACAAACTGTGTGCAAGTGTTCAGATTAACTCCACCTCAACCAGATGCATAACAGGCCTGTATGATGATTTAACAAAATAAAACTCATGTTTTCTGTAAATTGAGTCTATTTTAATGATATTTCTCTACTTTCACTAAATTGTGAAAGCAGGACTGCATTTTTATCCGCCTCAAAACCTGGACGTTAAAAACAAAACTAACTCACCCTTTCTTTTAATGTGTTAACAGTGTTGTCGACGGGGGCAGCTCATAAAATCTTGAGAAATACTTTTTGGATTGTGAATGACACACCGAAATATTTCTCTTCTCTCCTTCTCTGGGCTTGTGGAGAGTGTTTTTAATAGCAGCTAACCGTGTGGCTGCAGGCCGAGTGGCCGCTGCGGTGAAGAGGCAGCAGTCAAGAATCCCTTTTTTTTTTCATGACCTGTTTGGGTGAGGAACTCTGCTGACACACAACCGACATTTGTGTGCGTACAAATACACTCGTGCACGGACACGCCCCGCCGCCGCACGTGCACATTAACACACGTGTACGGACACGCGTCACACGACAACCCCATACACATACAGCATGTGCACACATGTGGATGGACACATACATTGAAACTGATGCGTGCATAGGTGAATTCAGACACACATGACGAATGCTAGCACCCAAGCACACACATATATAGACACACACACACACACACACACCCACAGTGCTTATTCTCAGAGTGTATCCCTCCCTGATGACTGGTTAGGGTGAGGAGTGCTGCCGGCAAAGAGGACCAATCCAACTCATTCTACAGTTGATTTACTGTCCCGCCACCAGGCCACTACTGTATAATTACCCTGACACACACACACACACACATGCGCGCGCACACAGTGTACACTCATGTACACATATGGATAAAACGTGTAACGTGTAAAAAATGACACAAAAAGATGCATAGACAAAGCCCGAGTGCCACACACTCAGAAATCTTCAGTTACTACTAATTTTTAATGCAGACTTGAATCATTTGCTGTGTGTGTTTGCGTGCTCACAAATTAGACCGTAGCTTTTTAATTATTTTACCTTTATTTTAAGAGTAAGTTTCTTTAATTTAAGTTTCTTTTGGTTGTCATCTCAATATCATGTGTGTGTGGTTTTATATTCCGTCCTAGAATTCTTAAATAATCCCAATTCATGTGGTTTGAAGTCCTCACTTAGTTATGTCAGATATTCACAAATCCAGACAGGAGTGAAAAGAATATTAATTAAATTGTTTACAGTTCGAAAAATCCAGTCAGGAAGTCAAGTGGCTTCATGATTAATTGAATGCAAACTTTAAAATGATTTTAAATTTCAAGGACTTCTTATTTCAAGAAATGAATTAGAAGAGATTAGAGAGGAAAAAGTCTCCCCTTTACAGTATATAATAGATAGTATAATACACAGTACACAGTATATAATATCCTATATTTAACTATGCAGATATGCAGGTAAAGAGACTGTAGGCCAAGAGGGCAAACCGACACTGATACGAGGACAAATTTGATACATCCAAAAAAAATCCACACACACAAAAATAATTCATGGTTGGTAAGGAAACAGGTGCAGTATTTAAAAATTAATCTACAATGACCATCCTCATTATTTAAAAATGATTGAAATTCACTCATACTGATAATGTCTGACAATTTCAGCTCGGAAAACCTGAAAAACCATTATAATGTATAAATATAAATAGTCTCTAAAAATATATATTTTTAGAGACTATTATTATAGATTATTGAAGTTAAATCAGATTTTTTTTCCCGTTAATGCCTCTAATCACATTTTAATTTGCAATATTTCTCTTTATTGACTCATGAAAATGATTTCCAGGTAATTATTTTATGTTAATGGGCAAGGAGAAGAAAAAAACTTCTCTGCCTATTACTGGACCTTTTACTGTAACGATCCACACAGTTCACACTCAATAAATGACTTTAGAATCCCTTTGCGTGCTTCTCGCTGCAGAATTTCTCCCTTATCTTTAATATCGCTGCAAAACATCCACTCCACTTCAGTGGCTTCCCCTTCGACTCGTGTAATTTTGCCCTTGTCCTCAGCTGAGTGTGCCCGCCAGCCTGCCCCAGTCTGATTTGTCACTCTCTAACCTGCAATTGTATTCAAGGCCAAATATAGGGGTGGGAATGCTAGGGTGGGCTGTCTGTGTGTCACACAACAAAGCTTCGCACAAGGGTGTAGCCCTCTCCCTTACATCCTCCCACCTAACCGCCCGGCATGGCCAACTTGTTTGCATGGAAACACGTCTCTGTGTGCATATGTGTGTGCGTGCGTGCATGTGTGTGTGTGTGCAGTGAGGTCCAAACTCTCCCCACCCTCCTCTCCTCTGGTGAGGCAGAGATCACTCCCTCCTCCCTCTCTCCCTCCCTCTCTCGCTGCTTTATTTGGAGTGCTTCGTCTTCTGTCATTCCTTTCTGTGCACAACACTGAACTTCAACGTCTCTGTTTTTAGGCGTCCATCGCAGACCTCGCTTCTGAGCCCTTTTTTTTTAACATTTTTTTATTTCCGTGCAAATTTGTTACCTCGAGAAAGCAAATATTGTAGAAATGAGTTTAGAATCCTGTGTGTTTTTTTTGTAGCTTCCACAGCAAGTGAAATAAACATCAGTGCCAGTTTTTTCATGGGCATGTGATTTATACAAAGTTACAAGCTGTTGTAAGGCATGAATTGGAAGTTCCCTATTATTACATGGGAGAAAAAATGAGTGTCCTTTAATGTTGAGAGATGGAAAGAGGGATGATTATGGTCTATGTGCTAGGGCATCCCGATTATACGACCACAAAAACCCATGCTGAGTCACATATAGGTCTAGATAGGATGTGAATGAAATTAACACACACAGACAGAGACAAACACCACAAACACACACATAGCTATGTTCATTTCTGTTACATAAAGTGGAAAATGATTTGCCTTATACTTAAACCAAACATGTTGACACGTTTTGTGCATGAAACAAATGCTGAGTAATAGTAAAATATATAAAAAAAAATTAAAAGCATCATAGATGAAATTTCACTCTGTCTCTAAAACAAACAAACACAAAAAATAACTTTTGTATTCTGTGTTTTGGATTATAACATACCCTAAGTAATAATTTCAAAAAATATTCTTTATATCCAACATATTATATCAGTGATTTAAACTATAAATGCATTACATAGAATAAAAGCACAAAATTAATTTACATTTTTTTAACATTGGTTAGGTAAAGATGCATCATTTTCACTTCCATTTATGTATATTAAAATAAAAATATCTCTAATTGGGGATTATATCATTTTCGATTTACAGACAAAGTGGGTTTATATTGCAAAATGCTGAACAAGGTAAAATGAAAAGTAGAAGATGTCTTTGTTTCCATTTTATATATTAAAACTTGTCATCAAAACACAGCCACAGTAACAGTGTGGCTCTACACTACATGTTAAATTATGCTGTGTGATCCCTTTTTATTCAGTTTGGTTCAATCCTTGAGTTCATGACGAGATACAGGCTAAACAAAGAAAGTCCCCCAGCCTCACTGGCACTTTGTGCTTTGTTCTAAGAATAAACATCTGAGAGGAAAGCAGCAGCATGGTAACAGAGAAAGAAAAGGAAACATGTGATGTCATCTTGCATCTTTCCCTTTCTTTGCAACACACACACACACACACACACACTGACACAGTTTTCACCTGTGGCTACTGACACACAAGAGTGCACGTCCTCTTCCATTTTTCAAGCCGCGAGTGCCAATCGATTCCTCCTGCACGTTTGTCTCACAACACAACACAACACAACACAACACAACACAACACAACACAACCAACAGGTCTTCCTTCTAAACCCCACATACAAGTCCACACTCCCTGCTCTACACAATGAGACGTGAGAATAATTTGTCTGACGAGCAGGGAGGCAAATCGGCGCACCCCACGCCTAAGCGCCCCTCCGCCCTGTGATGATACTCCTCAAATATGCAACGTGTGTGACAGCGGCTTCACCTGTGACTCACCTGTGCATGTCGACGCCCTGAGATTATCCCTCATCTGTCACCCCCCCCCCAACCCACTCACCCACCCACAGGTCATCAGTGCCAACGAGAGCAAAGTCTCGTCTGAGGTGCAAGACGCTGCCCGCATGCTTTAATTTGCACCTTCCCCACCATGACCCTCGGCAAAAGTGGCCTCCCGCTGCACATCTCTTCTGTTTTCTCCTGCGCCGTCTGCCCCGTGTTCCTGTCCCTTTATAATTACACTCATCTCCACCATCCCATAGATTTAAAAAACACCTTTAGTGAGTGCAAAATCAAGATGCAATGTCATTCAAGCGAGTGATGGACAAGCGAGAGGAGGCACAAGAAGACACAAAAGAAGTCTTCAGCTCCTGCATTTGCTCTGCTTCCTAACTTTGGCATGTGAATATTCAGATAGTTATACAATGCTGATTTATGCACGTAGGTGTATTATACTGCTCACGTGCCTTTATGAATGCCAAAAACACACGTACCCTATTCACTGTGTTTTGCACGTGTCTCAAAATACTCAAACTATGAGGATCTTTACCTGTATGTGTGTATATGCGTGTGTATGCGTGTGTGTGTGTGTGTGTGTGTGTGTGTGTGTGTGTCTCATCAGCTGATGAGGTGTTTACTAGGTTCTGTCTCTAGCCTGGAGGGAGCCCAACCACACTCTAGTCCCAGCCACCACACACCAGAGTAATTGGCCTTTTCACACAGCATAAGCTTCATTACCTGCAACCCCCCCCCCCCCCCCCATTTGCAATGCAGAGTGTAATGTGCCACAGAGTATATGGAGTGAATACATAAACAGTTTTGGTTTAATTCATTTTTGGGAGGGTACGGGGTGTGAGCTCACCGTGGATTTGGAGGGGGGGGGGGGGGGGGGGGGGCAAATGTCTCTCCTGCATCGGTCATTCAGTTTCATATCACCGTGTCTCAGTGTGTGTCTTATTGTTGTGTGTACTCTGTCTGCTTGTAGCTTCCTATGACATAAATGGGGTCAGACCTGTTTACTGATTTTATATATTACTATTTCACATCAGTAGGATCTTTATGTAGAAGTAGTGTATTTTTGTGGTAACGCGCTTAAATATTTAATATTTGAAGCTACATTCAACTGCTACTTTACTTCATTTTAGATAATACACAGAACATAGTTTTTTTTACTTCTTTTTTTTATGTGATCCCTTGCAGGAGGAATACATAGTGGAGGCCTCTCATTAACACTACAACTATGATTGCCCCCTCAAAGACGTGAGGAATGACTGTAATTAAGCACTGCAGAACATCATGTGATTATGTCACTGTAATATGAATACATAATAATATATATAGTTGTCATGTTATCAGTGCATCTCTGTCTCTTGATGTTAAAGATCTGTTGCCTGGAGCCAAAAACACCTGAAATACCTTTTCTGGCCCGACAGAACAATGATTTCTACCCTCTCTCTTTTCCCATGCCCTTCCTCCGATCTCTTCTCTTTCTGTCCTATTTCCCCCCCATTGTTGCTTAATATTTGTTATGTCTATATAAGGTGTCCATCTAACATGAGATAGTGTGTGTGTGCGTTGTGATTTCATGCATGTGCTTCGCTTCGTACAGTAACACCCTCCTCCTCCTCTCCTAATGTATCACATGGCGTCCAGATTCAGAGGTGACTTCAGTCCACTGTGTATAATAGAGAATAAAGTACATTTATTGAAGGGCTATATGTAGTATTTACAGTAAGTATTTAAAAATATAACACTGCAATAACTTTACTTCATTCTGATTAAATTTTTTCTTTTTTAAATTTGGCTTGACAACTGAGAAATAGTAACTGTAGTATTTCTCTTTTTTCCTGCTATGGTAAAATAAACATAAACAAATAAAAATATATGAGAAAAAAAAACAATACGAGTGATGTTAATGATGATAAAATAAAAGAAAAGAAGGAGAGAAATAAAAGACTATAAAGTCAAAAAGTTATTGTGTATCAGGCCGGTTATTCTTCATTCTCCTCCCATTAAATGCCTCGCAGGAACTAATTACTGTATAAAATAGAAATACAAAGAGCTTCACCTTGTGCAGCCACAACAGTGGAATTCTACTGATGTTGTTATGCTCACAACAATATATCATTCACAGAGGACATGCTCCTGCAGAACCTTTGGGACGAAATAATGATGCAGAATCTTTTCTGTTGATAAGATAAGATTCTTTATTTGTTTTTTGCATTTCCACTTGCACTTGTGTAAATGATCTCACTCCACTGTTATAGTCAGGTTCTCTGGTGGTGTTATGCATGTGCACTGAGAAATGTAAATAATGACAAAATATAAAGAATTATCAGAAATGTATAGACGTAAAAGTTACGTCTTTCCCGTTTGTTCTAGTTTTCTTCTCACTGAGGCTTGTGTTAATCACACATAACGCTCTACATGCAGCGTTCCTATGAAACAATGACAGGGACAGTGGTGAGGGCATATGTGACTGCTAATAGGCAGAGGATGTGAGAGAGAGTGAGTGGCTGCTGCTATTTTAGTCTGAGCAGGGATAACTGGCTGGCCTCCTGCCAGACAACCGGAATAACAGTAATGGTCAGTGTCTCGTGGGGGTCTAAGGGTGAGGTCAATGCCACCAGGCAAAGCTCCTGCTCCCAGGCAGGCAGGAAAAGCACTGGAAGTGGGCGGTCAGTGGGGTGGGAGCAAATGAGAACATGGAAAGAGTGAAAGGAAACCGGTGAGAGAATGAGTGTGAGAACTGGCCGCCGCGCACACTCTTGGAAATACACCTGCGCACACATCACTTGCCTGCTCTTACGTTTCTTCCCAGAGGACACAAAGAAGATCTATCTATCTATCTATCTATCTATCTATCTATCTATCTATCTATCTATCTATCTATCTATCTCTCTTTCTCTCTCTCGGTGATAAACTTGATCACATACTGCACCATGGCAACCAGAAACATGTCCCACAGCCATAATACAACACTGTGTCTTATATATTTCTATACAACACAACTTAAACAACAGTCTTTTAATAAGGAAATACAGCTGCAACTTGGCTTAGGTTTTCTAATTTATATATGTCTGCCAATCAATCAAGTCTCTCCCAATGAAAGTCTCAGTATCTTCATCTCTGTAGCCATGTAGACCTTCCCTTTAACTTTAGCTGCTAAACTCATCTCCACCCCCTCCACCCTGCCCGTGCTCTCTTCTTCACCTCTCTTTTGCACTGTCCATTGCTTTGGAGCGCCAACTCATCCACTTCCGCGTTACCTGTACTCCTTGCATCTTCACCGTACCACCTGACTCGCTGTCATTTACACACAGGCATTCTGTCAATATCATCTGCAAACCACACGGTCCACAGACACCTGTCCATCACCATTACAATTATCAGATCTGATCCCTGATGAAATCCCATGTTGGCCTCAAACCCTGTCGTCATTCCAACTGTCTCACTGTCCTCATACATGTCTTGCACTGCCCTCACATACTTCTCTGCCACTCCTGACGTCCTCATACAAACTTTCTCTCGATCCACAGTGCAGACACAGAGCAACTCCTCCTGGCCTTCTCCATACTTCTCCATCAGCACTCTCAAAGCAAACATCACATCTGTGCTAGTCTTTCTTGGCATGGACCCCTGGATACTGTTGCTCGCTGATCTCCATAATATTCACACAACATTGTAACTCATTTTCTTGACAAAATATCTGGTGACAACCTACTTGTCACTCGACGTGACATTTTCGTAACTTTTTTCTGGTCCTATTGAGTGTGGTACAAAGAAACTTAACGGTGACTACAGACACAACATGTTTATTTACATTTAACCATAGCCACGATCTTTCCCCTGGCTTTGACCAGAGTGCTTTTGTTGCATAAAACTAACCACAGGCAGGACTGTGGATAAACACTGGTCTCTGTTGTTGTCCAAGCTTCAGGCCTCTGGGTGGACATGTCCCTTCATAGTCGTAAAAATGAAAGCTCTGATTTCAGTTACAACCTCTGTCGGTGAAATGCTTTAGTTCAAATCTGTGTGGAATAGCTCTGTGCTGTACTCCGACAGCTGTTACTGATCTGGAGTGTTTGGTCAGTGACATGTGTCTCTCAGTCTCAGGGGTCTGACAGTAAATCTGGGGAGACGCTTTTCCAGAAACCCACAACACTCTCTCCAACCAGGACGGCAGAACTCCACAAAGAGGCAGTCGTCAACTCTGCTTGTGAGGTTAGGCTGGTTGTCTGTGGATAAATTGCCGAGCTGGACGGCCAAAAAAATGCCAAAAAATTGATAGTCGAGCAAAAGACAAAGGGGGAAAAAAAAAACAAGTGCACAGATACTCACAGACACAATGCTCAGTAGATCTTTTCTAATCTAAAGAGGTCATCATATTCACATCCTCCCGATATTTGCAATCAGTACGTGCGACTCATGAAATGAAAGACCCACCTCAAGACGGCTTTACATGGCCCCCACACACAACTGACCCAGAAACTGCACCAGATAGCACGACTCTCGCCGAGTGTTCGACCGATCTTATCTGAAGAGAAAGGAACACTCACTTTTATGTGAGTATCAGCATGTGTCTGTTGGACTTAAAACACACCAACACGCGTCAGTGTTTTTTTTTATCATCTTCTCATGGCAACTGTAATTGTGCCTCGTGCCATTTCACTGTTTAAGTGCAGGAGGGGTAATCAAAGACGGTGTGGGCTCATCACCAACAAAGATGAGTCTGGAAAAGGAAGCCTGTCATGCATTTAAATGAGCCGCTAATACTACGGAAGATGAACAGAGGAAACACACCTGCTCACACAAAGTTTACTTTCTGTGTGAATGCAGAGTCTGCCACCTCCAAACATTTAAGTCTATTCCCACGGACTGTTAAAGCTGTAGTGCGTCGCTTTTGGTGATTTCTGTTGTTGTTGATGTTATTATTCTGCCTTAAAAGAAGTAACACTGTTAAGCAATACTATCAAACCTGACAGTACAGGAGCGGGTGTTTATCCTGTATAACTGTTTTTTGTTTGGAGCGGTAGAATTCTTTTCTGAATGTTTTCTTTGTATTTTCAGTCATACTCTACGAGCACATATTGCTTTTGCCTCCATCTGTCTTGATATAAAACAAATCACTTCCTGTGTGCAGGGCAGGAATGCAGCTGGGCAAACACAGCTCTGCTGAGAAACAGGTGATCAGCCGTGTGTGAACTCATTTGGCTTAATATTATGCATTATCTCTAGGGTTAGGTAGTGAGGCATTAAATAGTATAATTGTAATATCTACCCATATTCATTAACTTGCATTCATGCTGTACATGAAACGGACACAAGTGCAACATTAAACAAATATTAAAGATGCAAAACAATACATTAGAGCTGAAACAATTACTCGATTAACTATTTTTGATAATCGATTCATCAGTTTGAAGCTTTTTTCATGGTTAAAATAAGATTTCTGATTGTTTTAGCTTCTTAAATGTGAATATTTTCTGGTTTCTTTGCTTCAGATATCAAAGAAATCATTAAAAACTGAATCATTTTGGTTTGTGGACAAAACAAGACATAATTTGCCATAATGGACATTTTTTTACGTTTTCTAACATTTTATGGACCAAACGATTACTGGATTACTCAAGAAAATAATTGACAGATTAAAAGATTATGAAAATGATCATTAGTTGCAGCTCTACAATACATTCTGTGGACAGATGTTAGACTTGAATGACAGGGGGCTACAAGAGTAATGTAAGAGGAAAACAAATACACAAAAAAGACAAATACTAGTGAAAATCCACTATCTAGAGCTACTTGCATGCCGTTTCAAAATGTATGCGAGAGCGATATGTTTTGTGGGTGTGTGAGAGTGTGCATTTGTGAGTATCGGTGTGTTTGTTATAGTTAATGGGGTAGTGAGAGGCCCAGGAAGGATTTCGGTGGTCCCAGTGTGGCCTTTTGTGCCGTCGGCCAGAAGCTTATGCCCAAGGAAGTAAGATGATTAGAGCATTTTTGGCACCACACAGTGCACCAGCAATGACCGTAGTAGACACACACACACACACACACACACACACACACACACAAGGTAATGTGTTTACCAGAAATGTGTATGGAGCAAACTGGCATGATATTTAGATTATGGCTAGATCTTTAATTTCATTTTAAATGTTGTTTACTCTATGCTAGCCAGACACCTCTCCACAAAAACAACCTAGTGTTAGTTTGTTTGGTGACCCCTAACAACTGTGACGGAGCAAAGGAGGAAGTAAGGTGATTCTGTGCAAAAGAGCAACAAAGACCTCATTAGGAGGAGGTTGGGGTGAATGGATAGGTCGACAAAACACAACACTCTCACGTGAGACACCGTTTGTTTCCCATGTGAAACCATATGATGCTTTTGTTCATCACCAACCAAAACCACAACCTTTCCCCAGACCTAATGAAGTCTGTCCCCACCTACTAAATCTAACTAAACCATAACCGACTCACACATTCATTGTAACTATTATGATAAAAGTCTACATATGCTCATATAAGTTGGAGCATTACATGTTTATGTGTGGCAGTCCAGAAACTGTGCACGGAACAGCATCAGAATCAAAGGAGACTTTGATCTTCTCCTAAGGCGACTACATATCCAGTCTATGCTAATGAATGGAACTAAGTTTTTAATGATGTAGCAACGTTAAAGAGATGGTGTGAAGTGTAAATACTGAAGTGCCAGCACCTGAGAATTATTCTTTAAAGTCGATATAGTGGAGCTTCACCCCCGTCATCGCATTTTCAAAACACCATCAGTGCAGTGCAGAGACAGAAATAGAAGCAAAACAAAACTTAATATCTGTATACTTTTGGCAGATAAGTTATGGGTTGAACTCTTGTGTTTCATTTAAGTTGGTGCTGTTAATGCTTTTGTGTGCTATGCAAAGCCACCATAGTTGGCTATGGTGGCTTACATACAGGCCCTTTAAATGCAGAGTGACTGTACCTGTATTGAACTGCTGTCCACTCCTCTCCCGCTCATCATGACACCTGTCACTGCCACTCATTGTCTTCTTTGCTCCACACCGTCTATCAAACACAGCTCTCCTCTGTCCTCCAGGTGCTTCCACTTCAGCTCACTGTATGAAATCACATTCCCTCAACACTTATATGACACTGTCTTTATTATAGCAGACACGGTTTGTGACATAAACCTTAATTCCCGTGCAAAAAAAGTGCAGATACCGTGCACTGGTTAACATTTTCCGACATGACTGGTTCCATATACACCCTCCTGCTTCTCACAATACAGAATAGACCAACTAATTCATACAGATGCATATTTTTTATTTTTATTTTTTTTTGTGAATTCTTTTTATTGAATTTTCCTTTTAACAAACAAAACAAAAGAACAACCTTCTTCCCATTTTGATTTTAATATATATAGAGGTTTTAAATGATCTAAACTGAGGAAAGAATACATTTTGCCAATAGTCTCTTTAGACCAAGGGAGCGTTGTAAAAATATTGTCTAGAAGGGATTCTGCTGGAAGTGATGGAAAACATTTCAAATGAGATGAGACAAAGCTGCGCAGTTGAAGATATCTAAAAAAGTGTGTTCGAGGAATGCTCAATTGTGTTACCAAATAGTCAAATGTCACAAACGTTCCATCTAAATATAAATCTTTGACCATTTTCACCCCACACGTGGCCCAAATTGTGAAAGCATTATCTGTTACAGAAGGCCCAAACATATTATTCTTAACTAAGGGAACATCTTTTAACATATCGGTCAGAAAGAAAGTATGTCACAACTGGGTTACTACAGTACAAAGATAAAGGCAACTTAGAACAAGCTAAGGCAGTGCCCGTTATTTAAGCTGAGGTATTTGTTTTTCTTTTTTTTTTCCCAACCATGTTCCACCCTTAGTAAGTGGTCAGACTTGATTACAAAACAGAACCACAGATTGCCTCTGTTAACTCTGAGCCTCCCTGCCGAGTGTGAGTTTTGTGATTAGCACGAGTGAATTACCAGTGCCATCTGTCGAGCCGCCAAGCTTTACCTGACTGTCAGCACATGGCGTGTGTGTGTGTGATCGTGGACTGATGTCTCCGGAAACCGTCGATCTAACACGCTGGGGAGTGTACATGCTTGTTTTTAGACTCTTCAGTGACTGTTTACCTGTCCATGCGTCCTCGCTGCAATAGGATCCAGTCGAAGTTATTTAAATAGTGAGCGTCGGTTGCTTGACCCCCTTTCACTAACCTCTGTTTGAGCAATACCTTGTTACGCAGTTAAGCTTTTCTCTACTTATTCCTTATATTTTCAACTCATTAAACACAGAGACAGAATGCACAACGCATCGCTCACACTGCAGAATGATGCAAACTCACACCACCGCCACAACTACACTTGATGCAATTCAGCAGAGGCAGAGGATGGTGTGTGGGCATGATACACATGTTACTAGCAATACGTTTCATATTTAAATTGAATTCTCTTCCGACACACGCTTGTTTAAAACAAAAATAACAAAATACTGCATGATTTTAAGGGGGACATTTGTATTTAATATGCCATCAATCACGTTCACCATAAGGTTAAGTATAATGGGGCTTAAGTGAGGCATGAGCTCCTGTCCTCGCTCTCTCTCTCTCATAAAACTACTGTGTTAAAACTGTTAACAAGCCCAGGAGGTGAGTAAACTGTTGAGAGCGTTCAAGAAACACAACAACCATCTGCGATGCAGTTTCCTTTCCACCTCCCCCAGTTCACACACACGTCTTGCAACACAACTGTAAAACAGTTGGTTTTCCTTCTGTACATGTGAAAATGAGGGCAATCGATTGAGCTGGAGCCGAGTGCAGGGAGATGTTGACGGTGCGCGGCTGGGCCCTGAGCGAGTTGCCGATAGGTCGTCGGGTCACGCACCCACCCACTCCTCCTTTCCCATACTGCACTGCTGACATGGCAAAGCTCAAACCAGTGGTGGGTGTTGCTTTCCGAGGTGACATTTTGGGTTAAACCTTATCTTCATTATCTGCAACTTATTGGTTGGTGTGTGCGTGTTAGTTAGAGTTTCCCTGTATTCTCAGATAATAACCCGTGTGACGTTGCACGCAGTAATGCATGTAATACAACTTGGCAAGTTGGTGTATATACTCCAAATTCTGACTTGAACATAATACAACAACAAAAAGTCTAATTCTAGTTCTTTATTTTAAATGTGTCAGACTATTATGCGCTTGTTAGCAGGACAAAATGATCCAGAACAGAACCTTTTTGATGTTGTGTAAACCTGTAATCGGTCTACGTGTGTCTGCATGTGTGAATGTGTGTGTGTGTGTGTGCAGGTTGAAGGGGAGTGAAGCCTATTTTTAAATGATGGAAATCGCTTTAAGGGCTCGCTGCGAAATTGGCACCCACCGTCACCACAATTGTCCTTGCCATTTTCAAAAAAGAGCCAATTTTGTCAATTTTGTTTTGCCGCTTCAGGAGGACAGCCACTACTTCATGGATATTTATTATGAAGCTGATGGTAAGTGTTGAAGCTGTGTCAGCAGATCTCAGCCTCAGAGAAAGAAACGGAACTGTGAGAGTGAGAGCTCCACTTCTTTTTTTTCTTTTTTTTTCTTCTTTTTCTTTTCGTCAATGAAAAACTGGTAATGATAACACGTCTTGTGTTTTAACTAATCCCTGACAAACAGAGGACAGAGTTGTTTTGAGCACGAGCTGTTGTTTTGTGAGTCAACGCCTCTGTACTTGTGGATGACTTTCTCCTCATTCATCACTGAGTCATGTTTCGGTACAAATGGCTGATGGGTTACGTGTACAGTAATTGAGTGATGCAAGTGGTAAAACAGTGCAAATGCATAGAGTTGTCATTACTGTGCAGCCAATGGCAAAGTAATTAAAATTGCACCGTGACTAAGTTCAGCATCCAAATCAGAAAAAAAGACACTGCACTTATTTGATTAAGATAGAATTTGTGACACATTACGGTGGAATTATGCAGTGCTCCAGGAATTCATTCAGATGTTCATTATCAGGCTACTTTTTTGGCATGAAAATGAAACTAAAATGACAATATCTGTCAAACATAATTGCAATCTGATTTTCTTTTACCACATTGTGCAGCTCTATTTGCCCCGTCCATGTGTGATCCCTCTCAATCTCCAGATTGTTCCAGTAAAAATATGGCCATGTTTAAATCGACTGCCCTGCCCTTAAACGGATGCTTCTTCATCCATATGTGAAACAGCTCTACCTACGCTAAGACCATGCACAAGGGTAGGCAGTGTTAAGGTCCAAAAGTTTGAAATAGTAAGCAAAAGAATTGCCAGTAGGAGGCTGCATAAAAATGAACACACTAAAAGAGGTGGGTAGAGGGTAGCAACCGAGAAAAGGAGAGAGAGAGAGAGAGAGAGAGAGATGGAAGGAGAAAGGATTGTTAGAGGGGAGTAAATTAAGAAGAGATGGATAGACAGGCATGGACGGATGGATGGATAAAGGATGGAGTGGTGGAGGGAGGCAGAGAGGGATCGAGAGAGAAGTAGAGAGAGAGAAAGAGAGAGGGATGAAGGAGAAGTGTGAGTTTGGCTCAGTGAGAGCAGCTGTATAGAGGACACTGTGGGTGGAAGTGGTAGAGTCGTGGGTGAGCTCAGAGTTTAACTGCCAACCCTCCCTGGTCTCACAAACTGTCCAACACACACACACACACACATTGACAGTCGTGTCTCCATGACTTTAGAGAACGTTACATCAACTTACACAGATTTACATCCAGCTGCCCAACGCTGAACCTTACCCTAAAAATAAAAGATGTCTTCACCTTTCAATTTAATACTTTTTGGGGCACTATTTGGGGACATCACTACTGTCACTAAGGACGACGGGTCCCCACAACACCTGCACACACACACACACACACACACACACACACACACATGCCACGCTGAGTCAAAGCTTGACAACCTGGAAAACTTTCTATCTCTTGTCGTATGCCAGACACCAGAGGAATCTATTCCTATCATGGGCAGTAGCTTTTTTTCCCCCCCCCTGTGTCACTTTGCTCACTCTGGACGTTTTATTGTCAGAGACAAGTGTCTCATATCTACAGGTGAGCCACAAAGAGGAGGAAAATGCGTTGTTTCCGTCTGGTGGTGACATACATGAGTCTGGTGGGAGCAGGGCAAGGGTGGCGGGGGTTTGCACATGTCTTTTTTGCCCATTCGATGCATGCAGTCAATTGTAGGTTGCCTCCTTCTTGTAGAGACTTCCACTACGATAAATAATGAGAGCAGCGGATCCTGAAATAGAGTAACCCCCCCCTCCTCCCCTCCCCTCCCTTGTCCCTGTGGTCCGCTCATGTGAAGCTCCCGTCCAGCCGTGACTTTTCCAAGTGATCCCCTCCCTGCTGCCTCCTCCGTTATGGTTAGCATACTGGCTAAATCTGTAGCCGTGCATCTGTAATTAGGCTTCGCCTTTGCTGGATGGAGTGCTACACACTGGCAGCTGGCAGGCCGGGGCAGTGCACACACACACACACACACACAGACACAGACACAGTCTCCATGCACACATCACATTTTATCACATGTAAAATAAGTGGATAAAGGGTATGCCAGGACAACACTGTCTGCCGTACAGTTAGAGCGCAGGAGGAAACGCTGGGACTAAGAAATAAGAGACCACGTGGATCATCTTCTGTCTTCTCTTAGTTTCTCCTCTTTTAAATCTTGAGGTTCACCCCCTCCCCATCTGTCCCCTCCCTCCTTCCAACCACCTGCCTACCATCGTCCCCCCCCCCCCACCCAGTTTTTCTCCCCCCTATCATTCCCACTTCGCTTCTCTCACCTCTTCCCCTGCTCAACCCATCCCATCCCAGAGTTGTTGAGTGTAGAGTGGGCAGGTTGACCTGGCAACACTAGAAACCACAGCAGTTATGAGAGCTTTTTTACCTCCAGCTATATATATTATCAAAAAAGAAAGAAAGAAAGAAAGAAAGAAAAAAAAGAGAAAGAGAAAGAGAAAAGAAACATGTGATTTTACCATTTTACCTCAGGTGACCAGTGAGGAGGCTCCAGCACATGGCAGCGTGCACATGCAAAAACACGGGATTAACACACACACACAAACAGAGAGAGAGAGAGAGTTTGAATATAAAATACAGTACAGTATTTGATAAAATCTCAATTTTAAAAGATTGCAAAGTAAAATAAGTAAATGGAATAATTGTCAATAATCTCTAACATTGTAATAATAACTAATATAACTGTGCGCTACAATTTTAAACACTATTTGAAATAATTTACTGTAGAACAATCAGTGTAAATTACAACAAATGTAGTTTCATAGCTATATTAAAGTTGCTTAAATTCATAAGTTCAACATTTTGACAAATACCCTTAATTACAGTTTTGCTGGAAGTGATGTGAGAAGATTCCACCCCTCTTGTCTGTTCTATAAATGTAAAATTATGATGAGTTCAGCGGCAACAAAATGCAACTAATTAAAAGTTTACTTTCATTTCTGCCAATACAATGAAAATTTCATCATTCGTTGCAGTAATAGTATTTTTTAATTCCATGCTACTTCCTCTCCAGTAAGGAGAAATATTGTTTATGTTACTCTGCATCCAAACATATATTTTTATAGATGAGTTTAGTTTATTTGAAAATCTCCATTCGTTATTTTAAGGTCGGGATATTTCAGCAGGAATATAATTGTATATTTCCAAAAAGGTCAAACTGTTCCTCTATAAAAAATCTAATTCAGATCATTAAAAAAAAAAAAAAGAAAGAATAAATCTGGATTAATACCATTTTAAACATGTGGTCTTTAAATGGACTCACTGACAATAAAATGAAGTGCTGCATTACCCAATAAAAGTCAAGTCTTTTCCTAAATCAAACAACCATGAAGTTGTTTAAATGAAACATTTCCTCTCCTTTCGGCAGCCGTGTTTTTCCCTCTCACTCGCAAGCCGTGACACTCATAACTTGTGCTTTTGTGGCCTATAACTGCCTGCTGGTTTCTGACAAGAGCCTCTGGTTCCCTGTTGAGATGAAAGCCGCCGAGGCCAGTCATTTGTGTCATCGTGTGGTTTCATCAACCCTGCCCGGACGCTGTCGGGCCTCGCTGGTCCCTGTAGTCACATGCCCCACCAGTGGTATGGCTATTTTAGCTGCTCTGAACTGCAAAACCCATAATCCTCTACTGACCAGCGCCCTCTCCTCTCTGCTGGCCATAATGATTATGTGGATATTGATAGACCAGGGGGATTATTATCCTTCACTGAATATAATTTTATATTGTCCTGCATGCGACCGGCTCAGTCAGGAAAACCACGAACGTAACGTAACCGCGGCGAAGCAGCGTCTCCTTCTCCCTGCAGCTCTCTCTGTTTGTTTAAATTCAGAACATTTAAATTAAAGACACGAAAAAGGATTGTGCACTTGTTGTATTCCATGAACACGTTAGCTAAATCCATAAATTCAGCTGCCACTCTTGGCTGTAGTTCTGATCCCGTGGTTAATTAGAGAGCGAAAAGAGAGAGAGAACCTGACCTCCGATGAACCGCCACTTTACACTGCATATGGAAATATGTGCTTCACTGCATGCTGCAACACATTTTTCAGAAAGAAAAAACTGTACGTTGAAAGAAACTATGCAACAGTCAGTGTATGTCATCGTGGGGGCAGATGGAAAGCAGATTGGGGCCAATTCAGTGACACAGAAAATGAATTTCATTTTAAATCATCCTAATGTCTTTGCGAGACAGACGATGTTTTGGCACAGAGATACAGCACAGCCGTATACATACTGTACATTCTAGTGTGACCAGTCACGGCTGTTTCAGACCACTCTTGCTGCTCTTATGGCTTGACTGCCTATATTGCAGCTAAATTTGCCAAAAAAAATTATATTTCTTTCTATTATCCATTTAAGAATTGTATGAATCGTGATGTTGTTTATTTTTCACGTCTTGCTTCGTAATTTTTCTTTTTTTAATTTATTTATTTATTTATTTATTTATTCATTCATTCATCTTTTGGGCTCTGTTTTTGTGTTATTTCCATAGGATCAGACCACTGTGGCCCCCCCATCTCAAGACTGTTCCCTTTTGTTGTATGAGGTTAATTGCCTAATATTTTGCAATTTCTTTCCCAAAAATAAAGAAAAGATAACAACACTCTGCCCTTCACAATTAGTTTTTACTGCCTATAAGAGGCGTATCACACAGGTGGAGGATTTCCTTTCAAATTGAACAAGCAAAACACAACCTTATGATGCATGCCTTTTCTTTTTGGTATAGTATATCATGTTGAATTTCACATCTATCATGTTGAGTTGTCACATCTGCAGCAGGAGCAGGCATACATTATCTGCTGAGTCTCACAGATGGATGTTGTTTCTGTTTAAGGGCCCTTCTGAGAAAGCCACAACAAACGGATGGCAGATATGGAGACCTGCTGATAACAGACACATTAACCTTTTAAAGCTGTCTCTAGTCTAGGAATGAGTCCTACACCACATCCTGTCACCCCCCTTCAACTTCATCACAGCCTCAATGAAACAATACCTTACACACAGCATGCAGCAAGCAGGGCAACAACATAAGGGCCATGTAAAAGACTCAAAACTAGGAGAAGATGCTTTTGCTGATTTTTTCTTTTTTTTGTTCTCCCACAGTCGCACTGCACGTCTCTCACTGATGGCATTATTGCCCACCCGAAGCTCTCCCACCTCCTCTCTCAGTGGGTCAGTTGGGCTTTGGGTGTGTGGGATGTTGCTGTATGTTGAGGGAGAGGGAAATTGTGTGAAAACTGTGTAGGAGAGGCTAAGAAAAACATTATGGCCTGGCAGCAGTGTTGTAGGGAGTGGAGGATGAGGAGGAGATCAGTGGGGGCAAGGGAAGGGTGAGTGGAGTGCATGAGTATGGGTATGACAGAGGGGAGGTAGGAGTGTGTGTGTGTGTGTGTGTAGGGGGTGGGGGTGGCTGCTGAGGTAATATCTCTGGGCCTGTGGTTAGATCATATTCCTCTCCCTGTCTTCTCATAAGGTGGGTGGGGCTTTGTGGTGTGGCTGGCAAGAGGAGAGGGTGAGACGGAGCAAGACTGAAAGAGTGAGTGAGTGAGAGAGAGAGAGGGGTGGGGGAAGTAGGAGGTGGTTGAGAGATGGGCAGTGCCGACGGTTCTCGCTAAGACAACACCAGCGTTAATGCCCCTGAAGTCCTAAGACTGGTTCTCAAGTGGCAAGACTGGTTCTCATCTCCACCTCTCTCGTGCTCTCTCTCTCTCTCTCTCTCTCTCTCTCATTTTTGTCATTCGCTGGTAGCTTTCCTCCTCGGTCCAGCTCTCAAAACAGTCAGACAATACCTAATTTAAACATATTAAGCAGACAGGCAGTTACAAGTTGGCAGAAATCACTCAATTTATGCCCAACTCCATGTATTTTTCCTCAGTTTTATTCATGTGGTATAGCACTATACTTAATACGCACATTCTGCTACATTCTGTATGCCAGTATGTAAAGGAGCTGCTATACACATATATATATATATATATATATATATATATATATACGGTATATACATATATATAAATATATATATATATATATATATATATATATATATATATATACGGTATATACATATGTATATATGTGATACATTTTTGTAATTTTGTAATGTATCCTTATAAGTGTGATTTTGTAAAGTATCGTTGTTAGTGTGGACAAGGCCACACTGAAAGGGAGGTGAAGGAGAAGAGATTCCTGAAATGATACAACTCTTGCCTGAAATATGGATACAGTACAAATGACATGATGTTTCCCACCCACTTACTTTTTCATTGGCTGTTGATTGGCAACAGTTGGCAACAGTTGTCAATCAGTACACACGACCCGATTGTGTCCACAGTCTTGCACAAAAAAATTCAAACATGTTTGATTGACTGCGACTTAGGTCGGGTCGGGTCTATACCCCTCACACACTAACAGATTTCTGTGCCAACTAGCCGTGCCGACTGTCCCCAACTAGTGCTGACTGGTACCCCAGACTGACTGGTACCCCAGACTCACACAGAACTGTGAGTCGGGCAAAGCTCTTGCATGTGGGTTAGGAATAATCTCTTCCTGCACAGGTCAAACCCGGACACGGTGAATCCTCAAAGGTGTCACTGTATCGGAACATCAGAATGCAGAAGTGCCAGTTTTGGCCATTTACAACTCCAACAACATCCACATTCCTGCTGACTCCACTGATGACTCCTCCAGCCAGTTGCAAAAAAGTAATCACAGTTTCATCAGAGCATGACCAAGTTGCAAATAACCGCGCTCTTGACCTCATTCTCTGCGGCAGTGATCGGAGAAGATTAGTGAAGCACCTTTTGTAACAGGTTCAGAGTGAAGTGTATCACACAGCATGTTAGTACTAAGAAATACAAAGACATACTTGTGCCGATTGTCCATCTCGCCCTCTGCTATTTGTGTTTTACACTCATTATAATGTGCCTATTATGATTTATTTTAATGAGGATCATCTGTTCCATATGTGGTGATGTATATCTGTTTCCTTCTGTGTTGTGTTTATTTATTTGTACTATTTTACTGACTACTGCTGTAAGGAATATTGTTTTTTAGGCAAATCATTTTTACATTACCTTACCTTAATGGTGTCTTCTCGACATGTCACCAGCAGCTAGAATCAGAATCCAGTTTGACAGGTAGTCAAAGATACAACAGCAATATTTATATTTTATTTATTCCTCATCTTGCATTGCTCGTTTGGTTTCCTTTCAGATATTATTCTTAAAAGTACTTTTTTTAATGCACCATCACTTTTGCATCTTTTTTTGACTGTAATTATTATTATTTCTATTTCTATTTGACTGGCGATCTGTCCAGGGTGTACGCCGGCTATCACCCTATGTCAGCTGAGATCAACACAGCACCCCCTCGCAACCCTGTAGAAGATGGATGGATTTTTTTTTTTTTATTTCATTTTCTACACACTCGATCACAGACCCTGGTGTATACAGTGGAACAGTATTTCAGATTTTTTTCCATGTACCACCAGAGGAAGCTCACGTACCACTGGTGGTACACGTACCACAGTTTGAGAACCGAACCATGGCTCTAAAAGTTTTTAACTAATCCTTTGGTGGGATGCTGTTATTTGCCTATTTAATGCATCAATTACAAAATCAACCTCCAGCCTGTGTCACCTGGACGCATCCAAACACACACAAGCCAGACGCGCCCTCCAGACCCTGTCCTCTTGACCCCAAGCTTCCCAGGGATGTACAGTACCTGGGTGTTGTGGTGATAATGCAGATGGACGATTGATGCAGATCAATGGATAGAGGGAGGACAGTAGACATATTCTGGAAAAGGTTCCTGTGTGAGGAAAACCATTCAAGTTAGAGAGTTAATCTCTCTGAACTTGGATGCTTAAAAAGAGCTGTGTTAAGAATCTTTTTCAGCTCATCTTCCTTTTCTCATCATGTTATTTTCTCTGTCGAAAACTCCTTATTTAGGCCAATGTTGGCTTCCTCCCAATTTCTGTGATGGCGAAGCGTGTTCAACTGGTTTTATGAGTACTGTAGTGCCCCACTTAGGATTGCTAATATAACAGGGCCGTGTGTTTTGAAATGCCTGGTGAATAATAGCAAATTAGCCCCTAAACCAACCTGTCTGAGGCAATAGCACCTTGTCAGTGACAGTCACACCCCTGGGTGTGGGCCATCTGCCAGTGCCAAAAGATGGTACAGAGTCTGTTTGTGTACGGTAAGAGCAGAGGAAACAGCACTAATGCAACGTTATGGATGCCCGCTGCCATGAAACCGTAGAATTAAAGTTAGCTATTTTTGCACACACACCAATTTGTGATAGAGAATTTGACCTCTGCATTTAACCCATCCTGCACCCGTGGAACAATGGGGAATTGGGTGCCATGACCTGTCCTTGGATTTGAACTGGCAAGCCCAATTCTGATCCTCTTGACCATCAGCTGCAGATCCATTGTTCAAAGTGGACACTGTCTTTTGGGTTGAGGCCAACCCGGAAGTACAAATATATTGACCAGCCACCAGGGGGCAACGCCACTGGTTGCAAAAAGATCTCTGTTTGAATGAGAGTTGGTGGTCTCAATCACTAGTTTCAGGTTTTGTCAATGATGTTCCCGTTTAGAGGTAAATAGATGATAAAGCATGGCACATAAGAGTGGACACCAGTGTGATTGACAGCTGGTATCATCCAATAGGAGCCTGGTTTCAGGTTGCTTAGGGTTTGCAATTAATGCCAACAACCAAAAAGACCCTTAATTCATCTCACTTACAGTATGACCCAGCAATGCCACAATCTGTTAATACAGCAAATATAGTTGGCTTTCTTTCTCCCAAGAGCCTCCTCATAGCAGGGAGGTTACCCCTGCCAACTGAGAAGAGTAAATACTTAACTGGCTTTTGCTTATTCAAATGTTTCCGAGTTAAAAAAAACGGGCTGCATCGGCCTGCAACTGAGAACACTGGTCAGTACAATAGTGCGTTGACACTGAGCTGACAGCAGGAAAGCTGTCTGTTTATACTGCTCTCACATGAGTTCAGGACAACAAGTATCATCGCTGTACAACAAATGTTCCCTTAAACTCCCTTGAATTAGGTCCCGGCATGTAGCAAGCATACACAGTGACACATTTAATGACATGTAATGTTTAATTTAAACACTAAACTGTGACTTATAACTTTTAAAGGCATTTTCTTTGTATTTTTACGGACGTGCAAGCATCCTTTACATGTGAGCAGAGATATTTTTCAAAGATGAAATAGACAACCTAAACTTGTCATTATGATGCAAAAAAACTGATTGCACGGTGTAACGCAGACAGAATAGCATCATCATCATCATCATCATCGTCCAAACCAAAGAAGGGAACAGCGTTCACTCTGTATCCATCATGTTTTTCACACAGTGGTGCTTATTATGACACAATCCCGGGGCTGAGGAAAAGCACCTGTGTCTTTATTGGTGTCTCACCACTGCTGTGTCTACATGATAGCGACCAAACAGGAACCACTTGCCTGTGGTCTCTTCAAGAGACTTATATTTGGCGCTTTTCTATTATACAGTTCATCGCGCAGCTCGATTTGACTTGACTTTTGACTCAAGTTTTTTTTTGATAGTACCTGGTACTTGGTGCTTTTTTTAGCACCTGGTCTGGCAAGGTTCCAAGTGAGCTGAGCTGATACTAAAATGTGAGTCATATTTTAGTGTCAAAGAGTGTTTGATTCCGACACAGGAATCAAACCGAACAATGCCGAACTGTAGATTAGTTAAAAATACTTTAAAAAAATCCTGAAAACATGAGTTAATCTCCAACATTGAGCAAGGATATTTCTAAATACTCAGTATTTAACAGAGGAGTCCGGTGTATTTAACAACAGCTGGCAATCTTGAGCCGAATCACAACCCGTTCCACCGAATTTTAGTTCAGTGGCTGTGTCAGACAGAGTCTGCGCTCCAGTCATGCAGGGAGTACTGAACTAATCTTTTTAATTAAGTGATTCTAATGATTCAGCACCCTGAAAATAACAGCTTGGCTCGTCACTAGTTTGTTAGTTTTTTGCAGCCGTGCTGTGACGTAGAGTAGTGCTAGAACTGTATGATGCTTTCCATACTGAAGCATGGCTCTGTGGTTGACGGTGTCGCCGTCATCCAGACTGAAATATCAGCTCAACAATAGCTGGGTGCAGTAGCTTTCATGTTTCCCCGAGGATAAATCCTAGTAACTGTAGTGCCACTATGAGGTTGAAGTTGACGTGTTGGAAGAACCTGCAGGATTTCAGAACTCAAAATCTATCCTGCAGATAGAAGCTATGGGCAAAGCAGACATTGATTGCAGCAGTTGAGGATCATTTACCTCATACTTCAGCCTCACTTACTGTACAGATGAATGAAGTGCATATCTAAAGCCAATAAGGCCAATATATGTTTGAAACATATCTCACACACTTACACCTCTGAACCTTAGTTGTCCTTGGCTTGATGGAGAGAGAGGTGAGGAAAAAGGTGGACGTAGAGGATTTATGGTCTATATGAGAGGAACAAAGATGAGAGTATACTGTATGTCACAGAAAATACACAGATCTTTAAAGCTATTAAACACATTGGTGTTATTCGTGTCTTTGTGGAAGTAGTGTTCAGGTTCTCTCTGCTTGGTTTTGCTTGCATTTTGTGTTATGGTCAAATTGGCTTTTACTTGTTTTCTTAAAACTGTAGTCCCTGACTTTTAAACATAAAGAAATATGTGTCAGATTAAGCCTATCCGGTCCACACACGCCTCTGCATTTGTCAGTTTAGATCCTGTTCTGCACACAGGGAGTGACTTGATTTATGTCGAGACAGACGGAGGCAACGGCAACGTTGTTCCAGTCAAGCAAGACTGCCCCAAACAGGTTAGCATATAACTGAAAACGCTAAGAAAAATCTCAGGAGTGAATTCTACTCCTCAAAAATAAAACAATCTGGTCATTCAACAATTTGATGAGATCAACGCATCTTGTCCCCACTTCCACACAAACGCTCCCTCAGTCACGTCTGATAGTTTTGCTTGACAGAGCCCACGTTTCAGATGAAGGGCGCAGTGTACAAATGATGTTACATCGTCTCTGTTTAGGAAGACCAAACAGAGGCTGAATAATAATATTAACGACAAAAATCACCAAAATTAGACACTGCAGCTTTAAACAATTAGTGAATAACTGTGGTTTTTCAACCTTCCTGCTATGCTGAATTTTTAAATAAGATAAGTTTGTTTTTTAATCTGTTTTTCTTTTCATTGACACATTCAGCATCATAGTTATACAGTATCTGAAGTGATCGTCGCATGTATTTCACTTGCGTTTGAACACAGTTCTGTGCACAAGTCTCAGGACACCACGAGCTCTGTTGTTTTTTGTATCTGGTCTCATATACAGTATGAGCAAACTGTCAATAGATTTAACTCATACAACACGTGTAAGTAATGCTTAAGCATGTCTTGAATAAACCTGGTGTAACTGAAATAGTAGGACAAACGGGGCCGGGGTCGTGCTATTGTCAGTAGGTCACACTAAATACCTGGAGAACAAAGTTTTTCCTCCCAAAAAATAATTCTTCTTCTGGATGTGTTTCAATAAATTGATAGAGAAAGAATTACACTGAACGGTCTTTGCTTAAACAACAAATCGAGCTAAGACTTCTGCACAGTATCGTATGTTTCAAGTTCTTTGTCATTATATTAGCACAAGTCACGATATTTCATTTTTTTTGTTCATGCACTGTGGGGGAGAGAAAAAAGCCTTACAGCATAACAAAACTCAGAACAACACACAAGCGACTCATGAAGCAGATTCATCACCCAGAACATGGCTTGCAAGCAGAAGCAGGTCTATCTGACAGATTTGGTGGATAGGATGGTGACACCCACTCCACAGGTGGCAGGATGAAAGTAACAGCAGCAGCATGTGGGTGTAGCTTAGTGTTGTTGTTATATGTATTGTAAGCCTTTTTCATTATTATAATTTTCAAAGGGGAGCGTTTTGTACCCAAGACCCCGGCTTCACGTCCAAAAATCCCCTAAGATTCAGGTTATAAAGCACGCGTAGAGTCTGCTGAACATCCAGATTCTAACCAGCAGCGGTGGTGACTTCATGCATGTCATGACGTCTTGTACATAGCAATGTTTTTCCACTGTTAAAAGCAAAAGCTGTTGTGCGTTCTGTTTTTGAGAGATTTCTAAACTATGCCTCTGCTCTGCCACACTGCCCTTGATGTGTCGCCTCCTGCTAAAGTTTCTGAGTTGCCTCGTTAATTAACGGCGTGGTGAAACTTACCGATGGATACGCGGTCGTGAATGTGAGGCAGCTCCTCGTGTTTGGTCTGCAGATCTACGACGTTCAGATATTCAAAGACACGTGATTGTACTTTGTGTGAACTCTATATTGATTAAAGCCTTAAATGTTAAGGCCTTTTATTTGTAAGTACAATTACTAAAAGCTCAAAAACCTGGCCTCTTTTGAAGTAAATATATGTTATACATAGTATGCATGTAAATAACAGTACAGGAGCTACAAAACAAACAAAGAATATTGATTATTAAAAAATTAAAAACTGCAAAAAAATACTCTTAAAGGGGAATTCCAAGATTAAGAATTCACTTTGGCAGTGAATGATGAGGACAGGTGAATGGTGATGAGGACAAGTGAACGGTGAGGACAGGTGAATGATGAGGACAGGTGAGTTAGCATTAATTAGGTCCCTGAGTGAGTGAGAAAGTTAAAGCATTTGTGATCTTTGACCCATTTTGACTGATACATTATGTGTTTACATATTTTATTTTATTAGCACCATTCATTTGTAAAGGTTTGCCTTTAATTGAAGTGAGGTTTCAGTCCCCTGTTCTTTTTTGCATGACACCAGAAAGAACCCCAACCTTGTAAATAACTTTTACTCCGAGTACATTTTAAACAAGCTACTTTTTTTACTTTAACTTAAATACATTTTTAGACCAGTGCGTTTACTTAAGTCAAATCTATTGATTTCAAATCAAATAGTGGTACTTTTACTTGAGTAGATTATATCACTACTCTTTCCACCTCTGCCTCTTAGTCTCGGTTAGAATTCAGACCAACATCCGAGTGACACGACTGCTTCAGTAATGTTGTCAGACTCTTACCAAAGACATTTACAGCCATTTATTGGTGAAAACAAGCACTTTTAGTGGACATAGCAGAGCATGTCATAGTTGCCACCTTCACTTACACATCTTCTTTTATAAACACGGGACTCCGGTTAAAGACGTCTTTCAGTGTCTCACTTCAGTTTCACCAGGAGTCAGGACGACACTGATCACCCTGTCACACCAACATCCATTTCCAATAAACCTGCTTGGGTTTATTTAAAATGATCTGTGCTGTACTTTCTTTCTATAATAAAGTAGACATTAAATGTTAGACCTCGCTTTTCACAGGACAAAAAAACTGTTGTTAATACAGGGCACAAAATGACCAAACCGCTGTGTGTTTGTGCAGTGTGCTTGATCCAACAGAGTCATCTACAAAAGAGAACACGGACGTTGTAATCCATAGCTTCAACCTATGTGCGGAGGAGGTCCACATTTAGTTGGTTCAAACACTAATCTGTGTCTGCTCATTACTTGGTAAATAAATGATTGCGTTTACATAGTATCTGGGTAAGGGGGAAACCCCGGTGAGGAGCCTTGATGACATGGTTTGTAAAAAAGCTCAAACACTTTCCTCTCTGTGACATCTCTGCAGCTTAATTTGCATCGCACTCCTGCTTTATGCTATATAAATAACATGTGAGTTGATTGATAGCTACATTGATTGCTTGGCTGTTGATTCTTTCATTTATTTATCTATCCATCCTTCCACTGATTAATTCATACCACATTCTTTTTTGGGGAGCGGCAGCCAATAACAGTTGTTTCTGCTGTGAATTGTGTTGTTGTTTTTTTTTAACGAGCATGGATTTTTCCAAAAGTCTGGAATGAATGGAAACATCAAATCTGTCTAATTTCTACAAAATCACATCACTCTTGTCCAGAGCTTATTTCACAGTCTTTGGACTCACATGGTGTCTATTGCTCCAGTATCACACAATATTCTCTTTGTATTGCCATTACACTGCATTATGGGCTTCAGAGCAGCACAATGGCTCTTACGTCTTACCAGGTATGGTCTGGCACAGCGAAGCACACACCCAAATACACTCAGATACTGTCACTGACTCTCTTTCACACTATCCTTTCTTCAATCCTTTCATTTCTCCTCTCATACGTCTTTGGTGCAACACCTGATATGAACCCCTCTAGCTCCTGTTTGGTGCAGGGAAATACCTACTGGTCCAACCCTGCATTATATGCAGGGACTTCCTCTTCCCCACTTTTACAAAAAAAAAAAACATTACCATGTAGGAAAGGTTGGCACAGAAGTCAACCTGCTTTTTTGCTGTTTTATTTCCAGCTCCCAATTCTTCAATATTTCATCCCTTGCTCCTGTGGTACCAGACCTTCAGGCGTCCATTTCCTCTGCCCTGCAGCCCCAGCCCCATGGCTCAGCTACGTCAATCCACAGCCACAACTATACCACCCAGTCCTAGCTTGCAAGCAGGTTTTTAGGCTTGGCCCGTGAGTGTGAGTGTGTGTGTGTGTGTGTGTCACTCCCCTCCCCTAAGCACAGGTGGACTTGTAGGGAACACTGCCAAATACTTTTGGTTTAGAGGGAGGGAGGGGTGTTGGCTGAGGCTGGTGGGTGTAGCAGTTTTTTGTTTTGTTGTGTTTCTTAGATAACCGTCTCATTGGAACGGTACCTTTTCACTCCCCCAAATCACTGACACACCTTCAGAGCAAAGTTGAGTGTCTATCTCGCCTGCTCTCACTTTCACATGTCTGCCCATGCTGAGACGCTGTTGACTTCTCTCGCGAGGACTGGGTGCACATTAAAGGAGGAACTCCACTCAAAACTTCTCCTCTTAAAAGGTCAGTAACATCTCGCTTGCTTGTCTTTTTTCGCTCTCATTTCTTTTTCTGACTTTTTTTTCTTTTTCTGACTACTATTTCCCCCCCCACACTAAAAAAGTCATAATGAGAGGTTCATATTTTCTGTGTGTCGTGGCACAATTTCAAAGTATGCACCAGCTTTCTGCTACCCACTGAGCACCGGAATCAGACTGAAGGATGGCTGACCTTTTGTAGAAGCAGGTTCCTTTTTGCTCCAGCTTTAAGTTGCAAAAGGGTCCATTCATATCAAAGTTTTTACAATAGGACAGAGCGTAAAAAAAAGAAGAAGAAGAAGAGAGAGTTGTCCGGCTCTCATCACCTTCCAGAAACTTTCCTCTGTTCATACCTTGCAGCAGATGTGTGTGCAGTGAAATCCTTTCCCCAAAACACACACACACACACACACACATACACACGTACACTGTAACAACCACACACCGAGGAGGAAGCAAGTGAAAGCATGACAAAGCTGGCACAGCCTGGGAGACTGATATCATCATGAATCATTTCTCATTATCGCGGCAGCCGCGTGATGAATTATCGTGCACAATTGCTACAGTATATATATCTGTATAATTCGTCCGGCTTTGTCCTCACATCTCTGAAGCTGCCCGAGTTGCTGTTTTAACACAGTCTGTCAATGGCACGGTGCTAATAATACACGTGGGGATGACATTTGTCCTCCAGACATTTATTTAATCAGTTAGAAACCCCACGTGCGCGCATGCACACTTTGTGTTTAAATTTAAATTGAGATGCAGATTCAGTTTCTATGAAACAGATGTGCAGGCAGAGGTGTGACATTCAAAATTATTTCACTCTTCCTGCCCCACCCCCACCCCCCACCACCCCCACAAAAAAAATCAAATTACATGAGTATCTGTTAACCTTTAAGAGTATTATTAGATGGTGATAATATACCACACTGGCTAGTCTACCAGTTCCAACCCCTTATCATTCTCTGTGTTAATGAGAATGACATTATCTTAACGGATGGCCCCTCAGAGGTTAATGCAAACTATGCTGCGATTTCAAAGAAACTTGCAATGCAGCTTATGAGCAGCGGATAGTTGTTTGTTTCATGATGGACATTTCAGGATGGATTTCGCCGCCAATGCAAGAGACAATGTACAGATCACGTGTCAGATAGGCACCGTATTACCACGTCAAAGCAGCCCACTGTAGAAACAAGCAGGGCCCACAGAGCTCTCTTCCTTGTTGTTACAGTAAGGTTAGCTGGGTATAAAAAGTCAAGTAGACACCACACCTACTTTCATCAGGTGAGAGAAAAAGAAAGAGAGAGAGAGAGAGAGAGAGAGAGAGGCTGTCTGTCTGCGTCTTTCTTTCCAGGATTATCTGAATTTAACTTGATCCATGCAGGTCTTTTGTTACAGGACCTCTCTTACATCAGTTTGCTGAGCAAACATTACCCGGGGCAGATCTCATTCATGTTTGCACAATGCCACCTATAGCGAAGTGTACATTATGCCTGTATTTGTATAAAAACAAAACTGCATCTCGAGTGTGTGGATATATGTGATTGAGAGGAAGAGAGACTTGAAACTGTTGAGTGAATGAGGGTGCGGCGTAAAGGAATACTTCACCGATTTTCATTTAGCTTTGTATTACTACAATAAGGGTAGTATTTTTGAAAAATTGTGCTTCCGAGTCAAGAAATATCTTCATTCTTTTTTTTGTTACGTGCCCACCAGTGACACTTGGTCTGAGGCAGCGCTAATTCCGTACGTTAGGGGGCGGGACCTCGTTCCCAGAATGTAAACAGTGTCCGCTATCTTTGCTAACAGTTACGCTAACAGGACCGAGTGTCAAAAGAATGAAGATATTTCTCAACTCAGGGGAAACTGAGGTTGGGAAACACAATTTTTCAAAAATACTAACCCTATTCTAGTAATACAAAGCTAAATGCAAATTAGTGAAGTATTTCTTTCCCAGCTGGGAGCATGTGGGCAAGTTACCTGGGACCTCCACTGTCTTTTAACCTGATTTAACCTGCGAGGACACATCTTATCACAGCTGT
This sequence comes from Solea solea, assembly GCF_958295425.1. Classification (NCBI taxonomy): domain Eukaryota; kingdom Metazoa; phylum Chordata; class Actinopteri; order Pleuronectiformes; family Soleidae; genus Solea; species Solea solea. Next base: position 9,689,316 of record NC_081152.1, read on the forward strand.
CTAAAATCTGCCTGTCTAAAATTGTCACTTGAAAAGTTAGAGAGTACAGCTCAAAACAACTTTTCTTTTTTGGTGTGTTCAAATTAATGCAACTGCGCGTCTCAACTGCAGAGAAGCCGGGGTTTTTATGTGTGTGTGTGCGTGTGCGTGTGTGCGTGTCCACCCTCCTCCGTAGGATCGAGGTCCAGGTTTTGTTGTGTGGAGTTGGGCTGGGTGAGTAAGCCGCCCCTCACAGATGAATAGAGGATGGGAGGAGGCTTGAAGAGGCTGTCGTGGGTGGGAGGCCCGAGCCCTGCCAAAAAAGCTCCTTCTGTGGGATTTGTGTACTCTTGTGTTCCTCACGATTAAAAAAAAAAAAAAAAAAAAAACAGCACCTGGCTCAAACACCAAACCAGCCAGGGAGGCAGGCACTCGCTTTCCCAGAGGTCGGATACTTTATTTCCATGTCCACCATTTTCTCTATCTCTTTAAAAAAAAATCTCTTTTAATTATATTAGTAGTTAAACCATGGACAAGGTCACCAGGAAGCAATTATGAGGAAAATACAGTGCGCATCATGTGATATTTGTGTGTTCATTGTTCCTGTAGAATACACAGAACGTTAGCTTTTAGTCAAAAGCAAACCATGAATCACTTTTCACTGTTATTTTATGAATCGCTTACTATAGAATGTGTGTGCGTGTGCTGCAGTGGTTATTGTGTTCCCAGCAGAGTCGAAATAGAGAAATATTTTTTTGTCACACATGTCGACATCTGAAATGTCAGTGGCAGCTACATTTTGTTATGTGGTTGTGCAATGATGCATTTTACATTGCCTACAGATTGTGGGTGTTTCCTGAATGTTACCTAGATAATAGAAAATAGGCCCTTGTAACCACTGGCAACCCACCTAGCCTCAGCCTATGGTGACAAGTGCAACGAGACATGATTGTCAGCTCGACAAAAAGGGGAGGTCGGGGGAGAGAAAAGGAAAATATTACCCAGTTAATTTGAAAATGAAAGCTGTTGTGTGTTGCAAAGACGTCGCAGGAAACATAGAGAAATGTCATTCTGCACCGGGGAGATAGATTAAAGGAATGAAAAAGCTTGATTTCATAATGTCTAAAAGAAAGATCTGGGTTGAATAAGTGGGTCCACCCACCTGTGTGTGAGAGGCAGCGAGAGAAAACGCAGGGCTGGATGGCAGTTTTAGAGACATGAGTGTGTGGGTTAGGCTCGCTGGCCTGCTTATGCTATCTAATCACTGGGAGAGAAAGGAGAGAATCATGCCTTGATCCACCCACCCACCCCAGACAAACAGCAGTTACCCTGCTAAGTACTATATGTGGTTGCCTGCAGCTCTGGGCCGTACATGGGGGAAACGGAGAGTGGGAAAGAAAGTGACAGAGTCTGCAGGCAACAGATATTCAGCACAATTATGTCTCATTCTGTGCTGGGGGGAAAGAGAGATGTGTCAATCTGGAAGCAAGAATGGGTCACGACTGCATGGGAGAGTGCGAGACGCGCTTGGCGCGTGTGTGTGTGTGTGTGTGGGGATGGAGGAAAAAGGTTGGACTCAATCCAGCAGATTTCCAGGGTTGTAATGCAACTAATGAAAGTTCACTGATGGATTTTGAAGCAAATTAGCCAAACTTGTTTTAACCTCGGGCTAACCTTAATAAATAACCCATGGATTTATTATTATTAATAATAATCATAAAAAATAAGCAACATATGCTTTATGTTGCTTTATTTATTTTTTTAGTCATTGGGGGTCAAAAACAGATTAGTTACCTGTGTGATACCTGAGTGGGATGTGTTCATTCAAAAATAGCTGACCTATACATCACACTGGTGCATTTGTGAGCGTGCATGTCGTTGAGTGTGTTCCGCCACCTGCGTATGTGTGTGTGTGTGTGTGTGTGTCATGACAGGCATCTGTCTCCCTTGCCCTGCAGCCTGACTGGATTTAATTAGGAGGTTCCAGAGTGCCCGAGGGCTCTCCTGCTGACACACACACACACACATGCGCACACACAAACATGCGTACACGCACACACACTACCTGAGGGCAGACAGAGGCTGTCCCACCAAGGCTGGCCTCTTTCTCGTTATCACCTACACAGCGTTGTCCTCAATCACCCCACGACCCTGCCAACGTGCACCCACCCTTACACACCCACACCCACAGAGCTGATCAAATGAACACAACACAACACAGCACTGCAATGCATTCAGAAGTGCAAACATGGTGGTGAAGGTCAGGGGGTTGACTCCGACTGTATTTTGTTGCAGTTTCAGGTCTAGAATAAGCTCCAATTCCATGTCTTCCTTTAACTAGCCACAACTTTCACATATAAACGAATGTGTTTGACATTTGAAACCATAGTCAACTTAAGTTCACACATTGCCGCTTAAGCCTTAAGTCAGCGGCAGTTATGCGCAAGAGCTTTAACGTGTAGTTGAAGGGACGTCCCCGATGGGTTAGGGTTGCAAGATGCTGTTCTCTTGTTTACTATAATCTAATAAAAATAATTCCAGAACAATAATTAGTATGAAAGAGTTATTGTGCACATCCCTGAGGCAAGTTTCATGTAAAAGACAACTTCTCATTGTGCGGAGGAAGAATTCAGCTACTATAAACCTATCACTCGTCTTTCAAGGGCCAAGGGTGAGGGTGAGGGGTAGAGCCAGGGGCATAATTGAGTATTAAGATTTCACCCTTTTATTAGCACCATAAAATGAAAGGTGGATGAAAGTAGCCCCAGGAGTGAAGTAAAATCATATTTGCCTTGAGTAAATATCCCCACAAAGTGTCTTTACTCACAGCAGTTCCGACCACCTGTGAAACGCAGTAACTCTGTCTGTCCCAGCACTTGCAATGCTAAATATGCAGCTTGTGTTCTTTGCCTCCCTTCTGGCAAGGCTTTCAGTAGCGATTAAGCTGCCTGAAAAGAAGACAAAACAGGCGAAAAGTTAAAGCGCAAACAGGCAGGTCAGCAGTAACGAACATCCTCGCCTCACTCACCCAAACGGCCTTCTCTGAGGTGACTCGTGACCTCTGTGCAAGGACAGATGGTCGCCTTGCATGTGATTGAGCGAGGCAGCGCGGGGTTAGCGGGTTTTCACACAGGCCTGCCTCTGTCCGTGTTTAAGCGGCGTTGCATCTGTGTCTCCGTCCTTGGACTTCTGGAGGCGGGGGGTGTAGACCTGGGAGGCTGCTGCTGCTGCTGCTGCGATGCTCTATCTCTGGACTATGAGGGGATGATTGCCTCCCTTTCCTGCTTCTCTCCCACATCAGACCACACCTGGCCTCTGAGAGACACCAGGGTGAAGGGCACAAGTCAGGATGATTGAATTTCTTTTTTTTTTTTCCTTTTCTGTCAGTAGTTTCATATCCAAGGCCTGAAGTATTTTTCAGAATTCATTTTCCATGTCCGTTTGCCAGGTACACATTGCTTCATCGCTTAAAACCTGTTGTCGTTGGCAGCACCCTGGAATTTACATGTTATGCAACTGATTTTTCCCTAAAATCTTTTAGTCAGAATGTGCTCCAAAGAATATCTGAGCATGGGGAGGTGGTGTCAGAAGTAATCCAGGCTGCGGTGCAATGCAAGCCCTTTACATTTTAATATTCTCTGATCCATTCATTGACACTGACTTCTTTAAGAAAGTGATTTGAATTTGCTCACATCTCAAGCACCGCACATCTCATCAATGAGCAACAAGACAGATGCTTCATTTTAACGCCTGCTGAAACAGCTGATGGTGATTTCTCTCAGTTTCACTTATGAAGTAAATCATTTATCACAGACTCGCGTCAGAGAAGGTCAGAAAGTTTGTCACGTGTCTTTGAAAGTTCTTCATAATATGAAGCTCTAAGTGGGGAAGACTCCCTCTTGCAACACTAGTTTGTATTGTCCTAACTAGTTCTTTAGCCTGATAAAAAAAAGATATAATATAATATTTGGCTGACCTACCCACCTCTTTGTTTTGGTTGCACCAGTGTAATGTTACAGTCTGACCAAAACTATTGTTTGAGCTTTTCTTGTCTAAACAACAATGGAAGCGTGTTGTTTTATGACCAACGCCGTGACACCGACGTTAATCCCGTTACTTTATTTTTGCAAAAGTGCAAATGGCAAGAACAATGCACGTGTGTGGACAAGTGAAACATCTGACAGCAGTAACAATGCACAGAGATGTGAATCTGAATTGGGGACTGTGTGAAAGCATGTGTGTGTGTGGGAACAGTGGAGATGTTGCTGTGTGTCAAGCAGCCGTGACAAACTGTCAAGCAGTCTGGGATCACAAAATGGAGCTTGCTGAGAGTAACTGGAGAAGTGGATAATGTGAACGCTACACGATTATTCAGAAGTAAATAATCTTGAATTTAGTTTATGACAATGACCGACCTACACGCAGATTTATGGCTGTAGTGGTGCTAATCTATAGTCTCAATCTGAAAGGCTTGGATTTTTGTTTTGAGATCAGATTTTTGAGCTACGTCTCTTCTTGAATTTGTTAGTTTGTACGGTGTCAACGGCTCCATGATATTTCACACCTCACCCCCACTTAAAAAAAAGTGCCAATCTGTAATCCTGCCGGGCGCAGCAGGTGACCGTAAACAGGTGCACGGAGATGCCAGACAGACAGACAGACAGACAGACAGACACAAAACAGACGACTCTTACTCAGCCCCTTGAATCCTCGAATCTTGTGACTGCTGGCAACCGAGAGTCACCACTTCTCGGTGTGCAACAGTCAACAACGTGGGGGGGAGAATTACATGATATAACAGAAATACTAAAACACCGAAAGCACCGAGATGAACGTTCCCGTGCTTGTATTACAATATGTGAGACTATTACCATACAGTGAAAGTCTGCTTTTCCACCTCGTTATACTGTGTGAATTACATGTGGGGGGAAAAAGCTGCTGTTTTACATACTGTAGAAACAAATCAGCGCTCACAGGTAACACTTAAAAGTGTGCTCCTATACTGGCAGTGACGCGTGTAGAAAAGATAGGCGATCTTATAGGACGGCTAATGTTGTTTTTCTGGCCGTCTGGCTGGCCTGTTCGCAGTTAGTGGCTAACCCTGTTTATATATACTTGATGCCAGTGTGAGCTGGCTTCAGCTCTCACCCTGTACAAAACAGTGTAAACCACCAGGGCATGGGCTGCGGTTGGCTTTGGTCCGTGTTTTCCCCCAGGGGGAAGTGGGCATAGCAGAGTCTGATGTACACTGTGATGTCTCCTTGTTTGCGGAGGTTAACTCGACATAATTTGACTGCTTTCACAGTGTGACTGTCGCTGGAGATTTATGGATTTATGGTTAGGAATATTTCAGTAGATTTGAAGGTCCAGCGGCCACAAGCAAAACAATGGCGCATAGCGCATTCTACCTTTTATGAATGAAAAAGGGCCCAGACTGTGAAATGTACATGTTTTTTTTTTTTCCTGAAAGACAAAATATAGACATAAATATAATAAAAGTAAAAAATAAAAATTGCTGAGCTCATCCCTCAGTGGAAGGACTCCTGCTATTGTACCAAAAGGAGTGGTTTTGTGATGTCATACAGGAAATCCCAATTGCTTTGTCAGATCCTGTAGATATGCTTATGTCCCTCCCACAGGTTTGACGGCATATCTATATACATATATATCTATATATATAGATATATATGTATATATAGATATACACAAAATCATTTCCCCCCCCGCTCTTCACAAGTCCCTGTATCGATCCTTTCACCTCTTTACAGTTTTCAGCAGTTCGTCTCGTTTCTTCACCTTTCTGCACACACACTTCCTCCTCCTCCTCAACACAAGCTGAGGTGCTGGTGCATTCACCAACTGTTATCCTGTCTGAGGTGCCTTTCTGACTCAAACCAGGACTCCATCGTTGGCCCTTTGCTCTCAGCGTGTTTCTGAAACCTCGGCTGTCTGACAAAAATAAGTTCATCACTATCACATCACATTTTTTTTTCTCTCCCCTTTTGTGGTTTTTGTCAGCTTTTAAGTAATATTTCCTTTCAAGTAAACACCTTTGACTGACTCGGCCTCTCATGAGTACAGGGTGTTTTCAACGCAGTGTGTTGATAAGCATTGCTTGTCTTTGACTCCATAACATGTGTGCTAAAAACTAAAAGAGCTGGTTGTTATAGAATTGACTTTTCTATGCGGGGAAATGAGAATGAGAATCACACACTCGGCCAAAAACAGGTGTAAAAAGGCAACGTGACATGGCGTCAAGTTGCTGTTATGTTTCTACTTCTGCACATCTCCTCATCTCAGCTTGAGACTAACCAGCAGAGGGGCACAAAATAGTTTTCTAACTTTTCTCTTTTTTCCCTTTTTCCTTTTTCCTTTTTTTTTTACCCTCCCTCTGTCTCCCCAAACAACCCCTTTGAGTTCCTTTGCCCCGGTCCCTTTATACCAATATCCACGCTAACACAACTAAAAATTCATTTTGTCTGACCTAAATCAGAGGGTGTCTGCGCCATGGGCTTATTACACAGTGCGCTTAAACTTGTGTTGTGGAGGAGGATGGGGTATTATTATCTTCCAGCTACCCACCCTGCTATAAAAACTAGTGGTGCGACATCTCCACAGCGCAGTGCTGCTGCCCTCCCTCCCTTCTCCTTTCCTCTCACTCCCTCGCTCGTCCTACACGAGCCACACACAACAGTGAGCCTGACTCTAAACTCCACACTAGCCACGCTGCCTGCTTCACAGACAGACCCAAGAATCACACTCTGCTCTTTGCCTCTGCTGCGCTGCTCTTGCATCTCACCATTGGATATTCCACCTTCCTTCCTTCCATTCCTGGGTATTTTCCTTTTTTTTAATTAGTATTGTTTTTTTTTATTATTATTATTATCAATTGTTCTTATGAATGGGCAGCTGTGGCCAGAGGTGAGGAGCTTGTGAATGGACTGACTGCCCGGCGGACTGATTGACAGACTGGAGAAAGGAGAGGGAGGCAGTCCTGTTTCAATTAAAGAGGGCAATGCTGAGAGGTCAAGCGAGGAGCCACGGAGCCTCCTAGTAGTCTGGAAATAAAAAAAAAAAGACACCTCAGGAGAAAAAGTGAAGGCACGGTAGGTGAAGGCTGCTGAGAGCTGTGTGATGCTTGTGACTGTCTGTGGATGCCAGACTTTTGAAACATGCACATGACTAATATCTCTGCAATATCACCACATTTGTGCACAAGTGTGTCTTGTGTGTGAGCAAGCGTCCACTTGTTAGTGATGTGCACGTGTGCGTCGCTTAGAGTTTGATGTGGATGCTGCTCCAGATCACAAAGGCCTGACAAGGTGCAAACGGGCCAATAAAGTCACTTAATGACTCGTGTAATTATTTAGACCGTCGCATAAATATTGTGCCATAAACGTCTGGGAATAGCCTGCGAGTGTTTACAGCGTCGCAGCATGTCTTTGAAGTGTCAAACATTTTTGTGGACATAAGTATGTGTTCCGTCTCCAGCTGTAATTACACATTTCACTTTTAGATATGACATATCTATGTATACGACATTCCCCTTTAAATCTGGACTAAAGAGTCAGGTAGTTGTTTCACTTATGGGACGTGTTTGGGAGGGAGAGGGTGTTGGGGGGGGGGGGCAAAATAAAAGCATGTTATGGATTTTTTGGCTGAGCTGTAAATTATTGTTTACAGCCAGGCAGCTCACAGACTTCTTACCTCATCTGGTTAGAAAATGCAATAACCAGTAATACCATCGGAGCTGTTTACTCGCTGCTGTTTTTAATTCAGGTGTCACTAACTCTAAAAATACAAAACAGTTTTTGCGAAGGTGGGGGAACAAACACGGCAATTATTGTACTTATTGTTGCGAATGTTGTTACTCGTGTTTTAGCTGTTGTTTAATCACTGTAAAAAACGAGTTAACGTGGTTGCACACACAGCGTGAGTAAACACTGTGACAAGGAATTCTAATCATCGCACCAATGACATGTTTAATTTATCACCGTTTCTAACGCGGATTGTTTCATTCGCTCCAAACAGATCATTTTTCTCTGTTGAACATGTGTAAATGGACAACATTTGTCAGATTTCTACCCAATATTAACTGTAATAATATAAAAAAAAAGAGAAGAGAAGAAGAAAAAGAATCTCTTCTTTGTCTGTGGTCGTGATTTGATCTCTCGCTCTCTTCTGGTGTTTAGCATGTCTGTGTGTAGTCAGGCCCAAAGACTTAGGAAAACACCAGGAGATGTAATATAAATACAAGCTACATTTTTTTAATCATTCAACCAATGCTCGACAGCAAACCCTAAACTTTTGTTTACTTTAGGGTGAGAGATAATGGTGTGTAGCTGTGGGCTCCCCTTAAGGCTCAAGAGGTGACACTTCCAGCTAAAAGGCTCTTGAAGCAGCTGAGCGACTTAAATTGGCCTTTAGGTCTCCCAAAACCAGAGTGGCTCTTTACTTCAAATCATTACGTCTAATAAATACAAATGAAGTGTAAATTAAAGCCATATATTTCTATTTTAATTTTTAGTAAATAGTAAAAAAAAATGTATGATTAATCCAACGGAAATATTTAAAGTGAGGGTCATGCCGAGGCATTAGCCGACATATTTTTCATCAAAATTCTAATCTCTTTTTTTTTTTATTAAGCCACTCTAAATTAGTAACAGGTATGGCAGCACATTTTCCCCTTAACCCGTTGTTTGTTTGCACCAAAACTTTGAGTTTCTTTTGCGTTTCACATTAAAACTTTCCGAGCAACTCTTTAGCCACAATTGTCCAGTTAAATGTCCACTTTTTGCTCTGACATTTCATCATAATTACGAGAGAGCTACACAACCCCGTGTTGTGTAACTGGCCACACACTGTGTGCACAGTTTTGACAGCAATTAAGATAATATTTAAAACTTCCCCCCTCCTGTTGTTGCCTATAGGATCCAGACGATTGTCACTTAAACACACCAACCAAGGAAGAGTGTGCTCGCAAAGTGGCTGCACCAGTGTGTTAGTGGTGATAATGGACTACTTTACACAGTAGGTCAAATGAATGTCTTCCCTCATAAGGGGCTGAATTTTGTCCGTCAGTATTATAAATTATCGGCGGTGCAATTGTCGCTCTGTGACAGGTGTTTAGCAGGTGTTTGCTTACGGGCAGTCGGTGACAGGGGGTAAACTTTGGCTGCTGGTGATTTAGACTGAGGGTCAGGTGGATGCGATGGCCTGACAGGGATAAACTCGGCTTTGGGTGTTGCAGCTTAGAGGCCAAATGAGTGTCTGCCCATGACAAGGGTTGAGATGGACATTAGCTGCTGATTTGTGGCCTGAGCGGTCAGGGTTGGGGACAAGTTAGTCACTCCGCTGTGGGCATAATGATGATACAGCTGCAAGAGGGACAGAGAGGAGGAAGATGAGGAGAGGAGGAAGAGGAGAATGATTAGGAGGAGGTGGAGGCGGCAGAGGCGGCAGAGGCGGTGGCGGCGGCGGCGGTGGTGGTGATGGTCAAGGCCCAGAAAGCAGATGAAGCTCTTTGGAGAAAGACGACACTGAATGGAGGTGACACATAATTTGGGGTGGGAGTGTTGAGTTGAAAGTGTTAGTGACTAAGTGAGGCATGAGAGAAGACGTGGCCAGCACCGGCAGCCTGAAAGAGACACGGACTGAGCGGCAGCAGCGCCGTCCATTATGTCATTATGTCAGTTTATCAGACCCAGTCATGAATAGAGAAATACACAAGGTGCTCTGGCTGATAATTACAATAAAATACAGCCGTCGCCATTTATTTAATTTACTTATTAAAAAAAAAAAAAACGGGTGTCACCTTATAATGGCAGGTTGAAATAGACCGACAACCTTTTACTGAGTCGTGTTTGGTTGTGTGTGGGTTTTTTTATCCGGACTAAAGAAAACATTTAATTGTCCTTCAACGACTCTGCCAGCTGACTTACATGGTGATTATCAGAGCTCTTTCACAAGACGTCCCCACCCTGGCAGCTCTGATGGGTGGGTGGGTGTGTGTCTACCGCATGTGTGTGTGTGTGTGTGTGTGTGTGTGCATAAAGGGTTAAGGCTGTTTGGCTGACGAAATGTCGCTCCAGGACCTTGTGGTGGGAAAGCTGTGCCCTCCTCCCCTCCCTGTCTATGTGGCACATCCTCCTTAGATCCTCTCCACATTGTAATTAGGGGCAGGCCGCTAAGAACTAGCGGCAGGCAAACAGTGGGAATGTAGGGGAGTGGTGCTCGCTGGGGCACTAGGCGAGCAAACAGCAACAGCAGCACGTGTCCCATAGTTCCAGGAGTGGGTGGGATGGCTTGAGAGCAAACAAATGACAGTGAGTTCACCAAGCCCTCCCAGTCAGACTCTTTTTCTCTCTCTCTCTCCCTCTTATCCACTCGGTGTTGTTCCAAGTTCTGCACTATTGTTTGCCTTGGCAGGCTGTTACAGGGAGGGGCCCCTCCACTGGTGTTTGTGCAACCTGTTAGGGAACTTTCAGGGCCATATTATCTCTCCTCTGCTCCTTTCACTGGAGATTCTCTCACCTTTTAGCCAAGCTTATACTTTTATGGCATTCACATGTGGTGTAAAATGTAATAGAAAAAAGGATATTGTTCTGTTCTCTGTGGAGGCAACACTAATCTGTGGAGGACACGGCGGAGTCTGTCTCAGGATTTACACCGCACTTGTGTGTCGGATCAGTATGAAATTGGACAGAACAGACAGAATCCCCCTTTGCTTTCATTCATTATTTTTTCTATTTTCAATACATCAGCTCATCAGTGTGGCCACTGCAACTTTCTCTGCCGCTCTTTTGTTCCAGTTTAACCTCAGCGAAGGTGCTCAGGTCTGTGGGCCTTTATCCCTCTATAGACATTTTAATTATGTCCACACTGTATCAATGGCACGAACATGGCAACAGTTACCTAGCAACAAGATCGACAAGAATAAACTACACGTAAGATCGGTACCCAAGTTGTATGCCTGCAGGTGAACTAAGGGATTTTCTGAAATCTTCTTGTTTTTTATGTTTTTTTTGCCTCCTTCCCCTTGTGTGATCTGCTGCAGCAGGAGAAACACAAAAGTGAGACTCTACGTTATATGCGTGTGTGGGTCTGTGTGAGTGTGTGTGTATGTATGAGTGAGACTGAGAGTGGATGTGAGGGAGGGAGGGAGGGAGGGAGGGAGAGAGGGAGAGTCTGTGCGGCTTCAGCGCTGGACCATTTAGAGCCAGTCAACAATGCAGCTGTGGTGAGTGGGGCCGCTTCAAAGTATTTATCTACACATGCCTCCAGTGACCACCAAGTGTGGACGGCTAAGTTTAAGCTCTATTCATAGATGTGAATGAATGAGCACTCTGCCAGAGGGAGTTTTATCACTGTGACTGTAAACAACAGCAGAGTGAATCAACAGGTAGGAAGTCAGGCAGCCGTGGGATGGAGATTTTAAGACGGAGTAAGACAGACTTCTTTTTTTGTACATCGAAAGAATATTTGCTGTAAGTCATGTGAGTGAGGGAGTGAGTGAGGTGAGGGCAGACTGCAGTCGAAGCACTTTGACAGGATACAGTATCTAGACTCTGACCTCTTTTGTTGCCCACATCCCAATCTCGCTCTGCGTAGACGCAACAAAGGCCTCGGCTTTGTGCTCGTATCAGCTGGAGACAGATGAGAGGGATGGACAGTGTGCGAGCATCATCGCGGAATCTTCTCGCGCAGTCATCAGCGAAATCTCAATGCGTGACTTTCAGGCAGAAATCAAAATCAAAACGCCATCTAATCAAGATGATGGGTTTCCCTAACCCACACAGTTGCAACACGTTCCTGTGAGAAATTGTGATAACACATGCGAGATTAAATATTCCCAGATGTAATGTTTGCTCAAAAGGAGACATGCTGTATTTACCACTTGTTGTCTTTGCTGCACAGATGGCACGGACACAAGCGAGCTTGCAGTACAGTATATTTGAATGCAGCGGGAGTGTCACTTGTTGTTTTAAAAATATTCACTTCAGAGTGGATGCTGCTGTTTCCACTGACACTGCTGTTCAAACCGAGGTGCGAGTGGGGAGGAGCTGCAACCCTCAAATCAGTATTTCACATCTGGTTTCATGTTCACGCTGATCATTGTTCACGCTGCTAAATATGACTATGAATTGTGTTTCTCACACTCTGTGTTGCATTTAAGCGACCAAGTAAAAAATCAGTTTTTCTCAATGATTTATTTATTTTTTTTAATCCCAACACTTACCGCAGCTTTAAAATAGTATTCCTTCCACCTTTTTTTTTTTTTTTTAGCTATATTCTGTAATCCAAATTGTATTGTATTATTTCCTCTTCTAATAATTGCTTGCAGGCTGATTTGTATTTTTAAACTTCTTTATTTCTACATTTAAGCAACAATATATTACTACTTTGTTCTTGTTCTACAAAATAATCTAACAAACGTGGAAATAAGGAAATGATTTAAGTATTTCATGATCCAGACAGAGTTTCAGGTTTATAACTTCCTAACTGTGATAAATGTTTTGAGGATTTATCTTAAATTCAATAATAAAGCCACAAACTGAGATATCAAGCCTATTGTTTTTTTAGGGCCAAGTAAAACATTTAAAAAATAATAATAATTTTGTTCAGTTTCACTGTCTAATTATTATAAGTGTCACTAAACCCTTTAATGTCACTGCCTCCCCATCTAGATAAGAGACGAGAACACAGAGGAGGATGGTCCATCACAGAGAAGAGGACCTGATTGGGATCCCCTTCCCCAATCACAGCAGCGACGTCCTCTGTAGCCTCAACGAGCAGCGTCGAGACGGTCTGCTCTGCGATGTCATCCTCATCGTCCGTGACCAGGAGTACCGCACCCACCGCTCTGTTCTGGCCGCCTGCAGCCAGTACTTCAAGAAGCTCTTCACAGTGGCCTCCAATGATGGTGCAGACCACCATCACACTGCGGCCGTGTACGAAATTGACTTTGTGGCCCCCGACTCTCTCACTGCCATCCTGGAATTTGCCTACACTTCCACTCTGACCGTGACGGCGTCCAACGTCAAGGAGATCCTGAACGCTGCTCAGATGCTGGAGATCCCGTGTATCATCAACGTTTGCCTGGAGATCATGGACAGTGGGGGTGGAGAAGGAGGAGGAGGAGGAGGAGGCAGTGGTGGAGGTAGGAGGGAGGAGGAGGGCGAAGAGGACGAGGAGGAGGAGGAGGAGGACGACGAGGAGGAAGAAGAGGAAGAGGATGAAGAGGAGGGGTCCAGGAAGGATGAGCAGGATGAGGAGGACAATCTCAGCGAGAGGTCGCTGCAGTCGTCCGAGAGCAGGGGGGAGCACACGCCTCCGGGGAGGGGGGATTTTCAGCCTGCCAGCACCTCCACATACCACCAGAAGTTTGAGCTGCACAGGGAGTCGCCACAGTCACAGTCTCCAGACAGCATGAGAGGAAAACAGGTGACACGACATACTCTATACTCATTTAGTTTTTTTCAAGGCACTTTGAAAACAAAGAAAAGGTTTGACAAACTTTAAAATAATGTGTCCAATAGAAACGTAAGTTCTTTCAAACAAGTAATCAAGTTACAGAAATGTGTTGGCTTACTTTGGTTAGAATGGACTTAAAGATATAATATGTAACATGTCTACATTCAAATATCTAAAACCAAAGAGACTAATGTTATATCGTGTACTCACACGAGCTTAAATGTTTCCAACACTCCATAAAATTAAATCCATGTAAATTCATATTTGTATTGGAGGAATTGGACCATTTAATTTTTAAACTTTTCCCGTAAAGTGCAAACACAAAGTGGGAAATGACTGAGACAGCAGGACAAAATGATCCCACTCTGCCTCCTCAAATTATGCCATTTGTTAATGTTTTGATTGATTGCCCCCTCAACGGCAGACATGACATACTATTAGTTTAATTTATTTAATACCAACTGAAGTATGTTATTTTTTTTTAAAAAAGGGGGACTTTGAATCACTATGACACTAATGATGCCGTCACTGTGTTGCAGGAAAGTATGGAGAGTCGTGCTCTGAAGGATTTCTCCATTGAGTCACTCCTCCAGGAAGGGCTGTATCCCCGTACGTCAACACTGGATCGGAGGGCCAACTTCTCTCCTCTCCTCCCAGGATTCTACCCCTCTATGTGGGCGGCTGAGTTCCCTGCTTTCCCACAGCAGCTCCTGGACCCCAGCCACCATCAGCATCCTCACACAGGGGCGTCGCTGCAAAGCAGGCTGCCCCATGCTTTCTCCACCTCTGGCCCGCATGAAGCCACAAGGCCTCTCGACCTAGCTGTAAAGAAAGAGATCATAAAGGAGGAGATGAAAGAGGAGGCCCCCCCCAGTCTGCTCCACAGTGACTTCCTGAAGGAGTTTGTCAACTCCGGTCTAGGCAGCTCTATGAATGCTCGGTCAGTGCCGTCCGAAGGTCACGCTCTGGGTCAGATTAAGGATGAGGCGGACTTCCGCTCGTACCTGAGCTTCCTGAGCTCTGCATCACACCTGGGGGCGCTCTTCCCTCCCTGGCAGCTGGAGGAGGAGAGGAAGATGAAGCCCAAAGCGTCGCAGCAGTGTCCGATCTGCAACAAGGTTATCCAAGGAGCCGGGAAACTGCCACGGCACATGAGGACGCACACGGGAGAGAAACCATATATGTGCACTATCTGTGAAGTACGGTTCACCAGGTATGTGAACCAGCACGTTTAAATGGCAGCATCGCTTATTCACTGCAAGTGCCTCAAGTGGAAAAGGCAGGAGGACGTTATGTAAAACAGCACAGTTAACAGAGAAAGTGCCCTTTGGAGTGAGGTTAATCTATTTTCACCTCATCTGAATATCAAAGAGCTGAAAGTGGAAAGCCCCCTCTGCAGGTTCCTTTGCATTAGTCAGTGCGTTCCCATGCACATTTAAGTCAAGCTACGGCGAAGTCTACCTCGACTACACTGTTCAACTCTTGTCCCAGCGTACAAGCACTAGCAGGGAATCGATTTATTTATTGAAGTGTGTCTGCCTCCACTATACTTTGTACATTATACTTTATAGTCCTCTTACCATATATTAGCATTGTAAAAGTTAGACTAGTCATTTTTTCCAGTGATATCTCTTTCAACATCTTCCTCTCATATATTTTCCATTTTAGAGCAGATTTTTGTCGACGAACAAAAACGAAATGTAGAGTTGTAATTCACGTGTCCACCTTTCAAGATCTTGTGTAAAAACGTATGTTTTTTTGTTCTTTCTGCAGACAAGACAAGCTTAAGATCCACATGAGGAAGCACACAGGCGAGCGTCCCTACATCTGCCTCCACTGCAACTCCAAGTTTGTCCACAACTACGACCTGAAGAACCACCTGCGAATCCACACAGGCGTGCGTCCATACCAGTGCGAGCACTGCTACAAAAGCTTCACGCGGTCCGACCACTTGCATCGACACATCAAGAGGCAGAGCTGCCGGATCTCGCGCCCCCGGCGCGGGCGAAAGCCGGCAGCCTGGCGCTCGACGCCCAACAGCAACTTTCTGTGTCCCCCGGCCGCTGCCACCAACCGGTTTGAGGAGAACGGGATAAGCCCCGCGTACCAGGGAGTCAAGAGCCACGGACTTGGGGAGATGCTTGGCCTCGGCAGTAGGAGTCTGGGATATAAGAGCGTGGAAGGTGCAAGCAGGGAGAGCAGGGAGGAGCGGCGAGCAGAGGGGAAGCATGTCGCAGAGGAGGAGAAGACAGGAGAAGGGAGGCAGAGGGGAGTGTTTGCCTTCACTCTGGCTGGAGAAGAAGTGCTTACCCGCTCGCCATTTTACACTGCGACCTCTGACCCGTGGACCATGAGACTGGAGCGTGCTCCACCCATCTCTGAGGCGGCCAAATGAACTCTGGTCTGCAGGAGGCGACAAAAGACAAGAAAGACAAACTCTTAAATCTGTGTCAGTTCTGCTCCACGAAGCTAAAGCACCTTTAAAAGAAAAAAGAAAGAACTTTTTGCAGCCTGCTGATGTGGCAGTGATAAAATACTTTTCCCCCCCTCAGACAACATAAACAATTAAAACAATTTGACAGATGTCATCGGTAGTTTCAGCCCCTGTGAAGTTTGACACTGCAAATGTGGAAAACACGATATGTTATTTGCAAAATTGACCAAGAAGGCCGTCTAAAATGGTATTCATTCAGAAATTACCATATTTATTTAATGTTCTCTGAGGCAAAATAAGGTAACGTATTCATATGCAAGAAAATGCCATTTGATACCAAAAACAGGACATTTCCCTCTAGTGTTACTACGCATAATAACATTTTCATACATCTTTTTAAAAACAAGCCTTTGAACAAAACACTTTTGAATCAAGTTTCTGATGCATTTTGAAAGCATTAAAAATGATTAGTTTGTAGCAGGGTGTTATTTGGCACATGTCCTGCAAGTGTTTGATTCTAACATGTTGTGTTTGCTGATTCCAAAACAAGGAGAGAGACCCACTTGAAGTTTGATTAATCAGGAGGTTTGATAACACGTCACTATCCTTCCACTGCCTTGTTCTGATTTAAGCTCCTCGTCTGCACTATTGTACATAGAGACAAACGTTTGGCCATTGTGGTGTTAATTATGGTTCTATTGCTGATGATGAAAAAAAAAAAAAGAACAGAAAAGATAAAAGAACTCTGAGGCATCCATCCAAAGATGTGTACTTTTCATTTCACAGACTTGAATAAAACTTTGTTTTAATGTTTTAATGTACAGTATATTTCTGATTAATCAAACTGCCGCTTTAGCTATACAGTATGCTTGTGTTTTTGTTTTCTCCTGCTGCAACAAATCACGAGGGTGTCAGGCCCCTTTTTCATATAATGTTCATCTCTGATTTGTGTATAAAGAAGTTCAAAAAAAAAAAATATTTGAATTAAAATGGGAAAGTATTTTCTTGCTATTTATGCATATTTAAATGAATGAGCCTTGGCTATATTTTGCAAATCGTTTTATAAAGACACTAAATGTTCACCTTTGTGTCTGGGAGTATTATTATTAGTGTGTGTGTGTGTGTGTGTGTGTGTGTGTACATTTGTTACCACTTTAGGTCGTTTCCTGGCTGAAACATTGGCCTTGTCAGGACCACTTGGGACCTAAACCTGGTCCTAATGAGACATAAACTCATCTGTGAGGAACCGGTTATAAGCTTAGGGCTAAGATTTTAATTGTGGTTAAGTTAAGTTTAGGGTTAAGCATTAACTTAACCTTAACATGGCTTTGTGTATGTCTAAAATGAATGCATATTAATGCAGTGTCCTAAGAAGAATAGCTTTGCACACCTGTGTGTGTGAGTGTACGTATTTGTACTATTTGTGGCTTTGTGAGGACCAAAAAACTTATAAACCATACAGAGTGAGGACATTTTGGTTGGTCCTCACTTCGTTAAAGGGCTTTTGGGGGTTAAAACCTGGTTTTAGGGTTAGGGTTAGAATTGAGTTTAGATAAGGGTTAAGGTAAAAAGTTAGGGTTAGGCATTTAGTTATGGTTAGGGTAAGGGGCTATGGAATGCATTATGTCTATGAGGGTCCTCACTAAAAATGAAGCGCAAACGTGTGTGTGTGTGTGTGTGTGTGTGTCCTCACACATTCTTAGCATTTTTTCTCAGGACCATTTTTTGGAACCTGAGACCAGTTTCGTTGGACTTCACGTCTCAATGATTCTATTAGAAGTGAAGACTTTGCTCACTGACTGTAATTCATTGTTTGTTTTTTTAATATAATTTGTGCCACAACACAACATTTATAACTAACAGGATTTTAACGTCAACACAAAATGTTGACAAAAGACCAAAAAAACATTTTCATGAAACTTAACAAGTGCCAAAGTCCTTCATGACTATGGGATTGATGCAGTTTCAAATCATATTTGATAAGTGTCTGATTATTCATAATAAAATAAATTAAAACCTTTAATTTTTTTCAGTTCTCTTGACAGACTTCAAACTTGGCCGGTGTCACTGGACACTAAAATAGACGTTAACTGCGATGCTCAGCTCAAATCAACTCTGTTAGGTCAACACTGCAATATGTACGAAACAAATATTTACATATACTCACATATTAAATGTATTGATTGATTTATTGAACCCAGTAGAGAGTTGGGTTCAGTTATATATTATTTTATTTTGATAGTTTCCTTAGTTGTCATTATTTTGTATTCGTTGTTCAGTCTGTCAATCAGAGGAGTTCGGCGCACACGCGGTCCCAGTTGTATTGCATTGTGATTGGTCAGCTGAAGTTAGACCCGCCTCCTAACTCGTTGAGCGAGACTGAGCCCTTTCACGCGAGATTGGAGTGTGGGATCGTTGATGGGAGTAGAAGAACGACACGCAGATACAGAGATAAAAACTCTGCAGAACAATGGGTGTTAATTTAAAAAAAGATTAGTTAGCGAAAGCATATGTACCTGAAGCAGAGAAGTGTTTGAAGATCTGGAGTAACACAACTTTTGGCCTCTCTTGGTGAGTTGCTCGAGCTAACTAGCGTATGCTAACGGTATTAGCTACAGGTGAGGTGGTGAACCGTGTCTGTAAAAACTTGAACCCGACATATCACTGTTGTTCACGGTGTATTTAAAAGTGCAGTCGGAGTTAAAGCTGCATATTTGTCTGGTTACCTGACAGAAAATAATACAATGCTTATATTGTGTGTGTGTGTGTGTGTTTGTACTGATATGCACTGTTTGTGACGTGTTGTATGATAAGAGCTGTTGAATATTTTAATTTCCTTGTCCTTGAAAGTGTACAAAGGTTCAGAATTAGCAATATCATAATTCATGGTTAAGAGCCTAAAATGAGTAATGTTGATTGAAAATGAATAAAATGTGGGAAATACTTACATTGTGATTAAAAGGAAACCGTACAGTTAAAAATGTAATTCTTTGATCAGTATTGTGTCACAGTAGTGTGTGTGATTTATATACTGAATAAGTAACTGTCTTGTCTTTATACAGGCTGGGTCTTTTGAAAACCTTTAGAATTGGATTTTGATTCTCCCTGTTGAGGGGAGATGGCGAGACCCCAGTGAGATCTTTCCTGAAACCGAGGAGTGGAGAGCCAGCACTTGAAGAGCACACTACATCCCTTCTCCATCTTCACCACCAATGTTCAGTGTGGTAGGAACTGACTGCTTGAATTTCCTTGACTTGACTCGAACATTTGTCTTGAGCGTGCACAGACATATCAATTATTGTTACTTAATGTAACTTAAGTACATTTTATCTCAGAAAATGACTTTTGATCATTGATTATGGATTAAGTACAGTAAATGTCATATACTTTAAGACTTTTACTTAAGTAATATTATAAAAACATGACTTCAACTTCTACCAAAGTCATTTTATGGTAAGATACTTGTACTTTTAAGTATCCCTTTAAGGTACTTTATACAAGACTGGGCCATAGTCAAGCACAGGCTACTCCAAGCTGGTGCGAGAACACACAAAATAAATTGGAACCAGTTTCTCCATAAAAGATGACAAACTGAAGAACATAATTATGTAACTGAATAAGATTTACACCACTTGGACTACAACATTCAAGCTTAAGACTCATTCAGTCCTGTATTGAACTTGAATTTCATTTTATAGCAGTTTGAATTAAATCTTTATAGTCTGATAATGTGTTTAAAGTGTTTTGACTTTTTAAAAATGTGTCTTCTAACTGCTTTTGACCCTCGGTGTCAAGTTTGGCTGTGAATCACAATGTTGTCTGTTTCTTTGTGCTGACCTCTAGTGGAAACAAGGGGTACTGTAAGTACCAATGACCATCTGACACAGGGGTGTCAAACTCTCAAATGATCTGGGGGCCACTGAGTGTCTAGTGTTTGGTCAATAGGGGGCCTATCAAGTGAAAAAAAAATCCCAACTTTTGTTTAAAAAAAAGGCATCAAAATTACAATATTTATGATGCTATTTCACATAATTTAAAAATAAAAGTTTTTGTTTTGATATGGAATATATATGTGTGTGTGTGTGTGTGTATATATATGTATATGTACGTACATACATACATACACATATATGTATACATGAAATGTTGTCAGGGAGACACATCAACACCATCTACAACTGTAACTCATGAAATCACAAAATGTACTGATCCAAACCTTTTTTAAATATTTTACATTCACTTGTAAAATCTTGTCAGTTTTTTGAAAATATCCTGACATTGCTTCCTTCCTCTGGAGGGCGCTACAGACTTAAGTTTGACCTGAGTAGTTGCACTTCACAGTGATACTGAGAGAGAGAGAGAGAGAAAGACCAGCTCCTTTCTCACAGTAACATCAGAACATATGCTGTTATCTATTACTGTAAATGTAGTTTATCCATAAACATCCTTCACTAATCCACAATGTGCAGATATATACAATAATGTGACAACAGCAGACAGCACTCTGATGACACACAGTCCTTCCTCTTACTTCGTACTCAAAAGAAAGCCCCACAAAAATAAATGCTTCAATAATTTGCTTATCAGAAAATGACGAGGGCTGACTTGTGGTTTGATTGAGTAGATGATGTTGAAAATAGGACTGTTGTCAAAGGTGTCAGGAAGTTGCACCACCAGAGGGTTGGGGGTTCAGGGAGACGTGCAAACAGACACACTCATTTTATAATGTGTCTTGTGGGAGTAAATTTCCACTAAATGTGTTGTGTGATTACCTTCCAGTAACACACTTACTGACAAAACTGATGACAGAACATCAGCTGCAGCTCACTGAGAGGTGATAATTTGGTCCAGTCAGTGAGTTTTGCACATGTGATTGTGGCACATCAATGCTGTCTATATTCTGTCAAGTGCAATGTGCTTTCAGACAGTGTTGTAATGTAACAAAGTACGAATACTTTGTCAGTGTAATTAAGTACAAAATTCACATATCTTTTAATCCACTACAATTCCCCTAACTATCTTTGTTACTACCAAATAGTATTTAAGTACCCTATACTGTACTACAGGTTTGCCATTCACACGCTTTAATGTGGGCTTAAGTGTTTTGCTCAAGAACACAGACTAGGAGAGCCAGGAATTGAACCCACAATGTTCTAGTTGAAAGACAACTTGCCCTACCACTGAGCAACCATGTCTCTATCAAGTACATTTCACCCCTGCCTGATTGTACTCCATTGTAAGTCGCTTTGGATAAAGTTGTCTGCTAAATGACATGTAATGTAATGTAATATCAGATACTTAAGTACAGTAAATGTCATGTACTTTAAGACTTTTACTTAAGTAATATTGTAAAAACGTCTACCAAAGTCATTTTCTGGTAAGATATGTGTACTTTTACACAAGTATCTCTTTTAGGTACTTTATACAAGACTGATTTTGGATGTAACAGGACATTGTCACGTGGGGTAGGAAATCTAATGTATTTATAATTATAATAATATATTTGTAATTATGAAAATGTCATGAACAAAATTTCCCATTAATACCACACCTGGGCTGAGTTAAAGCATATGATGTAGAGATTTCATATTCAAATATACTGTCATCTTTATCCCACACATAACATGATACTTTTCAGTGTAACAAGCTGTGAACACACATGTAGCCACTAATTGTTTCACTCTGTTGTCTGTGGCGGGGGAAGGTGGGGTTATTTAAGTAGGTTGAGTTTAACGGCTGGTGTTGCAACTGCAGCTGATGAGAAGTGTGAAGGAACACGGCCATAAACCGCAGCAGCTGAAGTTTTCTCATGTCAGATCTATCTACAATGTGAACAGGTGCTTTCCGGTTGATATTAATAGTTTTGTACAGACGTCCAGGTGAATCAGAAGCTGAAATGGTTCCTAGCCATTATGTTTACTTTTTGTTGTGATATTTTCTTGTATTGGCTGTTGACAGCTGATCAAAAGGAACATTTAAACAATCATAAACTTGGGGGCTTAAAGCCAACCTTTCTTTCATCACCTAAACACTTCAGACACACACACACAGCCTTTGGTGTCTCTGCGTTTCCCTGTGTGTGCTGTGCTTGTGTGCGTAAAGAATTTCTAATGGCACATCCTTTGAGGAAGCTCTTTGACAATGCGGCTACACAATGCAAGTCCGAGTGAGGCCACGGGGACTGTCCAAGGTAACGTGGTCTTATGTTCTCTGTGGGATTTCTGAGGGGGGCCAACGAGGAAACACCTTCCAAACAAAGGGGCCTTGAAATAACAACAGTTCTACAGTCACAAGATCTCAACTGCAGGAACATTATGTCCAACACAAGTGAAGAGAAACCGTCTGAGATTCAAGTCAGTGGCTGCAAACTTTTGGTGCTGATGGAGGACTTAAGCACAGGTTTATAGTGTTCTTATGTAGGTTTTCTACATTTGAAGGTCCTCAGTGTAAGTAATAGTGACATCTGATCAGATTTTACACTCCTCCCTTTCCCTAGCATGTCAGGGAACTACAGTGGCCTTCACATACCTGAGGGACCATTGTTCTTTGCATAAATGTCCAATTAAAAATGTAAAACACAAACGGTACGCTCTGGCTATTTGAAAGTAAGACTAAAATACCTATAAAAGGTTAATTCTAAGGCTAAAAAACCCCCCATATTTTTAATTGAGTGTACACTGTGCAAGCAATATTCAATTTCTGCCAATTAATCTTCCTAAATGTTACACACCAGACCTTTAATAGTATCTCACTTGTAAAAGCTAATGTTTTAAAATAAGAGGAAGAAAGTAAAGTCCAGATATATCTCAGCAAATATGAGCCCTTGATGTGTGTGCATATAAATTAGGTGGGGGGTGAGAGTACACACAGCTATTTATTTTAACCGCATCGTAGCCAAATATGAAGAGGAAACACCTCACATTGTGTTAAGCTGGAAACAAAGTTAACACCTGTTCTACCATCATGTGAGAGAGTCGTGGTGCATCTTTCTCAGCTGCACACTCACTTCATCGAGCTCACTCGTGCAGGCTTTGACTCGCTGGCACCAGACAGTCAGTCAGACTCCAGCAGCCCATCTACAGTTGTCAATGGCAGACTCAAGTAAAGTGTGTGTGGAGGGAACCACGGCCAGGAAGGCACCAGTCATACAGCTTTCTAATGAAATATGTATATACAGGTTTTATACAGGAAGGTTTTTACTGTACAGATGTTTTTTTCTTTTTTAACTTTCCCTTCTCCCTAAGGACTGATTTAGTGTTTGCAGTAGTATTGATGAGGTTCTGGTCTCATTCAGGGAGCTGATTCTAAATTAATAGCATAGTAATATGATTTGTTTTCTTACAGGAGAGAAAACACACTGAACACTATAGGACTTAGAAGACAGTATATCCTATTGCAACTCATGTGAAGGATGAAGTGGTAGAAGACGTATGATGGATGGACTGTTAAATCTACTGTCAGATTTTGACCTCATTCTTTGTGATTGTAGTATTTTTCATGTCTTGTTTTCATGTTTATTTATTTAGTAGTTTCTATTTTCCTTGTGCATCCTTGTATTTCCTGCCTTGGCGTTTTCCCTGCTTACCACACCATTTCCTTAATGTCTTTTTCACCCCCATCTGTGTACTTGGATTACACATTAATTGTTAAATTATTCATGATTTAGTTGTTTTTTTGTTTTGCCCTGGCCACAATTTTACACCCAAGTTCACGTGCTTGATCTGCTTGCCCACTTTACTGGCGTTTGCATGTTCTCCACGTGTGTGCGTGGGTTTTCTCCTGGTTCTCCGGTTTCCTCTCACAGTCCAAAAATGCAGATTTGGGAAATTAGGCAAATTGTACACTCTATTGACTGTAGCTGTGAGTGTGAGAGTGAATGGTTGTTTGTCTCTATGTGGCCCTGGGATGGACTGGTGACCCGTCCAGGGTGTACCCCACCTTTCGCCCTATGTCGGCTGAGATTGGCACCATTGGCGACCCTAATGTGGAGGATAAAGTGGTAGAAGATGAATGAATTCATGAATTTCTCCACAGTTTGAAGCTCTTAATCGCAGTTTCGAAGTTCTCTAATGAAGGAGAACGTCTAACTGCGATGAAGCGACTTAGGAGATGAGAAAGCAGTTGAAATGAGAACTTTGAGCTGTGTCGAAGAAGGATGAGTGGAGGATGGGAGTGAGGAGATAAGGATAAGCATTGCACCTCTTGGTGTACAGCCTGCCTAAAATGATTATTATTAGAAGGATGATTGAATCTACCTGGCAGTTACTGCACGTGGCCAACAGTGTGCAGTCAGTGACTTCATTTCCTTCAAACATGATTGATTATATGCAGCAAATACAGCATTAGAAAGGTCAAACCACCGGATTATCTTCCCGAAAACCCATCACATTTTGTGCCTGAACTGTCAAACAAATAAGCAGCCAGAGTTCATGTGAGACAGATATACTGGCAAGCGTGTCAGAGTTTACAGTACGATATATACCAGCATTTAATCATTGAGGATCTAATGGTTTCCAGTACATACACTTATCATGCATCTTGGTATAAGTCTCTACCTTGCTGAAGAGCAGTTTTATTGATTCCTCCAAACCGGAAGCAAAAAACATTCTCTGTTCTCTGCTGAGAAATGTCGGGCAAAGTCACAAGTGTTTCCTCGCATAAAAAAAAAAAAGGTTTTATTTTTTATTTAGAATATGTCCATGAGTACACGTGAACACAGAAACATGAAAAATAAGTGGACAGCAACACCTATAACAGGCTGTAACAGCACGTCGATGGCAGACGTAAATGGAAACGCAGCAGCGCGCTGATCGAACGCAGCATCTAAAGATAACCTGATTATCCCTTGTGTATATATTGTTACAGAAAACTAATATTGCATGACTTGCAAATATGAGCATAGCAACTGAGGCTTTCACTGTGGCTCTGTGTGGACATAACTAGTTTTAAATGCATTCTCCTGCCATCAGCACTCAGGTAACAAATTAATGAAAATGAAGGGAAGATAGACGCATTGATTTGAGCTACATTTTCAGCTAAGTGAGCAATTTCGTGTGTCTCTTCAAACGCAGAGATGGACTTTAAAAAATGTAATTTTTTTTGGATGTCGATAGCTGCCATATAAATATATATATATACATATTTCTATCTCGGTCTAAGTGTACAGTAACTGTATATCAGTCTGTAATTTTTCAATTTACTTTTTAAACACCCGTAGTTTCTCTCGTGGTTACACTGGGCTCAATGCTAGAGTTTCTCTCTGTGTCAATAAGAGGTTTTGCCAACAAACCTCTTTTAGTTATTTCAGTAACACGACGCAATGTTGTGGTAGTAATAATAATAATGATGATGATATAATAATGAACTTTATTTGTATAGCACCTTTCATACAAGGATTGCAGCTCACAAGTGCTTCACAGTGAAACGGAAAATAAGATTTAAACACAACACATGAAAAGGAAAAGTGGAATGAGAAGGAAAAGTAAAAAAAAAAAAAAGTTAAAAACAGTTTTAACTTTGAAATAAAACAAAATATGCAAATGAAACAGTAAAATGCAACTCAGGGTGGAATAAAATAGAAAAAGGCTAAAGTCTATAGGTTAAAACCCTGTTTTAACTTTAAAATTGCAAAAAACCTCTAGGCTAGAGTAAAAAGATATCTAAGAGTAGAACCAATGTTATTTACAGCTTGGTAATAAAACTAATAGTGTGGAAATAATATAGTTAAACCTCGCTATTTGCACACTAATATCCAGGTAACAGCTTGTGAATGAAAATGATTACAGACTAACATCAGTGTGATGAATCAAAATTGATAATAACCATAATATAATGTTGAAATTCTTCCTTATTGCCAAGCTATATTAAAAAAATGTTTATTACCATAATATTGCTTACAGACATGCAGCTCATAGTTTCAGTGGTGAAATGGATCATTTGTGGGTCATAAAATCACTAAACGCCACACTTTCACATGTGCTCCACAGACCCCAGCCCCCTCTCTGGTTAACAACAGTGTAATTGCCATTGGTCGTGCAGTGGGTCAGACAACGACCAGTTACTGCTGGACATCAATACAACCAGCGCTGAGTGCTGTGGTCCTAATGGGGCTTGAGAGAGAGAGAGCTGGGGCTTATCCTACACTCACAGTAACCGCCTGCAAGGCCAGAGTTACTGCACTCAACAACAAAAAAAGAGAAGGAAGTGGCTTTGCTTGCTTCCTAATGCAGCTGAGGCAAAGCAGTCAGCCAAAAAGACGGTGAATAATAAATACCAAAAGACACATTAATAATGCGGAAGCGCTGCAGTGAAGAAAGAGAAGCAGGCTCCGAATCAGTCACTCACAAAAACCAGTGAGCGAGCTTCACTTTTTGGTTTTCGGAGGTCACATCTAGACCAGGTTTGATGCAATTTTGAATAAATGTATATTGGATTAATTCCACTTCATTTATCTGATCTTTATATCGCCTATATACATAATTATTTTTTTTTTTTTTACATTATTCAGATTCCTTTCTCTCATTTCTTTCCCTCCCTCTCCTCTGTCCCCCATTTGTCCTTTCACCCCACCGCGACAGTAGCTTTCAACTTGAAGGTTATGGGTTCAATTCCTGGCTCCGCTCGGCTACATGCCCATGTGTCCTTGGGCAAGACACTTAACCCCACGGCTGTGTCGGCAGCGTGTGGATGGGTATGAAAGGATGAGTGATAGAGAGAGACACTGTATGAAAGTGTGAGTGAATGGGTGAATGGCAAAACTGTAGTGTAATGCAGCTTTGAGTGGTCATCAAGACGAGAAAAGCACAATATAAATATAGAGCATTTAACCGGTCGAGGACATGTTTGAGTCTGGTTCTGTTTTTTTTTTCTCTCCACTGATGCCTAGTGTTTGCTCACTGTGTGAACGGTTGTGTTTTCTCTTCTCTTCTCTAAGATTATAAAGGTTTCTGCTTTTACAGTATAGCATGTTGGGATTGACTTGTTTTACTTGCATGGTCTCTACCCCTTTCTGCAACGCCTGTTTGTTCCTTTTCAGCAATTTTGAGTATGTGAAAAAGAAGAAACCAGATAGAAAACATCTGCTGGTGGTAACGCACACAGAGAAAGAAGAAGGGAAAAGAAAAGAACTGTCCATGACTGTCCGTGCTTGAGGTGGGGGAAAATATGATGAGTGCTCACATGCAGCAGTAACCAAGGAACCACGCATTTATCACTGAATGAGTCCAGTACACAGAAAAAAAGAGAGCGTGGTTTCTGGGTTTTATTTCCATGTTCGGTGTTAAGTCATTTCAGTCCATTAAATTTATGCTCATATGGAAATGTCAGCCAGTTTGACACTGGATCGTCTGTTGAGGAACCACTGCACTCTTATTAAAGTCGACCTTATTGGCAGTACCTCAATAAATCCTTTCAATTAATCTCTCAGCTGGAAACGAATGAAATGGAAAATGAAAAGCGCTGCACTTAAACGCCGAAAGAACTTAAGGTAAGAGCACTAAATATCCCCGGCATCAAAAGGGGAAATGACAGAACTTAGGACCTCTCTCTCTCCCTCTCTCTCTCGCTGCGTTTGTGTGGCCTTCTAAAGTTGGCATATCGAGACTTTGCTGTGCCACAGCTGAAATTACGCCTTTAGAAACTTCTCCTTCTCTGTTAAGTTGAATGCAAGAGACCGCCGCGTCTCGAAATACTGCCACCACAAAGCCGCGGGGCAGGAGGGGACACTCGGCCTCAGATTTACAGCGCAGGCACACGGGGTGTGTTTTTGCCTCAAAACGGCGAGAGTGAAATTAAAGGCAGGAGTTTCGGTGTAATTGCACATGGATGTGCCCACTGCCCACGGTTCTGACCCCAGCTCTTGCACTTTAATGACGGGTTGAGAGCTCGAACAAGGCAAACTCCAGCAAAGTAATGGCTACGCTGATGCTGGCCCAATAGATTTGTGTAATGTCCTTATGGTACTAAAGCACCGCGCAGGCTCTTATCTTTATCCTATCCGGCCATTCTCATTTAACCATTAGTTCTCCGCTTTGAATGAGAGGCTATTAAGTTATCAGTAAAATAAAACTGCATTATAATGAATTATGTATGTCCTTTTATACATGGAGCCATTCTGCTTCCACATTGCATTATGATTAATAATGAATATTTTGATATGTTTATGCCCCGAGTCAAGTTAAAAGCTGTAGATCTCCAGCGCAAGCAGAAAAATGCTTTTTACTCCGACGACAGCTATACTCTCTCTGACAGCTGTAAATAATGGTTGTCATAGTCACATTAACAAAACAGGAAGACTTTCCAGAAGTGTAAAGTATTATGTATCAGAATGTGCTGAAGTGAAATTATAAATCATACTTGAAAGGGAGTATTTCAGCCGTGTGGTATTTCTTTTTTTTTTTTACTAAAACAAAGGATATGAATTCTTCCTCCAACCGCCAGCACTGTCATACACATAAACTATACTGTAAAAGCTCCAGGGCTGCAGGCGAGCAGTGGAAACTTTCCCTGTGGGATGGTTTTACCAGCTGTGAGTCCAGTCACTGTGAAGGAAGGACGGTTGTATTGTACGGTGCACTTTCAAATGAGGGGGTTTGCAGCTCAAATCACAGCGTTATGATCGCGAGGGTTCACACTCACAAGTGTGTGTGTGTGTGCGTGTGCGTGTGCGTGTGCGGTGATGGCAGGGAGATGAAAAAACGCGAGCACGTATATATGAAATGTAATCTCAGGAGATGCCAGGGGAAATTCAGCCTCTCCTTAAACCAAAGAGGGTGGTCCTGCAAAAGTGAAAACCCTCCACCCATGCTGTCCTTCAGTAGTCTATGAATACATGCAGACTCACTCTGACCACACATTATGGGTTTGTGCTTGCTGATGGTTTCACTTTTGGCCCAAAGTTTATGTGAATGCAGACGCGAACCCCCACATCACTGTCGCTCGGAGGAAAAACCAAAGGTTTTTTCCGACCATGTTTTGGGTCTGTTAATCCCCGCTGCCTTTTTACGTACGTGGACCCACTCCATTATTTCTCCCAGATTTGCTGCTGCCCCCCACCTCCCTGACATTCTTCCCATTGCTGCTGGCACAGTGTGACCTGCAGGAAATGACTGGGAATTGCGACTGTAACAATGCTAGTGGACCGCCGCCAGAGCCCAGCTGTTTATTTAACCACACAGAACATTCAGCTGGGTTAATAACCACAGAGACACTGGAGGAGATGTGCCGTTTAACGATTTGGTCAATAACGCAGTACGCTATGTGCTTCGTTTGAGGAAAATCGCAGGCCGCTGCAGTGGATGTGTGCGGCTGTGGAGAGCAAAGCAACGAGATTCTTCATGTTTGAGTCATATTCCAGTGGAATATGAAGCGCTACATATGCTCCTGACTCAGTCGTGCTCTGGTGGAAGTTCTAGACTCTGTTTGGAGATGAGGTTTATTGTTTTAGTCACATTTGTGCACTCTTTCAAGGTTTTTTTGCCCTAAAATCCCCACAGTTTAGACTGAACGTTTGTCACATCTATTTTAAAAAAAGGTCATCATCAGTCTCTCAGACACAGCCAGTCCTTCTTCTTCTTCTTCTTCTTGCTGCCAGCCCTGCCCATCCTTCCTGGATATGAGGTCATGACAGAAAGACCTGAACAAAGGATGGGCTACGGTCATTTCAACATAAACTCACCCTGTAAGGTTTAGACTTGTGTTTACATTTGCTAAAAGGCGTCATAGATTTTATACAATTGCTTTTTTTCTTTTTCTTTATCGTTTCCTTTCTTGCAAGATTTTAGTTTCGACCTCTAAGTTGTAGCTCAGACATCTGTAAAGGTCCAGTGTGCAAAAATCTGATAAAATTATTATCATTAAATAATTATACTCAATGATTTGTCAGGAGCTGGTTCAGCGCTGCCACCGCAATGTTTTTTTTTTTTACTGTACCTTTAAATAAATTATAATTAAAGAAAGTTTCTGCTATGTTATGTTTTTTTTCATCTTTTAATGACAACATTTTGTTTCTATGGAAAGATATTGCATAGATTTGAAAGAAAAGTCAGAATTCTGAGCTTGAATTCAGACAGAATCTCACTGACTTTTTCTCTTCTTAAATTTTCACAAATATATTTCATTAATAAACCATTTAAATGGATGTATAACCTCTCAGGAGTACACAACTGCAACTTTTTAATTTATTGTTTTGTAATATAAATGAGACGAATCCAGGGAAGATGAATTATTGCCACATATCTTAAAAGTTTCCACTCAATTCCTGGATTTCCTCCTTGCCTTCACTAATTGAGCCGCAGCTTCACTCTCTGTTCGCTCCCTGTGTCCGGGTTAAATCAGGGAGGGAGAAGACAGAGAGGAGAGAGACGGGGAGGGAGAGAGAGAGGGAGAGGGAGGGTGTGACTGACTTCCAGCCAAGTCCAGTCCGCTGAACTCTCCAGTTTAGATTCAGCAAAAAAAAAAGAAGAAAGATGAGGAGCTGCCGCTCTGTCCCAGTGAACTGCGAGGAGCGAGGAGGAATAAAAGCTTTAAACCACAGCGGTTTTCAAACCCGGAAAATGGACGAGTCAGCAGTGAAACGCAGCGTCAGTGTGAGCTGAAGTTAGAAAAGTCTGCGAGCATCCAAAGGTAAGACGTGTGGAGCTTCTTCATCTTCATCTTCTTCTTCTTCTTCTTCTTCTTTTCTTTGAATGTTTCTTCTGCGCAAATAACTGATCATGAACTTTAACTTTAACCAATGAGTGAAATCCACTGTTGATGTGCATGGTTATGTTTAAAAAAAAAAGAAAAAAAAAAAGAAGATTAAGTTGCATGTTTGGGAAACGGTCCAAAGATACAGTGTAAACAAACAAACAAAAATATGATGCATGGATCATAGTTAACTTTAATTGATCTTAATCTTCCTGCACTTTATGGAAATAAGTGGGATAAAAAGGATATTTGAATTGATGTTGTGGTTTTACTGGATAATGATGCTGAACGATGACTAAAACGCTGCTTTGTAAAAAAAAATGACAGTGTGCTGTGATAAAGTCAGAAGTTAGTCCTAAAGTGCTTTACTGTGTGCACACTATTATACACACACAACACATCCTTGGTGCAGAAGCTCATGGTTGCTTTCAGTGAGGCTATAAAGCCTCAGCCTCATGTTCCCTGGTGGCAAAGTGCCTGTGTCTCCACATGTGCAGCAATTCTGTAAAAAAAAAAAAAAAAAAAAATCTTCATCCATGTATGCTTTTATGTCTCTGGATGAGTCTGAAAACAGCATCTCTGAGAGTTAAAAAGCTTGGTACTCCACCACACTTACATACAGTAGCTGACATGTATTTATTTACATGCACTCATGAGCATAACACATGCAACAAGAAACTTTAGTTTTGTAGCCTGTAACTTTTTTGAAATGTAACCATCAGGATCCAAACTAGTCCTCCCTCCCTCCTTTTGCTTTTCTTCTCTTTTTCCCTCTTTCGTGTCCATTGAGGGAAAGAAATGCACACCTCAGCACACTTGGAGTGGAAAAACGTTAAATGTAACGGTCTATCGACATGTTACGCCAAATAATTTGGGCATGTTAAATACAAATCTAAGAAGAACAGTCTTCATCAATTTGAAAAAGTCTTGAGTCCTCATCTCCTCCAACTTCCTGGTCCAAATGCAGTAAAGGCTCGAGTCCAGGACAAGTCCTGGACTCGAGCTCTACCACGATGCTTTAACCAGCACGAGGAAGAAGATCTCATGCATCTTAGACAACACTGCAGCTGTAGCTGATGTTCAATTATTCACGCGATCTATCTCTTATCCCATCTTATTATTTTATTTTACCTGCTGTGAAACCAACTTGTGAGTCTTAAGTAACGTTTGAAATCAATTTGAATAACGACAGCTCCTCGCTCTCCTCAGGTCCTCCCCTGCCTCGGCTGAACACACACCTGATGACCCGTTCACCTCTGACCTTCAGTGTCAGCAGCCGGTGCCGCGAAGATGATCAACCCTCAGATTTACCTCCACTACAACTACACGGGGAAGCTGGAGCACCGCGCCGGCGTCGGCACGAGCCCCGGCACCGTGGACACCAAGACCGTCGTGTTCCTGATCGTGTGCAGCCTCATCGTCCTGGAGAACCTGGCCGTGTTGGTGGCTATATGGAGGAATCACCGGTTCCACAACCGCATGTACTACTTCATCGGCAACCTGGCGCTGTGCGACATGCTGGCCGGAGTTGCTTACCTGGTCAACCTGCTGCTGTCAGGGGAAAAGACCCTGCAGCTCTCACCTGCTCTCTGGTTTGTCAGAGAGGGCAGCATGTTTGTGGCACTCGGCGCGTCCATTTTCAGCCTCCTGGCTATTGCTATCGAGAGACACCTGACTATGATCAAAATGAGGCCCTATGATGCCAACAAGAACTACCGAGTGTTTCTGCTCATCGGGACCTGCTGGCTGATTGCCATAGGTCTTGGAGCGTTGCCTATTCTTGGCTGGAACTGTCTGCACAACCTCCCAGACTGCTCCACCATCCTCCCTCTCTACACCAAGAAATATGTGGCCTTCTGTATCACGGTTTTCATGCTCTTGCTCTTAGCCATGTCGGTCCTTTACGCCCGCATCTACATCCTGGTGAAGTCCAGCAGCCAAAAGGTGAGCAAGCACAGCAACTCGGAGCACGCCATGTCCCTGCTGCGCACGGTCATCATCGTGGTTGGCGTCTTCATCGCCTGCTGGACGCCCATCTTCGTCCTGCTCCTGGTGGATGTGGCGTGTAAGCTGCGCTGCCCCATCCTCTACAAAGCGGACTGGTTCATTGGGGTGGCCGTGCTCAACTCCGCCATGAACCCGATCATCTACACGCTGGCAAGTCGGGAAATGAGGCGGGCCTTCGTGGGTCTCGTGTGTGGCGTCTGCTACAGGAGGAAGGCCGTGAGCGGCAGCGGGAACAAGCAGTCTCTGGAGCCCAGCCGCAGCAGGAGCAAGTCCTGGAGCAGCCAGAACAACCCCAACCAGAACCAGAACCAGCAGGGCCCCAGGCAGACGGGACTGGAGAGGGAGCAGGAGACGGACGCGGCCCACGGCGAGGTGTCAGTGGTGGCAGGAGGGGCCACGCAGGGTGTTCACGAGAGTGAAAGAATGAAAGAGGGGAGCGAGTGACGTGCAGAGAGAAGGTGAGCGTGGTGCTAATACGTCCTCAAGAAACTGTGTGGAGCGACCGATCGAGAACTAAGGATTTTTCCTGAATGAAATGTGGACTTCCGGCCCACAGCTGCAGGACAGCGGTCTCTCCTTTGTGCTTCATATTCTTATATCTGCGTCAACCATAATCTGAGAGTTTCATTTGCACGTGACATTAGACGGACGTATACGGGCTAGCGTGAAGGTCATCGTTCGTCACTAATGTGTGAGGAACTTGGTGTTTTGGAGCTGTTTTTTTGCAGAAGGTTTTGCAGGACGATGATGGGAAACATTTCCTCTGCAACTCAAAAGAAAGTGCAATTATAGTACTGCAAAAACAGTGTCACGAAGAACGATTGTATATATGTTATTATAAGTAAGTAATTTATTATTCTGTCGTTTTGTATTAACCCAGTAATGCTATAGAATAGAACGCCACGCAGTTACAGCAAAGTGCTCCGTAAGTACTTTACTGGAGATGTACTGTAAGACTGTGGGCGACATCAGCGGCGTCATGTTTCTTAACCGCTGTGCAGACAAACTGATGCTCTTCACACAGCAGTCGCAGCAGCTTTGAGCTACAGCAGGGCTCCCTCTGCTGGTTAATGATGGCGGTTCACACTATGCTGCATGTTCAATATGAAATCCACACAGTAGTAGTCACATGTTTTAATACGCTTTGAGTTCGTCCTTGTGTGTGTTTATATGTGATGAGGGACGTGTTTAGACGCATGGGAATGCTGCATGTGAACTGAAGTGTAGACCTGATTCATGAAGAGTCAGAAAGTAGAACTCTTATATGTTCTTATAAGGAGGATTCACGTTTATGTGGCCTGTAGAAAGAGCTGCTTTGCCTAGTCGTGTTTGTTGAATCCTCCCCATGTCGTGAAATTACACAATTACACAAATATTCCTCTGATTTCTGTCTATGCAGAGATTTAATTCTTGTATTTCCAGGTTAAAAAGACATTGATTTTTTTTGTGACTATAAAGCCCTAAATGAAAACATTGGCCCTGAAGCGTGACGTGTGTGTAAAAAGCAAAAGTAATCTTGAAGTCCATTTAACCCTTAGAACACAGAGCATTTAGGCTGCTTTTTTTTTCCATTACTGTGTTTAAATGTATATACAGAGGGCGATAAGAATATGCAACATAAAGTGTCTTAATCCTTTTTTTCCCAGCACAACCTAAGGCCAACCTGATGACTATATTCACCAACTATATAAACACACCTGAGCAAAAAAAAGGACCGCACAATTCTCGCTACTCCCATTGTATAAGCGACGTATAATGAATCATCACTTTGACTCAAAAACTCATAAGAAGACGAGAAAAACACATTTTGTAAAGCGTGAAAATGTGACCTATGAAGATCTATAATGGATATTCATAGCGTAAAGTGCCAGCCAACTTAAAATTACGGGGCCAAACTCGTGCTCATTGTCTGAAGACTACCATGTGCACGTGAAGAGGTGAATTTATCAACGGAAACCACATCTTCAAAGATCAGAAATCGAAGTTAAACTAAGTTTTTTTTTAATTTTGTGCTTGTGATGGAAAAAACCAATTAGCAGTGGATTATCCAGAATAACACTTGTTGCTGAGCAGAAATTCTGCATCACTTAAAAAAAAAGAAAGTAAAAAAACAATGGATTTAAGTGACAAAACGTCTAAATCTAAAGTCAAGTGTAGTGAAATCAACGCCGACCGTGACAGAATGTACCAGAACCATTCTACACATTCACGGTTTTATTGCCAACAGTCATACAGAATAATGATAAACCCATACAACCGAAAAGATTTAATCTGTAAACATCATTTGGACTTTGTTTCTCTTTGTTTTTATTTCAGCATTTTTTTTTTTTCTTTTCTGTTCTTTTCTTCTGTACCTGTCCCAAAATAGTGAATTTCTGTGTGATTCCCTCTGACAAAGATTTATACTTAGAATCTGGAAAATGATACATTTATAATATAGAATAGAGAGGGAGGGAGATAAAGAGACACAGAGAGAGAGAGAGAGAGAGAGAAAACAGTAGTCTCAAGCAGCAACACTCAGCAGGGCAAAAAACACAACCTCTAGTGAACAGGCATGCCCCATTGAAGATCAGCTATTGCACTTTGAAGAGAGAGAGAGAGAGAAAGAGAAATAAAATCACCATTTTGTACAAATAAAAGGCACATTTTCATCAACAGAAATCTATACCGATGCCGTGTTCTGTGTTATAATCCCGGTGTGTTTGTGGTTGTACAGTTTCTTACAGTAAAAACAGCTCAATCATTGCTGCTTCGTCTATGCTTTGTTGCATTGAAGTCGCTCACATTTAGCGGGTTGTGTGTGAGAGGGTTTTTTTTTGAAGGATTCTTCCGAGATATTAGCTTTGATGAAAGTGTGTCTCAAAGAGTCAAATAAATGAAAAATGGATGGCGTGTAACTATCACAGAGATCTCCCCCATGATTCTTTGCACCTGTCAGACTCTCTCTCTTCCGCGCTCCCCTCAAAAGAAACCTAGGTAACTGTTGGCATTACGTTACAGTAACAATATGGTAATACTTTTTGTATTAGGGGTGTAACATTACGTTGATACTGTCTTATTTTTTTATAGTAATTGCCAAGGAATAACGTATGGATCTTAAGGAAAATGTGTAGGGGAAAAGATTGATCATAATGTAATTATTGTCATTTTTAACTTACAAAAACTGTCATGTGAAGGTATCACATCATCTAATTCTCATTACCTGGATTATATTTTGGAAATAACACGGCATTACTGTAAAATAATCTCCTTAATACCCTACAATTACCATTGCAGTACTAACACCACACTATTACCAACTACTAACATGTTGTCACTGTAGTGTAATGTCAAATTTCACCCCAACCCGAGGAGCAAACAGGGTCATGGGGTCACTCACAATCACGCCAAAGTCCCAATTGTCTTTATCCAGAAGTGTTGGATATTTGTTTTTGCGCGTGTCGTTGTGAGATGCGTGTCACCGCACACTCCACTCCCTCTTGCAGCAAAAACACAGGCACGTTATATTACATTGCATCCGTCTCTGTCAAACCCATTGAACACGTGTTGATTTTGGTTCAGTGCATATCAAATACAATTCCCCCCCCCAGTCTTTTGGTATCCATCACAGCACTGACAATAGTACGAGGAGGAGAGAGCTTTACAAAAGTCTGTTGTGCCAGAACTGCTGTGTAGTATTTTGATCCCCCCCCCCCCCACACACACACACACACACACACACACACACACACTCTACAAGAACTGTTGTGAGGAATGATTGTGTACAGTGGACAGCAAAAAAGGGGCAAATCAACTGTGGCCCGTCAAGCAACAATGGTTTGAAAACGCGTCGGCCAAAAAAGTGACTAAATGAGAGAAGTAAAGTGAGAGCGGCCAACTGCAGTTTAGAAACGTGCTTCTGTGGTGACATCTAGTGGCGGTGATGCAGTCCTTTGTCTCACGTCGCTAATATTGAACATTCTCTGCATTAGTGTGCACTCAACACTTATTCGTCTAATTCGGCCTCATTAGGTTAAAAAGTGTAGTTTACATTTCAACACATTCTTTTTTCTTTCTTTTTTTTTTGGTACAACTGACACACGTGATTTAACTCGTCTAACCTTCTGATTGTGCTATTCACTATATGTACATCTGTTCATTGTTTTTGGTTTGTTTGTTTTCGTTTTGTTGGGTTGCCTATAGCAGACTGGGAGTGACATGTCTCAATGACAAGACATTAGAGACATTAGTTTAGGACCATTGGCGTCTCCGCCCCACTATGGCCAGGAATGTTAATATGAAGATAAAACACTAGGTCTACAGTGTATCTACTATGCTGAAACATGGACTGTATATAAGAAATGGACGTAGTCTCCCAGTTGCTGAATTAACTCCTGTTTTGAATCCTTGAAATTTGGGATTTGACTGATCGTTCACAGACGTCATCCTACCAGCTGTCAGTCACACTGGTGTCCGTTCGTCCTTTACTGTTGCATTTTCCTCTAAAATGTGGTGCATTCTATTGAAGAAGACCTTAAACTACTGATTTACTCTTCAGGAAAATTATAAATCAAATGAGAAGTAGGCTCATTTTTTCCCCCTAATTCCACCCTACTTGAACTTCAATTCATCTCCCAGTGAACTGAGCCCCGCTAACATTGAAAGCAATACAAAGAGTGGTGAGTAAAGTGGGCTACCTCGCTTGATAGTCGAATATAGCCTCAACTATAGTAAGAGTGTTGCGTTAATCGCCTCATTTATCAACCTAATCAGTCACCTCAGGTCAAAAGCCAGCCTTCACAGTCACCCTTAATAAAGGTTATTACGTAGAGTACCTTTAAGAGTTCACAAAAAGCAGAAAAAAAGTCAATTAAGAATGTGAGAATATTCATTGCTTGACTCATGCCCCAGAAACAAATCATTGGCTATACACCTAAAAAAAAAAAGAGAGAGAAGAGTCCAGAGAAAAACCAATTAAGAAATAATCCAAAATTGAAAAGCATAAATATTATTTTTTTTTTTTTACAGTGTCAGCATACACGAGCACCTCTTTCAAATAAAGGGGCGTCAAGGTCTACGAACAATGTCCACAAGAACAGTTAATTTTAAGTCATGCGACTGTGACACAAGAAAATACTTTATCAAACAAAGAAAAGTAAACAAAAAAAAAGGTTATCTTTAAAGCCATTGACAGCACTAATGTGACAGATGTCTGTTTGTGACGGACTACTGCAAAAACAAAACACGTTCTTTTCTAACCCCCGATAACAAGCAGTTTTCATACAGTGACTATTTAAGTGAGATGTCACACACTTTAAGATAAGATTAAAGGGGACATTTTTCCCTAAAATAATTCATTATAAACTGCATTTATTGTCCAAACCCCCCCCCCCCCGACATCTTAGCCAACGATCCCGGTAAAAATGTGGTTGTGCTTGACAGACAAAAGTAAAATTTCGGGTTTTTTATTCTAAAATACTCTCGTTATGACCTCTTTGAGGTTTGATTTGCACTTCGTCTAAACTACAAGAACGACTGTCTTTTTTTGTTTTCACCTTTTTTTCTTTCTTTTTGTTTTTTTAAACATCAAATCAAGATAGTATGTCCAAATGCACCTATGTCTTCTCAAAAATATAGCATTTCAGTCATCACAACAAAATAACAGTTCTATAAATAATTTCTTTTATCTCAAACGGATCTTGCGTGGTTTTCCAGCGGCCTGCGGTAAAGCAACGCGTGGGCCAACCCCCCCACACACACACACACACACACACACACACAAACACTGTCGGCGCATAGATCCTTTAAGCATCTTCTGTTCATTGTTTCATCTTCAAGTTTCAGGATGTAGGAGAGACTGTTCGGAGCTTCCTGTTCACCGTCGGCCTTTCACATCAAGCATCACTGTTTTCTTCCAACTGGCTGCAGGAGACACAGTTCGCTCCCGGCTGACACAATCGGCAGATTGTTGTCACGGTGATGTCCGATAAGGTGGCTAATGCTGTCAAATACATGATCTTTTGTCCGTACCTTTTGAGGAGAGAGAGAGAGAGAGATGTCAAAAGTCTTAAACTTACACACACTGACACCTTCTTCCAAACACACTCCACACACCCTTGGATGCCATCTTACCGTGCCCTCAGGGTCCACTAGTAGCAGGTGTTTGGCAAGACCATTGTGCATGCCTGTCAGTACATAGGACCCTGGGTTGGTCGTGCTCTTGCGCACCAGGAAGTCCCCGTCTTCTTTCAGCAATTTCTCGGCCTCGCGGCGGCTCATTTTGCCGTGGTACCACGTCTGGCCCTCGAGCTCCTCCTGCGCCCGGAAGGCCAGCGAGCGCACGAGAAGAGGGCTGGAGTTGTCCACGGACGCCGCCTTGTGAAGACCAGACATTTGGACCTGGACTGGACCCTGGCCCGGCGGATGGGACTGGGACTGAATTGCATCCTCAAAGGGCTCTGGTAATGGCAGGCACAGTGACAAACACTAATTCATCAAACAAGGAAGAATATTCTACAGCACAGGCCCGCGAGATACTATAGTGTGTCCTTCCAGCTATTTTTCCACTAATTTTCTGATCAGTACCATTAAATATGGACTTTGTCAAAGAATACGACACTCCTACATTCAGAGTTATAGTCATATGCCTTTATTTACTTACATTATACACGATACTAACAGCGATGATTTAAACGTTAAAATACACCGTACATAAACTACTAGAATTTCAGTATTTTGTGTCATGGCTTCTTCATGCATACAGTAGTTATCACATGTATGTTATTAGCAGCAAGAGCTAACGTTGGAAAGAAGGGAACGAACAAAGTGGTGCATTGACATTAACGCGAGCCTCCTTTTGTCTTCGCTGTGGCATAATGTTATTATAATGTCATGCTGAACTCACTAAGGAAACCCCTATAATTAAGATCCACGAACGCAAACATGAAATATTATTCTGAAGTCAAGACACACACTGTTAAATGTACTCTGCCATAAATCCACAGCAGGTACAGTCTATAGTGTATAATGTATTCCCTCTTCTTCTTTAATCTTCCTTCTTTTTGTTAACTTTGTTAAATTGCAGTATGTGAAAAGTGATACTTCATAACAGGACTTACTCATGTCAAACAGGTCCTTCTGTGGGCTCTCTTTGGCTGCAGCTGCCATACCCTTTGTCACATGTTCTGCTTCTGCCTGAAGGGCTGCGAGGACCTGGGCGTCGATCTGCTGG
The DNA here is from genome assembly GCF_958295425.1 of Solea solea. NCBI lineage: Eukaryota > Metazoa > Chordata > Actinopteri > Pleuronectiformes > Soleidae > Solea > Solea solea. The sequence continues at coordinate 9,729,104 of NC_081152.1, forward strand.
GTGTTCACATACATGGGCATCTCTGCTGCTTTTGGCGCTGGGCCTTTGCTCTCAGGCAGACTGCTTATATCAAACGAACCTGGAAGTTCAGAGCAACAAGCACACTCACAGTGATACAATGATAAAACACTGTGTTGTGTGTGTATATATATATATATATATATATATATATATATATATATATATATATATATATATATGGGTAGTGGAAATGGTGGTTTTTCTTACCCTGTTGTATGAATATGGGCTTTCTTTCATCACCCCAGTTTTCTCCACAGTGCCGTCCTTGGTAATAGGTCTGATCTACAGACCCTGGACCCATCTTTTCACACAGAGACACAAATTAAACACCAATAAAAGAGTTGATATAACAGTAATAACAATAAGAAGCAAGAAAGTGAGACACTTCAGCGCTGCTCTGAGAAACACTTTGGACTAAACAAGCTGACTGTAGAGTGTAGAGGAGGCTTGATGTGGTTTGTTTGTGGTCTGACGGAACATAAACCAACCACAGCTTAATGTGATGGCAAATATACGGTTTTAAAATGCGTATTCAGGTGTAAATGTGTTGTTAAATCAACCGGCTAACAGCAAAGTCCCTAAGATGCATTATAATACTGACAGTGAAGGAAATATTCCTAATGTAACAGGTCAATAAGGAAATAAAGACCTTTGCCTTTGCATTTCATCAAAAAGAAAATACATAACTTTGCAAATATCATACATTAAATCCAAGAACAAGATGAGTTTTTCTCTTCTATACCTGTTTGTCATTATTCATTTTAACTAACTTAACTTAACTAACTGATTAATCGAGTACTTGTTTGGTCGGTAAATGATGTTCTCAAATGGATTGTTTTGGCCACAAACGACAATGATTCAGTTTTAATGATTTCTTTGTTATATGGAGCAAAGAAACTAGAAAATATTCACAGTAAAGAAGCTGAAAAATCGGAAAACCTGTTTTAATCATTGAAAGAACTCTCATTTTCATCAGATTATGCCCGAGATCAGATTATTTCTTGTGACATCAGACACAAAAGCCATCGAGTGACGTGTGACTCGTCCGCTTGAAATCACTGAGTGCATGCAGAACTCCGCTCAGTCGTACCTGGCAACCATCAGTTGCTGCGTTGTGATTGGTCAGCCTGGTGTCGATGAAGCCTCCGGGTGGTGGCATCTTGCCGGGGATGTTGTTATAGTAAGGATGTTCTGCTGACTCCTCCTCTTCTTCTGTCCACGGCAGCTCCTCCATATTTAATACCCTTGAGACATAAACAGGGTTTGATCGTGAAATTCCACCAAGTGAAGTCAAGGTTTTATGAGCTTTACGAGCGCGCCACAAACGCCTCACCTGTCGTGTGTGGAGGGCGGCTTGCTCGGGGGACACTGCAGGTACTGCTGAAATCGGAGGTCAAAGGCCTGACCGATGGTACTGATGACGTCCTGGGCCAGACCGTCGGAGCACTCCAGAATGTGACATGCTGGCAAAGAGTCACAGCAACAGATTTGAATGATGCACGTGATGCACGTGAGATATGAAATGCACATTAAAGGACTCATACCTCTTCTGTTAACAGGGTCCTTTGCTACATAGGCAACATAATCTGTCGTGTCCTAAGAGAAAAGAGTGAAATCTTTTTTCAACTGGTGCACTAAATAGAAACTATGAAATATCATATTTTGTCTTGTTAGGTCACGATTATCACATAGAAGAAATTTTTTTTTTATTAAATACTAAAAGATTGAACACATACAGGTATGCATATGCAAAAATATTGGCCTTCAACATAAAAGTACTGAGAAAACATGTGTTCTGAAAAATAATATCACAGTTTTTACAGATGGGATGACAATATGACTTCTAATAAATAAATGAACACCAGTTAATTTGATGCAGACTGTTAAGTTACTTACGGGGTCTCCGCCAGATGCAAAGGAGATGGACTGCATGTGATGGTTGGCAATGATCTGTGCAAAGTAAAATCACAGAGAATGTGTAAATTAACCAAATTGTCTAAATTCTACACATAATTGAGCAAAGCGCTGGAACGAAGTGGCTTGTCAAACTGATTTTGAGAAACATTGAACAGAGCGAGGTCCACGGCAACAGTTATTCTGACCCAACAGGTTTGCGCACTTTGCACGACCGTAGTTACGTGACGGTTTGTGCTAACAGAAAAAAAATTCCAACGCTTTGGAAAACGGATGTACATTGTTTACATTTTTTGGCTTGCTTTTGGACATTAAGACAAAAACGCAAACAAATGTTACTTTAAATTCATATTCAAATTTCAAATTTAACACACAAAACCTGGTGTTCATGTACAACAACAGTGTTTTTTTAGTGTATTAAGTTGAAATAACTGCTAAAAAGGGGGAAAAGCACTTACTTGTGGCCCTTTTATGGTTAAAAATAAGCAAACAAGTCCAGACGGACATTTTGAGGCTTAAGTGTTAAAGGGCTAAAGTGTAGAATGTGGTGGCTCTGATGTTTTTGACAGACCTCTAACACATTTAGAGCCATTTTCATTCATTTCTAATTGTTTAAATATAAACAAATATTCAAACCACTGTCACATTGGTTCCTCAAGCCTCAAGTCTACCAGCGCCACATGACTCTCTGTGTTTCTCAGTGCAGCAATGTTTGGATCTCGTGTTCCCCCGGCTACACTGCCAGGCTGCACACAGGAAGTGATTTGTTTAAAGTCTAAACAGACGGAGGGAACGGTGACATTGAGCTAGTAAAGCGAGACGGCAGCAAAACAGGATGTTTCAGAATTGAATTCTCCTGCTCATATTTTCAGAGGAAGGAAGCAGCATACAGTATAATATTACATCAATTCTGTTCACACAGACCAAACAGAGGCAGAACAACACATCAACAGCCAAAAGTTAAGCACAGCAGCTTTAGATGTAGATGTTCTACATCTGTAGATTGTGTGGTAAAAGGTTGCAGACTCACCTGTTTGCAGTCAGGCGTCATCAGGTTGAGGCTACTGGTGGAAATGTTTAGGTTGATGGACATGCCAGCGAACTGCAGGTTGCTCTTGCCCAGGATACTGGACAGAGCTTTGGATGGTGGCTGAGAAGATCAGAGGACACACAAACGTGCTTAGTGAGGACACGTCCAACCCTGACCCTAAAACCAGGTCTTAACCCTGATAAGGCCATTTAAAGTTGTGGCACCCGGACAAAGTGTCCTCTCAAAATGACCCTGCAAAGATATTTGATTAGATTAGATTTTTACATTTTTCGGCTCTCACAAGAAACAAAGGGAACCATTTTTTAAATCAAAGATCCAACATAATTTAACCGTTCAAACTTTATGAACAAAGCTATATAAGGCTTAAGTCAAACAGCATAGAGATGAAATGCTACAGCTCGTGACAAGGCTAAAAGCATTATAAATTCCTGCTTCATTCATTCAGTTATTTATTGAATCATAGTTTCATCACTAATGACTGACAAAAGAGGAATAGATCAAGTTGTACTGATCAGATATTTTATGTTTTGGACAGGTTGTGAATAGTGATGTTGATGAAGACATGAAGCAAAAAAGAAAGGGCCATATATACATATATATATATAAATACAATTAAACAATCACATCTATTCAGAATTGTCAGTACGAAGCTGAAGTTGCCAGCGTGTGTTTGCCAAATCAGCATTATCTTCTATCTTTCATCTATTCTGAAAACTAGTCGGCACCGATTTTTGTGTAATATGTTCTTTCCTGACATTTGAACAAGCTCTAGAGAGCAGAGTAATGCTTCATTTCACACCCCACATTAAGACAATCTCCTCACACGCTGTGGACACACACCACGTACATGCACACTGTTGCACGCGCGCGCACACATGCGCACACACACACACACAGCAGCTCAGTATCCTGATCACAGATACTGTGCACTACATGAGTCACTAAGCACTGTGCGCGGTGTGCAATACATCGTAGGCTGGAGCTACACCCACGCACATACAGTCCTGTACCTCTCTCTCCATCTCTCTCCATTCTGTTCAGCTTCTCCAACTACAATCTCTCTCTCTCATCATTTCCTCCTCTCTCTGTCAGTTTTTCCCTCCTTTAACATGAAGGAAGGATGTTGCGGGGGGGGGGGGCTCACTGAGGCGATGCTATATATAGAACACGTAAGAAGGATAAATGAATATCTAATGTTGTTTCTCCTTTACATTTCACTGACATTCATTTTCTCAACTCTCTCAATGTGGCAATCGCTTGCATCTTCATATCCCTCAGTCCCTCCCTCCTTCCCTCCCTCCCTCCCACTCTTCCCACCCATGTACCTTTCTCTTCCGCAGAGCTCCTTTGGTCCCTGGAACAGCCTCACACACCAGGCTGATGGCTTCCCTAGAGGGACGACGAGAGGATGATGAAGCCAAGATGGTGATCACAGACGGCCAAAGAATCACTGCTATTTTGGCAATAAGTGAGACTCTGATATGAAATGTATTCTGTTGTCTTGGCAGAAAAAAAAGAGTGTCCAGCTAAGGCACCGACTATGAGGATGTAAATGTTTATTACTGCAACATGCTCGCATTGTTAAAATACCAATATTCAACAGGCGAGACACCGATCATGTTTTTATCAGGTTCACCAACAAATAATAGATTAATGGCATCAGGGAGCAGCATGAGCTTCGACTCACTTCCTGACTAAGTGACTGATCCTCTCGGTCATTTTCCTGAAGTCGCTCTGTAGGCCAGCATTTTGTTGCGATTCAGCATCTGCACACGTTACTACTGATGCTGAATCTCAACTCAACCGAACTCAACCGCTACCCAAATAAAATTTAATAGAATTAAACAGCAGGTCAATGGCTTTTTCCGTTGCATGTGTTACAAACACATATGTCCTGAAATAGTTGTAAAGCAAAAAAAAAAAAACACACTCAAATGTTTCGGTTCCCTGTTTCAATTCCTTTTTTCCCTCCACAATATTGTAGTATTGGCCGGACCAGCGGATATGCGGCTTCGCAGTGAAGAGTCCTGGCATTTCATTGAGTACAGAGGAGGATTTAGAGGACTTAGAAGTTTATTTATGGCACTTTTCAAAGACGAACCCTATATCAAACATAGCAGCAGCTCCTCAAAGTGGACGACGTCATTAAAATGAATTTAAAGAGTGTTGGAATCAATGTGGCTAATCTAAGTACACTACATATTTAACATTAGTCTCCACCTTTTTTTGATATGTAATGCATATTAATGCACAATTTAACTCTCTGTTTTACATGTCATTAGTTTCGTAGGTATTTGGTTTAAAATTTTGACCTGATGAGGGCGGTAGGTAAAAGTGTCATTAACTGTTGTGTGAGAAAAATAGTTCTTTGTGTTTTTGCTACAGAGTGTTAGACGTCACAGAGTGACATCTGAAACTGTCTTTTGGGATAAGGGATTTTATCTGACGCAGCTTAAAGATAGATTTGATGTGACACAAAAAAAACGTTCCCATGAGACAACAAAGATATCAGTTTTAATGACGGATACAGAAACGTTAATTTTGCATCCTTTGGATAAATAACGGACAGCAGGGGGTCGTTTGAGAGAAGCAGAAATCTAATAATAGCGACGGAATGGGACAGATTCTCTCCATGTCTCTCTCTTCCTCTCCCCAACACAATGAAGCAGAAGGACAGACAGAGAGAGAGAGACGGAGACACTGTGTGTCAAGCAGACGAGTAGACATGAAACAAACCGATTCACTATTTGCCTTTGCGTCATCATTGGTCAATGATTTTTAAGACACATGCAGACACACTGGTAATTAGAAATGCGATCATCAACTTTTAATAAAAAGGTGTCACAGTTATATTATATTAAAGTATGTCTGTCAAGGTGACTTTACTGAGTATACAGTTGGCATTAGTAGCTCAAGCCCTTCTTTGTTTCCCTAGTTTTCTTTTGTAATGGATTTAGAAACCACAAATTGGTGTGGGTTTGTTTTACAGCAAATGTATTTTATTAGAAAACACATTAAGTGTGAACATACCTTGTTATTTGTGATCTTGTGGTGAAATCCAGTGATCTCATTGACCGAAGAACCTCTATACAGCCCAGGTACTAGAATAGAATAGAATAGAATAGAACACCTTTATTGTCATTGTACAAAACAATGAAATGAGTCATGGACACTTCCACTAGGTTCCAACACAGGACATGCACAATAATAAATAAATACAAGTATGATGAAGTTCCTAAAAAAGAAAGGTTTTAATGATCAGCACATCATAAATGCAGAGAAAACAAAAAAAACCTCCTGATGAATTTGAATGCCCCTGCGCAGCATAAAGTGGTAGAAAATGGACGGATGGATCCTATCAACACCCTTCATGTGCTCATACACATGTAAATAAAGGCATAACGACACATAAAACCTGTATATTCATAAAGTTGCTCCATTATTTTGTTATATAATCTTAAAAAAGAGAAGCATCTGAGTGGGAGATCATGAAGTCAAGGTCTGACAAAAATTGGAAAAAAACAAAACCATAAAGTAAATACTCGTTCGTCAAATAATGATTTGTAAAACTGCAACATTGTGTGTATATGACTGTGTGACATGAGATGACTGTAGTCCTCCAACCCCATAAACCATCTTCAGCACAGGCCACCTACTCACATTACAACACCTCCTCTAATTAATATTGCACAGACTGGGAACATTTTGTGCCGATGAGTTCTTATCATTATGAGAATCACATTCATAATCTCGTTGTAAACAAAACACACAAACAAGACACACGGCCACGTTCCCTTTCCACTCCTTTCCAGAAATACGAATGAAGTTATTAAAATCATAACTCTCGCGTAATGTGGCTCCTGCTCACCGGTGAGTGTTCCTGCAAGTACCAGCAAACACATACCACAAAAAAAAACATTTCACGTCCTCTATTTTTAGAAGAGGGAGTTATAAAGTGCACGATTCGGCGGGGTCAAAACACTTCTAAAATGAGCAGAGTACATGAATTACACAGTAAAACTGAAATATGAGGACGTTCCAAAGAGAAAATACGTATTTAGTTGCACACCAGATAAACGGAACAAGGAAATGTGTTGGGGGTGACGGGGGAAGCATTGTGCAGAGTTTAGAAACTAGATATCAAGATCAACAGGATACAGCAATGTATTTGTCTTTATGTATAAAGCTTTATATATTCAAAAATCTTATAAGAATACTCTACTGCACTGGATCCTTTACCTGAGGAGGGAGATTTTTTCTTGGTGGAGACCAGCCATGTCAGCTAGTGCGGAAAAACAACTGATGACAGTCAGTGTCGTTTTTTTTTTTTCATTATTAAAGTTATTCCTATTTTAGCTTTGAAGACATCATACAATTCCAAAACCACAGTAATGCCACAGCACTGTTTTGGTCCTTCAAAGTCTTGTGTGAATTAGTCATTTCTGGCATAATCAAATGGCTGCCATGAGCTCAAAGTGCGAGTATAAACAATGTCACTGTCGATCAATGTCCCGTTACAGTGATGGCGCATGATGTGCGAGGAGTGACCACATGACGCTAATTGAAAGTGCTGTGAGCAGAACACCATTTTGAACTCAATACACACAGGACACAAACCACAGGAAAAGCTGTGTGTGTGTGTGTGGGGGGGGGGGGGGGGGGGGGGGGCAGACTGCACCCATTTCCCCTCTCACAGCTTTCAGCGGCATTGACTGGACAAATAAGCGCTCGTGGCCTTAATTCAGTTAAAGCAATGTCACATTGGTCACAGATAGTGTGGGCTTTGTTCAGCCAAGTTGAAGTTAGTGTCACATGATGGCAATCCAACTGTGTCATTTGCAGAAAAATGCAAAAACCTGGAGTCACTGTTGAGTGCCCCCAAAACGCTTCTGTTTTCAAAGTGCAGAACAGATTAAAAGAAGAGAAGATTACATCCGTAAATGTTCCGTTTACTGCTACTTTGTGGTTCAAGTGTAAAATGGTTCGCTCCGTTTTCTTCATTCAATTCACACCAGGGCTTCAGCATCATCACTCCTCATGCTAGTGACTCATTGCCGGCATGATGACATTCACAGCTCTTGTAGTTCTATGCCAACTTGTGCTCCTTCAAATGATGTATGATGGCTCAACAGCACTGATGTGAGATACGGATGTGATGAGACAAGCGCGCGCCGTATGTCTTCCATCATTTCACTATCACCAAGCCAAAACTCACCCTTAGAGCTTGTTCGGATGTACAGAAATAACACGTCACCATGGTTACAAACGCATAACGCCGTGGCTACATTCACACAAAACAGACCCCATAAATGGGAAATGTTTACAGCATGTTTAAAATGACACTGATGATTACTGGCTTTGGTTTGATAGCTCATGTTCTTCATTCTCCCCCCCCCCACAATGCTGACCTTCTCTGTTTTCTAAATTATTCAATGTCTGTTTTCTGGTCGCTCCTCCTTCACCCAGCCTTCTGCTGTAGCCAGCCTACATACACCCACTCAAGGGCATGTTGTGATGAGCAAATAAAACTAAATTATCTCTCCCTTATACACCACTTGCATGTAGCTGAGCTTGAGTCACTTAAACAAAATGAGATACAAGGTAAAGGACGGGGGGGGAGGGATAAAAAAGGAGAGGACAAAAACACAAATGAGGCAGGGGAGTATCAGAGACCACCAACCTTGACAATGTATGTCACTCCTGGACCAGAGATCTTGTCACTCGAGTGTAGCCATCCTCTGGAGGGATTGCTGACCAGTCCACCACCTCCACCAGGATTCCATTCCTCTCCTGCAGGCTGAAACTCATCCAGCCTGCTCTTTTTACTCATGCTGACAGCTGACTCCAGCAGCGAGCAGGGGGTTGAATGAGAGGCTGAGCTGCACAGTGAGCCGCCCACACCAGAGGCTGCTGCCGCCGCCGCCGCCGCCGCTGCTGTTGTTGTTGCCGCACTGGGGCTCGAGCCGCTGGAGCCGCCTGGGCCAGATCCCCCACCCCCCTGCAGCTTAGACACAGCCAGGTCCTTGACAGCCGAGGGCAAACCCTTGATGCCCAGCAAGCTGCCTGAGTTGCTGAATTTCAGGCTGGACACCTTGTTGATGAGGGTGCAGAGGGTGGTGCCTCCATCTTCCAGGTGGTCAGACCCATGGCTGGTGGGGGTGCTGGAAGCAGTGGTGGTGGAGGCAGGCTGGACCTCAGTCGGTGGTGTGTAAGATGTCTCGGCTGCAGACTGGGGGGTAGCCGAGACCTTGGGATTCATGGACAGGCCGTGGAGAAGCTCATCGACAGATGTTACTGACTCATTCCTGAAGCGGTTGTATTTGGTACGGTGAAGCATACCCTTCTCTCTCTTGCTCTCTCCCCTCTCTCCACCAACCGACGCGCACAGCCTGCCTCTTTCACAAGTGTGCTGGCAGACGTGGCTGAGCCGCGCTGATTACCCTCTCCTGTAACATAGCAGCAGCGGCACAGGCAGCAAACGCCTTTTAGCAATCACAGGCCACCTGACTGTAATTTTCTCAACAGAGGTTACAGTGGCAGTTGTGTTGGACTGCTGCTGCTGCTGCTGCTGCTGCTGTCACCAAAGTCCAATCTGCTCTCAGTAAAATCCAGAGCTGCAATCCAATAAATGACAAATATACAGACACAATCCGTGAAAACACAACACTTAAGCAGAGGAAGAAAGAATGGAGAGATTAACAAAAAAAAAAAGATTGTCAGTGTTATGGTGCAGCTTGTTTGTTTCCAGTGGTGATGCTGATACAGCTTCTGTTTTGTAGCCTCAAAAATTCAAAAAACGAAAAGTAAGAGAAGAGACAGAAAGATCTGTCTTGTCGCTGATTGCAAATACTGTGAAGGAAAAGAAAATACTCTCTACTGACTGCTGCCTGCCTGCCTGCTTGCCGGCTCAGAGCAAAAGCATGACTCACTGATCTGAGAAAACCTTCTCAACAAAAGGCTTGCTGAACACTGCAAATCACTTCCTGTTGGAGGGAGAGGAAAGAAAAAAAAAAAAACTCCCACTTACAGCACACTAGAACCAATCAATTTTTAAATTCCCTCGTCAGATATTAATTTGCTGTAACTATTTCGCGCTTAGTTGTTTTTTTGAGAGAGGGAAATGAAATAGGAATAGTAGCTCAGACACTGACAGAATAATGACTTAAAATGATTTCCATGAACTCGTGCATTTAAAAAACAAAACAAAAAAAAAACGCACAATTATTTCTCCTAAAACGGATGGAGGAACCGATAAAAGTTGTGGCAAAAGGACAACAAATGAAACCAACTAATCACAGACCTAAGGGTAAATTAAGCGTAACAATTCGATCACAAAAATCCTCTCTTAAAAAAGCCGACTGTATTGATTCAAGAATATAATCTATATTTCTGTGTATCACAGCAACACAGTGAACATCACTAACATACAATCTATGTTAATTTAGAATAACTGCAGAGAATAGGCATCACTCCGGGTTCTCAGGTTTGTACTTGACAAAATAAAATGTTTATATCACCACAAAATATATCTTGTTGGTTTTTTTTTTCTCAATAAACCTTACACATAAGATACAGCCTGTCTAATAAAGCTCTAAATTCTCTATCAGCATCAAAGAAAAAACATAATAATTCAGTGCCACTAAAAAGACACAGATGCAGACTCACAGCTCGTCTTAAACATCCAATAATTAGCTCCTGGTTAAACTGCATTAATGAAATAAACTAAAAGACGACAGCGTATGTTTCTCGGGCAGATGAGTCAATGAAACGAGCGAAAGGATAAGAGAACGAGCCCAGTCGCAGCAGCGGCAGCCGCAGCAGCAATGAAGCATCTTTGTCTCCCTGGTAGCAGAAAGCAGACAGCCAGACACCATTCATGTAAAATGTCCTCAGCATATAAGCACAGCTGAAAGACTCACACTCATTCATAAGCAGCTTCCACTCTCTCTCTGCTGCAGATTTCGCACTGCAGTCCCTCCCAACATCTCTCTCTATCCTGCCTGGTAAATATAGAAGAGGAGAAAAAAAAAAAAAAGACAGCACGTCTTCCTTCTCCCCCTCAGAAACAGAAGGGAAACACAAAAGCAAAAGGAAGAGAAAAAAGGCAGGCCCTCGTAGGAAAGGAAAAAAAAGGGGGCAAAAAGATGAAGGAGAAGAAGAGCAGGATTTAAAAAAATAAATCATGCAATATTTAGTCTTTTATGTGAATGAAATAGCAGGCTGGCATACCAATGTTTCTGTGAATGGAAGAAAGGCCTTTCTGCCTCTGCAAGGCAATCCCTAGGGATGGCATGGTCTTGTCCAATGAGGAGCCAGCTGGATGACTCATTCAGGGGAGGCTTGCAGAATAGTGGAAGAGACCATTTGAAACGCAGGTGTACATTATGTTTTCTCTTAAATGCCCTCTCATAATGCAGCCTACATGATGAGATCTGAGATGTTTATACAATGAAAGACAGACCATGTTCAGGTAACTGGAAGAAAAACTGAAAAATGATCCACAGCGAGAGAAATACAAGTGAACAGAGCACCCCCATGATTTTGACTGTCACCATTAACAGCTTCTTCTCTTTTCTTTTTTTTACCGTCACATTCATGTAACCAGTTACCACCTACACATTTAATTAAAATACATAAGAATAACAAATATATATACGTATATGTTGCTGTAATTTGTAAGCATGCTACATTTTTACATTCCTCATTCTCATCATTCATTTACTTCTCTTTTGAATAAATAAACATCAATCCTACAAGGGACGAATTCGCTTTGTCACTTTGTGAATTCCTGCTCTGTGATCGTCATCTCCTTCATTAAAACGGAGGTTTATTTTACACAGGTTATCATAATCTCTAGTTTATTGTCCCCCAAGGGGAACATTGATTTGCAGTGGAACAATACAACGTAACATTCAATCACAACGGTAACAAAACAACCACAAGGAAAAAAAGGAAGAAATAGAATAAGGTCTTCGGTTTAAGCCCCTGTTCAAGTCGAGACTCAATGGGAATTAAGTGCATTTATTGCACATGGGGACAAAGGAGAATTTAAATCTGTTGCTTTTAACCCTGATCAGGACTGTCCAAGATCAGTGTTGTCAGATCTCGCGAGAGAAACAAGCAACCTGTGTATGATAACAAGCCCAAAACAAGCGACTTCTTCAATGACAATATGAGGGACTTAAACTAGTTTTAAACCATTTATTTAACATTTAACATATAACAGATGGGATATGAACAAAAGCAAATCCGTTTTAGCATCATCCTGAATCCACAAATGTAATATTGTTATTTTATGTGCTCCTCCAATACGTCATAAACTAGAACCAAACTCAGATTTTAAATATCTCTCTCTCACCAATAAAGAAAGACAATATCAAGTCACATAAAGACAGGACATAAAGAGTGTCGGAAACTGTATAACAGGGACTGCAGAAGATACCACTCTCCTCCATCAGACTATCAAGTCAAGTCAAGTCAAGTCAAGTCAAGTAGTTTTATTTGTCAAATGTACTATATGTACGACATACAGCACAGATGAAATTGCAGCATCAACCTACTCTCCCTGGGATTGAGGACGGATCCAGCAAGTGGACAAACTATCAAACTCATGGAGGTGGGAACAAGCCCAAATACGCAACTACACTTTAGCAACAAGCCCAAAACCCATAACCGGACTACGGCGACTATGGCCAAGATCGACGACACTTTATGCAAAACTTGTCTGTCATAAATAGCTGCCACGTGCCAATTATCTTGCTGGCTACTCAGACTATTTTTGTTCTGCATCGTGAGGATCCCATACCAAGAAACGATACAGAACGTTAAAATGTACTTGATAAAAGAACCGTCAGTTTTGTACAAATTAAAATGATTCAGTCTGTGCAGAGAAGTAAAGTCTCAGCAGGCCATTTTTTGCAGATTGCAGACGTGTTTGAAGTCACTGTCAGTCACTGTTTCCAGGTATTTATAGCACTCAACTGTCTCAACAAGTGAGCCCTTAATAATATGAATATTTTCCTGTGTCTTCAGAATTGGAGAGTAGAGCTGAAACGATTAATTTAGTAATCGATTATTAATCGATTACTAAATTAATCGACAACTATTTTTATAATCGATTAATCGGTTTGAAGCTTTTTTTTATTAAAATTAAAACAAAATTTCTGATTGCTTAAGCTTCTAAAATATTTTCTTCATTTCCTTGCTCTGGGTAACAAAGAAATCATTAAAAGTAAATCATTTTTGTTTGTGGACCAAACAAGACATTTGGGAACATCATCATTTGCAGGTTTGATGAACACCGATCAACATTTTTTAAGGTTTTCTGATATTTTATGGACCAAACTCTATTGGAGAGTAACCATTCTCTTCCTCATTTGACATATTAAACACTGTTTTTGAGACTGCTATATATCTAAATTCCAAAAAAGGAAAGTGTGCAGACAGGTAAACCAGAGGGGAAGATGAATTGGGCTGTGCAACCTTTCTCCACAGAAGTGTGTGTAGCCATGGGGACAGAGGCACACAAAGCCCTCTATACTCACACATTGTCGTGCTCTCTATAAGCAGGTGTCCAGTAAGGCAGAGATCCTGAGGCACCACTGAGGGCCCACCCACCATTTCCTCACCACTGTGGAAAGAAACACACTGAGGCTGAGCTGGAAATAAACAGTGGGAATGTCTGGAATATCTACTTCCACTAAAATGGAGGATGACGACTGTATGCTGTGACAAGGTCGCACTGGTGTCAGCTCACACAGCCTCCAGTCAAATAATAAATAAGCGATATGATGAAGATTTAAAGGGATAATTGGAAAATGATTCTGGAAGCACCTTCTCCAAAGCTACTTGTGAAAACACCTCCAAAAACTTCTTCTTTTGGAGTAAAACTTGTTTCATTACAACCGAGTGTGATTTAATATCAGTGTTCTTTGCCACTTTTAGACATACATTAAATGCAAATGAGAGAAAGAGAGAGAGGGAGAGGGACAGAGGAAAGAGCATCCATTGGCAAGGAAGGCAGCAGACACTTCTCCACTTGACTACCGTTGCCAGGTTACCAAAAACATTTTTATAAAGCAAGTTATTTTAAGACTAGCTACAAGCAACATATCTAATGTTACAGAAAGGGCGGACATGGGAAACTGGTCAAATGTGGCAATTCTACCGGACGCTCCAGAGATTTGATGAATGATTTAAGTTTGCATCTTCAGAGGAAATCGGTTTGATGTTTCAAAATAAAACATGTGCATTACAAATGAGAATAGGTGTTATGTAACTTTGTTAAATGACATCATTGCAAATCCAAAGCACATGTATTATTAAAGCTGTTTTAATAATACATTTCTATTTTCCATTGGAGTAGAGCTGAAGTGAAATTGTGATTGGATTGTTCTCGTTTTCATTTGAATAAATGAAATGAATGACCAAAACATGGGGACATTCAAATAATTAGTTAATTAGTTTGTTATTATTATTATAATTATTATTATTAGCACTGGTAAATAACTTGATGCAGCCAAGTAATTGGTGTTTGCTCACTAAAACATTGCAGGACATTTTACGACTTAAAACACAGCCTATGCTTTTAAAAGAAGACAATAAATAAGAAAATAAACTTGGAATATGCTTAAAAATAAGCATATTCCACTAAATGTTCCTCCTTTAAACTAAACTAAACTCTATTTGATGTCTTCTATTGAGAGTTGTTAATAAGAGATCTCAATCTTTTCATATTATTATCGTCAATTCATGATTCTTTACATGTGTATTTTGTATTTGATTTGTGCAATTAAAGAAATGAAACAAGGTTCTGACCACATGACCCAAACCGTCCAATCATAAAGCTAAAAGAACCTAGCGTGGGTCGTGCTACTACTCTGACAGGTACAATGACGAACACTATGAGTACAGGTGAGCAACATTTCACTAATATCTGACTTGATGTAAAACTACTGGAAACTGCCGGCATATTTAATCTCTGTACGTTAAACTCGACGCATATATTTCCCATAGAAGTGTTTCGTCTCTGTTCTTTGAGTTTTTACTTTAGTAAAGATGAAAATATGCCTGAAAGTTACACAAATAAACTGTAAAACTCACTTTTGTGTCGCTCTATTTTCATGCTGGAGTGTGGTATGAATTGACTAATTGTTGCCCCTTGTGGCTATCGGAGGAAAAACACCGCTGAGTGTTTTCTGACCTGATCCGGCCTCGGGGGGGCAGTAATGAGCCCAAAACAGTGAGGTGAAGAAAACACTTTTTTCTCCACACTTTTTTGAAACTACATTTTGGCTTCACGAAAGAAAAGAATGAAAGTGTAGCAGCATGAGCGTTTTATTTTATTCCCCCCCCTCGCTATTTTTGTTTACATTAGTTGCTATGGTTTCCGTTCTTCACCAGAGCTAATGAATCGTTGAGGTGAGCCGGTACAAAAGCCGCAGTCCGCCCTCCGGTTCTTCCTCTTTGCTCTATGCGTCGTCACCTGTGTCACTTCCGGGTCGGAGGTCGCGTCCCCTAACAGGTATGTCCGCACGCTGCTTCACCTCCCTGGTCGTTTCGTTTGGTCATTATTCTCAAAGCATTTGCGTTGTGTCGTAGGGTAACTGGTTGTGTGCTGCTGTGGTTGTTTTGGCGGTGGTAAGTGTCATCTCTCTGCGCTATGGTTGGTGCTAGTAGGTGGATAATGATAGTGTGGTCACAGATAAAATGCTGGTGGCTGCCTGGAGCCCTTTCCCTTTAGTGTCTGTAGCTGCTAAAAAGCTATGTTGTAAAATGCAACTACATTCGTTTTAGTGTACTTAGCAGATGCTAATGTTTTTTTCTTGATTTGGTGTTACTGTAACCATCTCATTGGGCCGCCGCTGCTGTTTTGTTTTGACTGCGTTTGCTGTCTGCACGTCCTGTACAAGACTATTTGTTCGGCCCCTTTATGCTGAGTGAAGGTGTGACTGATTTCATTTTGGGTAATGTGTCTGGGTTGAACCTGGATTTTGTTTATGTAATTCCAGTTTAATCCAGGGATTTGTTTTGTAAATTATGTAATTGAGTTGTATCTCTTTGTTATATTGGGCAGTTATTAGTTGAGATATTGATTAAGCCTGTGACCTGCCCATTTTTATAGATGCGTTTTATAGACAAGTTTTCTTTCTCCTTTTTTTTTTTTGAGTGGGTGCAACCCCCTTAATTTGTTCTCCTCCCGTTTCAGTTGCTGTAGGCCGGTGGTGCTGGTGACCTGGTGTTGGCATCCTCCTGTCTTGCTGTGTCCCTGGGAGTGGGTTTTCTTCACTGATGGTGTCTGCCACATGTGCCCGGTGATTTTTCTTTGGATTGTTCCCCTGCACTAGCTTTCGTCCACTTTGGCCTCAGCCCTGATTTAGGTTTTTCCAATTTTTGAATGAATATTTAATAAAAGGTGTATTTTAACTTGGAACCATGTCTCATGCCCTCTGAGTAACCACAAACCCGTGTGCCTTGTGTCTGAGTAATTCCCAAGGTGGTGTTGTTGAGCTTTCCTTTTTTTTTTTGGTCATTCATTCCCTATCTTCTCACCACAAAAGGATTATGTTTAAAATGTCTGAGAAGTATATTTTATTACGACGCATCAGTATTACTTCTGCAAATAAACAATCCAATCCAAATACAGCTGCAAAACTATCTTTAAATATAAATGGTCAACAGGTTTCTGTCACTGTCAACAGGCTCTGAACTGACTTATTTCGGTTATTGTGTTTAAAGGATCGGTTATCGCACAGAAAAAATGAACTCCAGTACAATCCAAAATCCTGGACATTGCATGCACAGACTGAAAAATTAAAGAAATCTGCAAAAGCATTTTAGCGGAGTCATGTTTGCGCTGTTTTTCTTCTTAAGAGAACACCATTTGTTGTGCAGTTGGAGAATTGTCTTTGAAATGACAAGGCACAAATGTGTTAACAGCTTCCTAGTTCATAAATGGTATAAAACGACTATCTGACTGGTATCGATCATTTGATATCGATATCGGACACAAAACGGTCACACGAGGAGTCCCTATGTAATTGTTCTTCCACTTTATGGTTAGAGTCATCTGTCAAGTATTCTAAAGGGCCAGTGTGTAACATTTAGGGTTTATTGGACAACACTGACTATACTACTCACCAGGTATGTTATATAAGTGTATAATCACTTTGAAATTAAAATTATTTTCATGTCTTAATATGTGTTTTAGCCAAGAGCATTAATTTAATTTAGATGAAAGGTTTGACAAAGGGCATTTCTGCTGTAGTAAATTAAAACACACAACACATTACCTTATCTCACAAAATAATGTTTTTTACTGGATCTGTCTCCAGACCCCCTCAAAAATCCAGTCATTTCTTCCTTGAGCCAAAACTACATAATTTCACCCCATTTTTATGCAGCAATCTTATAAAAAATGTGCACGACATTTGTGGTTCCTCTGTTCCTGATAAAGGGTTTTGTTGAAGTGGACCATAATGGTTTCATGTGACTTTGCGATAGATGGATCCATGGAATATATAGATGCTTTTCTCTCTCTTAGAAACATGATATATACAAATGAGCATGTATAAATAATATATTAGACTGCCGTTTGAGAAACGATGAATTTACATCACAATATTTAGATAACTTTGCTGCTGTAACACTGAAGTTATGATTTCATGCTTAATACTTTCTTTGGGCACAAGAGGGTGCTATGGATCCAGTTGTGGTAGATGGCTGTAGACAAACATGAAAACAACAAAGTTTTTTTCTATGAATACAGTAGATTTACTAGTTTTTTTGACCCATATTTGACCCTATTCTCAAGTGTTTTTTTTTATTTTTCTTTACTCTGAGAGAAGGTTAATCATTCAAGTCTGTGTGCCATTTGAGTAAAAAATCTTACCAAGAAAAGTGATGCACATCCTTAATTTAAACATGACAAAAATGTGTGGTTTATATATATATATATTTTTATATATATATATATATATATATATATAAAATCAATATAAGCAGCAATAAGACTGTTCATTTCAGTTGTTTCAAGGTTTTAATGTGAAGAATAACTGCAGACAAATGGATTGAAGTCCTTTCTGGATGTTGTGGGTCAAAGTTCAAACGTAAGAGCTACAATGCGGTTGAAAAGACTTTCCACAGTGGCCCAACTCCATCCCGGGAATTGAGTCCTAGAATAAGCCCTAATAAATTCAAGATTAAAGACACTTTTATAATCTCAAGTGGAAAAAAAAACTGCAACCGAGCTGTGAACAAACTAAACTTTGCCTTGGGAGGCAGTGATTGTGCAAACATCTTGAGTAACTCACACATGAACAGGCCTTATTTGCTACAGGTGCTGCATCATTTATATGCATTTATCGTTCCATAGCAGCGCTGCTTTCAGGACGTCCGTTGAATCAAAAATAAACAGATATAAATGCATCTTTGGTAGAAAGGCGGCTCACACGTGGCCTCAGATCGAGGCAACCAGTGAGCTTCATCTCCTTGTCAGGTTTGGAGTCTCTGCGCCGTCTCATCATCACGACCAAGTGACGTCTCTGCTTCATGGTCCATCAAACTCCTTTTATCAAAGTGACACCAGGACATCTTTTTATATTCTAGCTCTTTATGGTCACAGCAGTGTCAGAAATGTGCTCCACTTTGGGTTTCAGGACCACGTTCATGCCGAGATCCAGCACAAGTGAGACCCATGGCATCTTCAGAGAGCTCAGTGGCCATCACAGCTTTCCTGTGGAGGGGGGAGAGCAGAATTGTCCCAGAGTATTCCTTCAGTCTGTTAATCAGGCTAAAACCTAGCCTCATTTAATATATAGAATATATATTACATATATTCTATATATATATGTCTATATATAGAATTTAATATATCAAACTATTTTTCTTATGAGGAAAAGAAACTCGCTGCCCTCAAGAACTTCAACATGTTAGAGGGGGGAAATATCACAAGACTCTTCTTTTTAGAAGTATTTTGTTATGGTTAGAAGAATTAGGTCAAAAGCTCATGTGCTACAGACATGTTATAGTTAAATGCAATGAAGTTAAGAAAAAGCTGCAGAACAGATGATTATTGAAATAGCTCTGGGTTCATTATTTGCAAACTGTGGGAAAACCCGAGGAAAAGAAAAGACCCCTGAGCACTGATACTGTTAATTTCATGGAAATGTATCAACTGACCTACAGTAGATTTGCGTTTCCACTTATTTGCCACCGGCCCAGTTAAATCTGGACTTTGCATTGTTCCAGTGAGAGTTTAAGAAGAGAGTTCAAACGACTTAACCTAAGCCAAACATGCAAAGTAGGTGAACACTGGTGCGTGTGAGGCAAGACAATCCAGGATAACTGTGTAAAATGGTTTCAGTGGTTGTGGGGAAGAAAACACTCCAAACCATGCAAGAGCACAGACCTACCCAGGCTTTTTCCCATCTTTTGAGCAGTTGCTCGTGCTCTGTGAGTGCACCTCTCCACTGGTTCAGATCTCTGGATGGAATGCTCTCCTCATCTGTCAAATAATGACATCTTTGTGGACACAACCCAGTCAAATATCCTCCTCTTGGCACTCCATTCTGTGATCCCTCCATGCATGCATGACTGTAGTGTGTACACTGGACATTGTTACATCACCAGTTACCTCCAATAGTGAGGTGGAGGTCAACCTCAGACATGTCAGTTCCTGCGCTGGCCTCAGCAACACAGTGGTAACGGGCGTCCTTAATCAGCGGCCCCCCTTGGACCCAGCTGCTCACTAGAACCTCGCTCTGACCCAGGGCTCGGCGGTACTCCATTATAGGAGTGTCCAGAGTGTGCCCATTTATTAGCCAGTGAATATGGACATCACTGGGACCTGAGGGACAGAATCGGACTGCATGACATAATCACTAATAATCACACAGACCAGGGCTCACGAATATTCTAATGACCTCTGGGCCACTGAGTATCTAGTTTGGCCAGTAGGGGGCGATAAAAGGAACTATTCGGTAGGAGGGGTGGGCGATATGAGCTTAAAATTATATCAGGAAATTTCATCATATTTCACATTATTTCAAAATAAAACTGTCTGTGTTGATACACAAGTATGTATAGATCACAAGAACAATGTAGTTATGATGCAAAAGTAATCTATTACTAAAAATGACAAAGAAATAATGGCAGCCCATGGCCAAGTGGAAAGGGAACTTAGCTTGTAACCGGAGGGTTTGCGTTTCGAGTCCCCACCAGGTCAAAAAATAGCTTGGGGTACCCTGGGTGCTGCTCAGTGGCTGCCCACTGCTCCTAATTCTAGGAAGGTTACTAGTAGAGGATGGGTTGAACGCAGAGAAGGAATTTCCCCTGTGGGACTAATAAAGAATTTATTTATTTTAATATTAATTAATTAATATGAATATTTAATTTATTTAAACTCAATATTAAGTGGTGGCCCACATTAAATGGACTGGAGGGCAGCATGTGGCCTGTGGCCCGTGAGTTTGAGAAGTCTGACGTAGATGGACTCTGAATTATATAGTAATATTTGACCAAATTCACATTTTGTGAATAGTTCTGGAGCTTTTTGATATAGAGTTGATTTTTGCACCATATTTTTTTTACATTTCATATTCTAAATATGTAAATATGAAAAATGCAAACATTTTCAGGTCAACAATGATATTTTTCAGGACATGCACAAGGATCACACTCTTAAAGCCGCATGCAGCGCAGCCGCAGTCATCCACACCGTTTAAAAATACTGCACATGAAATGACTCAAGTCAAAAACAAACCAGAGTTGAAAACACTTGACAAGATTTATTCAGCCCGCCTACCAAAAGCCACAGCCCCAAAACGTCTCCAGGATTTATGTACATCTTCAAAGGTGTTTTTTTTCCCCATATTTACAAATATACTGTATTTACACTTGTTTACAAGCACACAATTTCAACGTGGGAGATGAAAGGCGGGCGCGCCTGCAATCATTTGTTTTGAGGGTCCAATCCTAGATTTTACGCTATGTTTTACGTCAGACTGATTTTGTATAAAAGCTCACCTTTCATTTCTTTCAACGGTGAGATAATCACACCACAAAGAGGTGAGACTTTTCATTTTGAATCATGGCTTTAAAATAGTAATAAAAAAACAAAAAACAAATAAGAAATCCATTGGTGATACAGGTATCTTTGTAGACACCTAAAAAAAAAATAATTCCTGTGAGTCAGACGCATTTAAGCAAAAGGGCAGGCTTGTTTGGTGCAAATCCAGAAAGGCACACGAAAAACAATGTTGTGAGAAGTGGTGGCATGCAAATGAGACGGAATGAGTAAAAAAAATAAGGCAGAGAGAGAGAGAGAAAGGGGAGTGTTAAAAAAAAATAAGGAAAGAGAAGATTTCCAAACTACAGACAGTTTGGTTTTGCGGTGTGAGCTGAGTCATTGTCAGAGGCACCACTCACCCAAAGCGAGGCAGAAGAGCAGGAAGGTCTCCTGGGCATGAACCCCCCAGGCCTGGTCCTTAAGCAGCGGAGGCAAAAGCCTGACCTCTGCCTCCCGAGCCTCCACACTGTGGAGCTTGCCGGAGGAGGAGGAGGAGGAGGAGGAGGTGGTGGTAGAGGAGGAAGAAGAAGAAGAGGAGGAAGAGGAAGGGAGTGCATAGGGAGGGCTACTTCCAGATGTTGACAGGGAAGATGAAGTGCCGACAGAAGAGGAGGCTGTGAGGGAGGGAGTAGTGGAAAACAAGAGTATTGAGGAAAGTAGGAAATCAAAATAAAAATAAAAAAGGAGGACATGCAGAAAAGACAAGAGGGAGACTCAACAATGAGGGGCTGGGATTCAAAAAAAAATCTGCTGCAATAAATAAACTAAACACAATAGGAAAGAACAACAACTTGTACCATGGACAAAATGATAAAAAAAATGTTGACTTCTTAAATAATTCTAAAAGTGAGCAGTAGGTTTAATTAAAAATAGTAATTCAATAATAATAATAAAAAAAATTCAGATTGTTTCCAGGGCTTTGTTTTTTAGAAAAAGAACTGGTATCAACAAGCATCCTGTGCATCTTTACACTGTCACAATCCTCATGAGGGAACATGAAGAGTAGAGGTTAACACACAGGACCATGTAGGAATGTCAAAAAAAACCCAACAACATTAAGAGACTCAACATTGTCACACAGGATGAGACTACAAAAAGGACAGTGGTTTCATTTACTCCATTATTTTTCTCTCTTTTGTTTCTCTCCGATGTTCAAACCCCGACACTCACTGGGTGAGTTTAAAGCGCACATACCCGGTGCTGCAGACGGCAACACAGTACGACACAGGCACGGTTACGACGCACAGAGAAAATCTTCCCTGAGAAAACACTGCAACTGTGAAGCATTCACCCATTAGTCCATTAGCCTTGCACATTGCTTTGAAAAATAGACGCAAAAAGCAGAAAGGCTGTACAAAAAAAAAAACGTGATTCCAATTTGGAAAACATCGCAGTGACTTACCAATTTGGTAAAAGAATGTTTCCAATTTGGAATTTAAAAAAGATTAGCTTCACTTGCTGGATTAAGCTGCAGCTTCTATGAATATAGTTGTTGTTGTTTTTTACCTCATTATCAAAAGCCCTATATCTGCCAGCAGGGAAAATCTCCACAGTCAAGTGGGACACCTGACTTAATCCTTATGACCCATGCTGTGCACTGAACATACGTCTGTGCAGAGGACACCACTTAAAACTCTATAAACCATCTTAACACACAGAGAAGCAGCAGCGGCGCATTAGCAGTAAGGTTCATCTGCATCTGCAAACTGGATGGACTGAGAGTCGCAGTCCACGTCGAACGGTTTCTCCTGGGGTGCGCAGTTGTCTCCATAATTGTGAGAGGTGACCCGACCGTTGCCGCACTCCGGCTCAGTCTCGTACCCGGTGTCGCGGAGCGCCCGGAGGTTCTGAGAGGTTTGGCTGCCGTTCTGCGTCGGAGCCTCCGTCATGATAATTTTGTCCGCCGCGGGTGCTTCCATCAGACCCGCTTCACACGCCCGGTACTCGGGCTGACTGGCGCTCTTGTGACTGCCCAGCAGAGCGGCTCGCATGCGCATGCACGGGGCTGGAAGATACTGCATGTAGCAGTTGTAGGCCAGCGCGGACAGGAAGAGCAGGAAGAACAGGAGGAAGAGGAAGAGGAGAGCGATGCTGCTGTTGTTGTGCTGCAGATATTCGGCGGCTGGGGCCTTGGTTTCTGAGATGGGCCCGTTGGGGCTCGGGGGGTGATGCTGCTTCGGATGGAACCTGATAGTGCTGCTAGGGGGCGGGGTTAGTGATGGGTCAGTTTGGGGTGGGGAGGTGAGGAGGATCGAGACCGAAGCTGGGGCTGTGTAGCTGGGAGGAGCAATGGCTGGAGTTAATGGGGCTCTGTCTGTATTATCATTACCTTCAGCAGCATGTGTGCTAGCTGCGTCCTCTCTGCCAAGGGTGGCGGTCACTTGGACCACCTGATCAGGGGCTCTGGTTGGAAGGCCCAGAGAAACGGCGTAGCCAGCCAGGAGACGGCTGAAGTTCTTCTTAGCAGCCGGGGCCCATTCCACAGACCAGCACTCGTAGTTGCCTTGATCCACAGAAGCCACGCTGTAAATAAGGAGACTGCTATCGCCTATAAGGTGGAAGCCAGACGCCTCGGTGAGAAACGAGCCGTTGGATTTCCACATCACCTGCGCCAGATTGGATTGAACCAGGCATGGGAGCTCAACAGAGCTCCCTGGTTTCACCGTCACCTGCTGGTAATCCTTCACAGCCAGACCTGGCACTACAAAGCAAAAAGGAGAGAGAAATGATTGAAGGACCAGTTTAAAAGAGATGTTAATGAGAGGAGGATTATATCCAAACGGCTTCATATCTTTACCAGATTTTAAATTGTATGACATTTTGGCAGCCTTAAGAAAAAAACGTCACTTTATTTCATTCAGGTTATGCAGTGATAAAAAAAAAAAAAACAACTATAAAATCTAGACCATATCCTTATTAGAGGACTTGACAGGTTGGGCCAGATTCAGAAAAATTATTTTAACGATACTCAGGTTCAAGTCAACTTTGGTTAAGTTATTTTTATGTTCTATCTATTTACATAGTGACAGGCGTTTGTGCTGTGCACGCATGTAATCGAGGAGAACAATCAGTGACAATGATAATATCAGTGTGTCAGGGGAAACACAGAGGGTGTGGAACTTGAGTTAAATGCGTCAGGTTCAGACAGAAAAATGTGGTCTGAACTGTGGACTAATCTGTATGTCACGCAGCTCTGTGATTCACATAGGGGGGTGGGGGGGTCATTTGAAAACAACAACAATTCATGACTCTAATAAAGAATAAGCACCGATACTGTACATGTAATGAAGCCTTTTTATCAGTTAGTGTGAGAGCGTGTTACCTCTAGGACACTTGTCTGCATCACCATTCATGCTCTGGATAAGTGTCCTGGAAATAAAACAAAAAAACAAAAACAAACAAGCATTAGTGTCACAAGCACTCGCGCTGAAATGGAGACATATCTACTCCGAGACTGTCAAAGCAGGTCAAACTGGATCCATAAACATGTCACTGGATGGTGGTTTTGGTTTGGTTAAGCTGTATGATAATGCATGAGTGGAGCACTGGTATGTAGTGTGAGAGATTGATGTGATCGAGCACATCTAGCTTTGTGCCGAGTTACCCGTGCTGAGGCCTGGGAACGTCAAGGGTATTGACACAGGTGGCGTTGCGATGGGACCAAGCGCAGTACGGGTCCCGTGCCAGGACACAGTCCTCGCAGGACAGATACCTGCCGCAGAAGGCTGTGGGAGACTGGACAACGCCAGAGTCTGAACCGGCATACAGAGACCGCGTCTGTGGAAGCGGGAGGTTGTTTTATGAGGGAAACTGTGCACAAACATTTGCATAAAAACATCGTAGAATTTACAGGCAGTGTATTGGTAAGAATCTGGTGATACAACACATAATCTGATCCACGAGGGTGGAAGCATATCACACACCAGCAAAATAAAAACAGATCAGCATCACGTTATATTGTGTTATATAGTTTTTCACTATACATATCTAGAAATGGATATATTTTATTAACAAGAAACTGATCTGTTTTTATTTTGCTGACGTGGCAGAAATACACTTCTTTAAAATACTACAAACAAGGCGATATATTGCAATTTTCCCCCCCAAATAGTCAATTTAATGGAAAACCCAGTAAAAATGACGTCATATGCATTAACACTATGCAGTTTCCGTTGTCTAGTAAATAGGAATGGGAGATAGAAATTCTGCCAACTAGTAGTCAGAGGTTTAAATACAACACAAAACGACCTTCAAGAATATTTCGATATAAATACTGTGCTTCGAAGAATGGCGACAGTATCACATCATGAAATATTCTGATGTTTTCTCAATATAATCAGTCTCTGTTTCAGGTCCTTTTGTTTTTTAAACAGTAGTGCCATCTTCTCTGTAACATCCTACACCTTCACAACAGATTAACCACATCCTACACCCACTCTCCGTACTGTATATACACCATCACATAGACATGACACACATGGCTGAGTGTTTTCTCAACTCAGAGCCAGTTTTTCTTTGTGCCGAGTTTTGAAGTTGAAGTCGTTTACCTCTGAGGACAGCAGCAAGGTCTTAATGGACTCAGAGGTCTTCAGGAGCTGGACCTCCTCCACAAGGTGAACGTTACCTTCAGACACCACCGACTTGTGCAGGATTCCTTTATCTGGGGACGAAAAAAATTATTTAAAAAAAAAAAAAGTCAATTGTTTAGGGAAAGGTAGAAGCGAGAGAAAAAAAACCTTTAATAAAAAGCTTAAAACTAGAAGCAGACGTTGAAAACTACACAGTGGCAATTCAGGGACCGTTTAATTGATATGTATTTGCTTTAGGCTCACAAACTTGTTGCCGTAACTTTATTTTATCATATTATTCACCTTCTACTGTTCCTAAAAGCTTTAGCGTTGAAAAGGGCTTAAAAAAATAATTAATTTAAAATAAAAACTGAACTAAACTTTATAGATTAAAATTGTCTCTTTTTTTGCTGTAAAGTTTTAATAACAGGATAAAAAAAAATAATGTCTTAATGTGTGGCTATTTATTATCAAGCCTAAACTGAGCAGTATAAGATCCTGAGCACACGCAGACTTAAAACAAGTCGCATCAGCATCAGAAACGAGCGCGAGGACATCGTAACTCATGACAGTTTCAAACCTGTTGCGGTGAAGACTACGTCATAAACATTGCCGTCGAGCGCTCGGACCCTCTCCACGGCGATCTGAGTGTAGTTGACGTCTCTGGTGATGAGGCGAGGCCGGTTGCCGATGGGCAGGACAGGATCCTCCAGCAGGGGGT
This sequence comes from Solea solea, assembly GCF_958295425.1. Lineage (NCBI taxonomy): Eukaryota > Metazoa > Chordata > Actinopteri > Pleuronectiformes > Soleidae > Solea > Solea solea. The sequence continues at coordinate 9,755,446 of NC_081152.1, forward strand.
GGTCCTTTACAAACTGAAGAGTCTTGTCCGGCAGGTTGAGAGAGCTGTTGATGTTCTGATGTCGCATCTCGTTGTTAATGCACTGGTGGAGGAAGTGGGAGGAAAAAAAAACAACAACAACACTCAGCGCATTTACTGTAAGTGCTTCATAATGCAGTGTAACTATTCTGCCAAAAGGGTGGTGGGACTCGGGAGTGATCCTGGATTTAACTAATCTCTGGTTAAATGAGGGTTTTGATTTCTAGTTGGCAATTTGTCAGCTCACTTTTGGAAACATTAAATGTAGCAGCCCTGGGCTACACTTATTACAAATCGCAATCTTCTTAATTGGTGTCAACAGTACTTACTGCTCCGGGGCGTTGAGTAGGAATGATGCCATTGTACCGCACCCACTTGGTGTGAGCGTGCTCCACGGTGGCCTTCTGCATGTACTTGCCCCTGGAGAAGGCATCTTCCACATCAGTCATTTTATAGGCACACACAGCTGACAAGCCCACATTACCCCTGAGGGACAGGGGATGATGGAAGAAGTAGAGAAGAAAAGGGAGGAAGACGTGAATTTTGAGGAGCAAAATAGTATCGTAATAGTAATAGCAATTTTCCCTTTTGGTGTTACCCCGGTCAACATCTTTAAATCACTGACCACTGAGAGGTGAAGACGCCGTAGATGACCGTGTCCTTGCTGTCGGACTCCTTCAGGATGAAGATGTCGTGCACTACGTTGAAGACGAAGTTGAGCTCAGGCATGGAGCAAACCAGTTTAGCTTTGAGGAACGACGTCCACTTCTTCTGCAGAGTGCGCTGGCCCCCGAGGTCACCCTGTGACGGCATATTTGAAGACATGAAGAGTGTGGCTAGAGGAATATTGGAAGGTTTTTTTTAACCCATTCGTCATAATAAAAGGATTAATCGTGAGGTGATTGGAAAATAAATAAAGCTGATGCAAATCCAAATATCACTAAATGTGTGTGTGTACGTAGTCAACATTGACTGTTAACTGCGGTATTTCATGATTTGTGGGCGGAACCTTCATCTCTTAGAAAGGGGACTCGTGGAAGTTCTGTTCTTGACACTTTTGATCTTATTTGTACTAAGATATGCGCTCAGGTTGGAGATAACACACAGTTAGCAGGGAGATAAGGGCCAAAGGCAGGTGCTGCTGGTATGTACAGATGGTACATGGAGTGTACTGACCTTACAGACACGCGCCACCCTGGGGATGAGCAGCTTGCCAAAGAATTCATACTCCACTGACACCTCCGTGAAGAAGAAGTAGATTTTGTCGTCCTCGCCAGATGCTGCGTTGTGTCCTTCTTTGATCACGTCGGCGTAAACAAAACTGGGCTCTGCGAGGAGAACAGAGAGAGAGAGAGAGAGAGAGAGAGAGAGAGAGACAGGTGTTGGTGAAAGGGTCTTTGAGGAAGAAAAGATGAGGACAATCGACGTGGTGTTGTTGTGAAAGCCTCATTGTGTACCCGGTCCTCTGGGTGCAGTCACACATAATTTAGAAGATACCTTTACAAACTGCTTTTCAACCCCAACAACTACAAAGCCAGAATTGCCCTCCTGAGGTTTTGTTAACCCCTGAACCTGATCCAAATCCTTTAATAGACACTCTTTAGTCCACACCAATACTTAATAATCACTCAAATGGACTGTTTGCTCGTTAGAAGAAGCCTTTTATATGGACTTAAGGTAATGGTCTTGCTTTCTGGAAGCCACCGTCTTGCACCGTCATGTTTATACAGCAACTTGAATTGACTATTAACAGTATTTGAGTATTTAATTGAAAGCTTACAACTCAGAAGAAAACAAACTACATCTTTTCTGGTTATGTGAAGAGCAGCTGCAGACAACAGATACATTCCAGAGAGATTTGACACTAGTTATGGGACATTTGTTATTATTCGCAGTGAAAACAACGGTCGGCACGGACGCACACAGAATCCAGACCCTGCGAACTGGATGTTTTGTACAACTGCACACAGATTGGTTACCATCTGAGTATTTTACTGAAGTCCCTTTCAGACATCTGCCCAAATAACTTCACATTTTTACTTGCACTTCCATACTTTGTTGTACAGACGAGTAGACAGACACAAAACTAAAGTTGACTCGAGCAAAGCTGGGACTCTGATTGGCTTTATTTCAGCCGATATACATCTATTAAAATATGTAGAAATGGCGCACAGCTCTAGACAGAAATTCCTCTCCTCAGACACAAACACTATTGAAATTAAAACAAGATGTTCACTTGTCACACTCGGTTACAACTCACCATTGAGCCATGACGTGGAGTACTCCGTCCTTAGCAGGGAATGGCTCGGAGAGTATCTGGAAATAATGGGTTCACTGCCTAAGAAGTTATACGACGTCCCAGAGTACAGCTCTCCATCTGACAGGAAATTAAACAATGAAGCAACAAAACAAAAAAAAAGGCAAATGATTAGATACAGATTACTGAAGAGAATTCCTGCAGGCTGACAATCAAATAACATTTTGTGAAATGAGATTAAAAAAAATAAATGGCCCTTAACTCACCAACCATGACCGTGGTAAAGCTTTGTGAGGGGTCAAAGGAGCATTTCCCCCTGCCGTCTTCAGGTCGACCAGTCAATGAGAAGTCAGTGAGGTTCTACAGGAGGAAGTGTCAGTGTGAGTCAGCATTGCTAAATGAGTCTGTGGAGGTTGAGGTTCCCAGTGATGAAGGAATTGAGCGTTGTTAACCTACCAAATAGTCACACAGTGGTTGAAAGGCGTGCGTCCCACACACATACAAACGCTCGTCGTTGACCGCTTGTAGCACTCGAATGTAGTTCAGGCAGTCCTTCTGGAAACCAATGAGAGAATAAAAATACTCTAATGAAAGCCTATTTAATTATAACACTAAAGATCAAAAAAATTCAAGTGAACTTTAGTTCTAGAGCACATTTACAAACCACCAGGGTTGACCAAAGTGCTGAGACTGACCTCTTTCGACTTTCCTTTAAGCGTGCACATAGACACGGGGGTTTCTGCAACTTTCCACTGAACCTTGGTGGTTTAAAAAAAGAAATACATTTGTAAGAAAAAAAGAATCAAATGAATAGTGAATAGAATAGTTTATATCTGTTTGTTTGTTTGATACCTTGTTGTTTCTGACGGTCACGTTCTTCTTGCTGAGCTGAAAGATGGCCTCCCTGGCTCCCACATACAGTGCATCGCTTTTCTCGCTCAGCAACAGCGTGGAGTAGTTGAAGATCCCGGGCTCGGAAAACTCCATCAGATCTAAATCTGAGCACGAAACAATTTTCTCACATTACGTCAGCATCAAAAACAGCCAAAAAAAACCATAAATGTCAATTTTTACCAATGCATGTCTGTAGTGAATGTTCAATTTCAATATCTTTATGTTCACACCAGATCAAATGACTGTGACTGCCACAAAATAAATAGTCACACACTCACAGATAATGATTCTACTACTTTTTAGTTGCTACAGGGTTGAGTTGCACCTAAAGTTCATTGGGGGATCTGCAAGTAAACACCAACTATGCCATCAAAACAAAACTGCAATGAGTGTGGGAGCCAAACTCGTTTCTGGACACATTTTCTGCCACTTTAAATGTCAGCGTGATGAACGGCAAATACAGTGGCCAGTTTGTGTTTGGGTGACTTTGGCTGTGCCAGGTGCAAGAGGGTTCAGGTTGCAGGTGCCTGGACATAAACACCACAATGATGAAAGCAAATACTCTCACTGACGGACTGACTGCAACTGTGACTGTGCAGCGGGGTGCGGTGAAACTTTGTTAAAGGCTGAGCTGTGCCGCTTCTAACAGAGAGACTGAATTACTGGAGCTATTTATGTAAACAGGGGCATGCAAACACAACGGCGTCTTGACAGTAAATGCCACAACCTAAGGGCCTGTGGTGAGACTGAAGCGAGTCTGCAGAGATAAATTAAGCGAGCAGGTGACGATACACGAGTCAAAAGAGCGCGCTCATAGTTTAAGATATAATTCATTGTGGGTTTAAACTTCTGTTTATGGCAAGGAACAAGAAACAGGTGAAGATACACGAGTCAAAAGAGCGCGCTCATTGTTTAAGATATAATGAATTGTGGGTTTAAACTTCTGTTTATGGCAAGGAACAAGAAACAGGTGAAGATACACGAGTCAAAAGAGCGAGCTCATAGTTTAAGATATAATGAATTGTGGGTTTAAACTTCTGTTTATGGCAAGGAACAAGTAACAGGTGAAGATACACGAGTCAAAAGAGCGCGCTCATAGTTTAAGATATAATTAATTGTGGGTTTAAACTTCTGTTTATGGCAAGGAACAAGTAACAGGTGAAGATTCACGAGTCAAAAGAGCACGCTCATAGTTTAAGATATAATGAATTGTGGGTTTAAACTTTCGTTTGTGGCAAAGTACAAGAAACAGAAATATAAAATGTGGTAAAACACTCATAGCAATTGTGCATTATGTGCAAAATTATGTTTGCACAATGCATAAACATCACAGCGTTGATACTGAACCTTTGTTATAATGCTACTGAAGAAAATGATATTAGCGGTAGTGGTAGCAGTAGTAGTAGCCAAGTGTTTAGACTTTGTGAAGCCAAAAAATGTGCATCTAAGCTTCAAAGAAACACCTTGTATTTGGCTCCACATAAAAACACAAAAAGTCATGTATAAGTATAAAAAAAACAAGATTAAAATTCAAGAGTCCTGCAGATTATTTCTTTAATATGTCTTATTTGTCTGTGTAAGAGCAGGGATAAGGCATCATTGATTCCCAGGGTGTGGTTTAATTCTATATTTATGTTAACTTTCTGTAAACCTTATTATTTTACCAGGATAATCCCATTGAGACAAATCTCTTTTCTAAGGGCGTCCTGGCCAAGAGGCAACATCAGCAAAGAGAACTCATCCAAATAACAACGAGACAATAAGAGACATTAGAGAGCCTCACGACAGAAAACCTAACAATCATTTAGATTCTAATTCCTTCAGAATTCATTTAAAATGATCCAGAGTATCCAGAGATTGAGGGTGTTCTGTAGATTGTTCCAGTCTAAAAAGGAGCACGATACTGTAATGCCTCGCATCACGGACAACAGCCCACTCTTACTTTTATGGATGAGAGTCACTGCAGTCTCAATATCTCTCTTTTTCATTTACAGGACATCGTGCACATGGTTGCACCACCTCACCTTGGTGTCTCCAGGAGGTCCGAGGCACAGTATGGGGTCCATGGGTGGAGACTTCGAGGAGCAGACCCAGGAACACTCCCAGCACGCCAAATCCCATGTTTGACTCCGATGTCTTTGGAACCGTGAAGTTTCCTCTGCAAAAACACACACACACACACACAGAGAGAGACATGAAGCGACACATGTGGTGCACTCATCAAGCACTTTCCAGAGATGCAGAAATTACTCGAGATCCTCACAGCCTGGTAATGTGCAGCACAGATATGCTTAAAGCGGCCGGGCAACAGATCAACTTCCCTCACACTGTGAGCTGAGAACTGACTCATCCTCTTTTGTATCACTCAGGGTCAGTAGAGCGCGTCACACGCATCAGAGATGATCTGCTGGACCCAAAACTGTGTGTGATGAAAACCACTTCCTCTTAAAATAAGGTAACGTGTCTAATTTTGTTTTTCACATGTGAAATACAGAAGAAAAACCAGTGTTACTGAAACTGAGAGGGGGGCGAGGGGGGGGGCGATAATTAGATTAGCAATCAGTAAAAAAAATGTTTAAAGCTGGAAAAGCACAGGTGTTAGGGATAACATTAACGAGGTACTGAGGAAGCTACATGCAAATCAGCCCTCGTTAATCTGATAATCTACACCTGTGCCTATAGCGACCGGTCACGAACAAAGCGTCAGTTGTTTTTCACGCAGAAATCACCTTTTACTGGTTCACGCTTCATCGTATGTGGAGCTGATGTTTCCCACAGACAAAACACGATGGCCTTCTGGGGGCTGGATAATGAAATGAGTCAATACACACACGCGGTTTCATTTGCTGTGGGGACGTTTCTCCGTTCGTCTTCAAGGAAACGGAGCTGTGTTCAGTGAAAGCCCATTCACACGAGGAACCAGCGCTTCTCACATCCTTTCTCCGTAGTGTGTTCATGAATCAACTTGAGACACCACAATAAAGGGAAGTGTGCTCTCAATGAGACTTTGGCAAGTTTTCATACTTTCAAATGGTATTCAGAACGAGAAATGTGGGGGTTAGCCCTTGAAGCAATACTAGGCAAAATGTCAAAATGCCATTCTGGAAGATTCAAAACGGGAGTTCAAAATAAGTCAGAATTGTGACTGGTAACCACTCGCGAATGACGCAGAAGGACAGATGCGTCACTCCAGTGGAGAAGCCAGAGAACATCACACACTTTCGTCTGACGTGCACATTCACTCAGTGAGCAGTTAACACTGAACCTTAAACACCTCAGGCTTAAGAAAATCCCCCTTCTATTATAAAACACATTATTCCACAGGGGGCTATTGTTAAGAAACAGTCGTAGGTGTATCTGTTTGCCTCTGCCGGTGATGACGGCCATGACGGTGACAATAATGGTGATGATGATGACGACAGCATTCCGGGTAGGGCCGGTATTTGTTCATATCAGGTGTGTGTGTGTGTGTGTGTGTGTGTGTGTGTGTGTGTGTGTGTGTGTGTGTGTTGTTTTCCATGTGCCAATTTGCAGAGCATCATGGTTTCTCTTGCCTTTTAACAGCTCTCTCTCTCTCTCTCTCTCTCTGCTTGTGCACTCACCTCAGAGTCAGGATGTGCCTGATAAGGCCTCCATTAAGGTTCCCTGTGCTCAGTGTGTTTATGTAAGTGTTGAAATTATCCAGACCCACCGCGGGACACGGTGTCACGTTCAATAAAACCTTAATATGTCCCATCCAAAGCCGGGGCACTTTCAAATGCACGTCACTGCAGCTCATCAAGACTGGTACAATCTAATTATATTAACTTATACCGAATAGTAATCTTTGATTGTTTAGCACACAAAGGTCTCACATAGAAATCTAGGACAAGTGCTGCTTTCCAAGTCTCACATATGGAGAATCTGGTTTTTATCACAGATGACATTTTGGCATTTTGTTGAGACTGCCCCCTTTTTTTTTTTTGGGAAAAAAAAATAAAGACATAATAGAACAATCCATGTTTTAATTCACCAGTTTTAGGTCAACAGAAAAGCTGGGTCGAGAGCACGGGCTTTACAGCTTATGTTAAATATTAAAATAAATCTCTAAACCTGTCCCACTTTTAAAAAAACATGCTGCGTTTGCCAAACTCACTGCACTCACTGCACATGCTAAATAATCTTGAGGTCGGTTTTTTCACGACTAACTAAAATTATTCCGACGTGGACGAAGACCGATTACCTAAATATTACACACACACACTGACTGAGAAAGTGAGGTAATTTAATTATAAGGCTTCCTTTCCTCTTGATCCACTCATGTGCCAGAGAAGTGTTTGGAGGATTCCAGCACAAGTTTGGCCTTGTATCCTGACATCACTCACATTTAATACCAATGCATTTGGCTTCTTGCAATACTAAAACATAAATGGAGGCCAACGAAATAGTGACAAGCGGAAGGAAGGAAGGAAGGAAGGAAGAAAGGAAGGAGGGCGTGTCTGACTGGTCAGTGGATTTGCTTCACTTTCCTGGGGAGAGTAAAATGATCCGGCGCAGAACAGGTAATTCTGGTTTTTGAAGACGCTCAGGTACCCGCAGCACACCTCCGCAAAATGGGTGGGCCGGGCACACGGAGGAAGGGATTAAAGGTTATCGGATGTCTTGTAAGACGAGATTCGAGATGAGAAAACAAAAATCACGCACGGGAACCGAGGGCGTGTCTCACCATGTTTCAACGGCATGGATTTATTTTGCATTTAAGCAACAGCAGAGACTTATTATCACATGCAATGAATGAAACGACCTAAAATACTTTGTGATAAAAGCCAAATGAAATGCTATTGGTGTTTTATTAGGTTTTATTTGTCCTTTTTTATCCCCCCACTGAAATCACAGAGCAAATGATAAGGTCAGAATAAATCAATCATTTCGAGCCGGTTTGTAGTGGCCTCGTATTCATCAATCAGTCTCCCTGCTGAGGGAGTAATGTATCATATGGCACAGCATGTATAGACAATTTAACAAGGACAGCCGCAGCCAAAGAAAAGGGGGCAGGACAATCATTGATTATTGATTTGTTTGTAAATGAGAACAAATGGCCCTAGAGGTTTGGACTGTCGAAATACTAGGACTGTGGATTTTTTTTCATTTCAAGCAATTGAATCAGGCAAAGATGGAATTCCACCCCGGCTTCAGCACTAACCATGGACTCCGCTCTGCTATAGAGGGGTCAAACACACAAGGACCTATTGTTTAGTGAAGATGAGGGCAGCCTCCACGCCACTCCACTCCTCCCCCATCACATCCACATCATCACTGCAGCGCAGGCAACAATGAACCGAAAAAGAGAGGGAGAGAGAGAGAGAGAGAAGGAGAACTTCTTCTCCCACTCGTCCACGTCTTTTAAAGTCTCGCTAATCTAAATGCCAGGGCAGCTTAGCCGTGAGGCACGTTCTGAGCCAAACCAGTGTTTCCAAAGATCACACAAGCCCATGAGCGCTGGACGTGGAAGCTCCCTGTGAAGACAAGCCGCCAACTGCCTGAAGACGGCAGAATTAACTGTGATTGTGAAACAGACGCCGGGAGAAATAAATCCACGATAAAAAAAAAAAAAGGCAAAATGTATCTTGATTTGTTTTGAAAATAAATCTAGTAGCACGCTGCATAAATCACACCCTCAAACGAGACTTGTCCCTCTGTGTGTGTGTGCCCCCCTGACGCCCTCTATCAATCTCGACACTATGTTCCCCGTTTAGAACGCAGCTTAAAAAAAGCTTCAAAACCCTTTGAGAGTCAGTGTTACAGTTGCAGAAAGAGTACGCTGGCATCTACCCTTTGCTGCCGAGAGATTTAGAGGAGTGACCGGACTGGGCCTGGGATATTTAAGACGGTTACCATGCTGGCAGGACTCTTTGAGCCTTTTGTGTTCCCCTCTCGGCTCCTTTGGCTGCGCAGGAAGGTTGACACCTGCTTGGGGCCTTGGGGTTCCCAGCACTGCGCTGTTAACTGGGCACAGATATTGGCAGATTGCCCACTGAAGACAGAGGACAGAGAGGGGGGAAGTGGAGCTCTGCCTATCTGTGCACCGACACTTTGACTGTTTTAATCAAGGAAAAAAAACACAACACTTTTGTGCAGCACAAACAAATCATCAACAGAGCGTAAACATTTTCCTGCCAGTTGAACTGATAATCAGGAGAAATCACTGCGACTGTATACCTGTTGATCAGTTTTAGGCCAGTGCTGATGGGGATTTCATTAAAAATAGTCTCTCTGGCAGAAAATCAATTTCTTACTCAAGGCACGACCCTAATCCCAACTATAAGGACACAATACTGAACTGAAGCTCGACTTTTATATTATATTGCAAACAATATACAGCCCTAATACAGATTTCCGAAAGAGAGAATTCAGTCAAGAAGCGCCACATCCTGTGAGCAGACAGTGTGGAGGAGGACACAGAGCGCGGTGGGGGTCGATGCGAGGGAATCGGACATTCACCCCGTGCCAACGTTTCCAACCCCCCCACGTGTCCTAGCTCTCTTTTCCATGTCATCGCTCATCATCAAGTATCAATACACAGCGACGCTCTTCTTCCTCTTGCTGCAGGACGCCAAGAGCCCGTTTTTGGAGACTCTGACTGTTTGTGAAATACCAATGGGCCTGACCATGCACAAACAGGACTGTGTAATGGGGAAATATTCACTAAGCAGATCATTTTGTGGAAAGAATGTCTCTTTTGGCAGCGCGGCGCTTTATTTCCACACAGCGCTGCACACAGTTGTTCTTCTGGGAGAAATTAACTTCTGCTGTTGTGGAGTCACTGTTTAGACACTCAGTAAAGGTTTACATCCAGAGAGCAGTTGTTACGTCTACTAAATCGGTTATGTCTTTGCTGGGGTTTGTCCGTCCATTCATTTGTGAGCAGCATTACTCAAAAAGTTAGGATTAGGTTTAGGTGGTGATCCGGATTCACCTCATTAGTACAAGCACCAGTCGACCCACCTTCTGCAATACCTTCAACAGCTGATGACACATTTGCACAAGCGCACTTTGTATTACTGTAGTTACGCGACGGTTTGTGCTATTGGACAAATTCCAGCGGTTTTTGAAAGCTGGATATTACGGTAATTTCACTCGCGCCGTTTCAGGAAGCTGGCGAGTCAGCATCTTTGTTGCCAGAGAGAAGAGAGTTCCATTTTTTTGGCCTATTTTTGCACATTGAGAGACAAAGAAACATTGAGAGACTTAAAATATGTAGTTTTATACTGTTCATTTGCACAATTTCAAATTTAACATGCTAAAAATCTGTTTGTGTACAACAGTTTGTTTAAAAAAAAAAAAAAAAACTGACAGATATTGGAAGTTATTCTGGAAAAATGGGTGTGTTAAAGGGTTAATTATACTTTCTTAGTTGTATGGCTGCTGACATAAGGACCATCTATAGTGTACCCATCCAGCCACGGAAGTGGTGATAATGCAGAACCAGCAGCTTACGATAACTCAACTTCTCTTCCCCCTTAATTTGTCTGTAATAGTTGGTTGCCCTAATGCAAAAGTGCATCCACTACCCTGCACGGTACTATGCACATAGTTGTGTGAAAATCAGGTCGATGAGTGCACTTGTTGTCTGCAGGTGCCACAAGAACAGATAAGCATCACATCAGCAGTGCTGCGGTTGCTTTGCGTCGGCAGTGTTTGCAGGACTCCGAGTACTTCAGTGTGTGCCCTCACATTCTCCCAGGGTATTATGAGTTATTTGGAGCCAGGCCTGTATGAGAAAGTGAGAGCGAGGAGCCTTCACTGGAAACAAAATACTGCGACCAGTGAAAACGACACACTGATGGGCACAGATGTCATTTACAGATTAATGGAGTTTGGCTATAGATGTAAAATGACCTAAAATGGAAGGAGAACACTTTTAAAGGGCTACTGAATGATGTTTTTAAACTGCTTTTAATGTCACTAAGCCGACATTTGTTGAGCCTTTGTACTTTTATCCATTGACTGTGTATTTATCTCTTACATTTACAGTATGGTATGATGATTACGGTGTCTGTAACTTGTAAAGTGTGCTGCTGCTGCTGCTGCTGCTGCTGCCTGTCTTGACCAGGACACTCTTGTAAAAGAGATTCTTAATCTCATTGAGACTTGTCCTGGTTAAATAAAGGTTATAATAAAAGATGTAACTGAGACTCAAGCCTGCTCTCACGTGTACATGATAATGTCAACTGTGGATATTAAGTCCCTGTTATCAGATAAGGCCGTGACCAGGGGCCCATCCCGAAATACTAACAACTACATCCGACTTCTGGGTTGTGTTGTCCTGAAGGCTGATGAACCGTTTTTGACATTTAGAAAGTCGAGGCTTTATACTTGATGATATACACAGATGGGGTTTGCATGTTGGCCTGTGGTTGTTTGGAGTCTAAGACGCCGGAAGGTGTGAGTGTTGATGGTTGTCTGACGAGCGACCCGTCAACACTGTTGACTGCCAACACACTCAAAGACTAAGGGTGGATTAAAAACCACAGATGTTTGTTTGCTGGTGATTTTTTCATTCCCTGTGCCGACATGACCCACAAGAGAGTCTGCATGGTCTGAGGTTCGGTGGGGTTTTATTGATGTCACTAAATGGAGCTTAAAAGTTAGGGCTGTTAAAATCAGTCCATCTTGATTATCATCATCATGATAAATGTCAAATTATAAATAAAGACTAATTTCTACTCACATTGAGTAAACCTCAGGTCAGTGGTCTCAAACTTGTGCCATCCCCCCCCAGTCCATTTCATTTAAATGAAGTAATGTTTTGTATTTTTATACATCTTTTATTCACAGATTAATTATGCCTCATGAATGACTTTTTTTATTGTGAACAGTAAATATACTGTATTTAACAGTATATCGTGGAATATCGCGATATAGTTTTGAACTCATATCACCCTTTTCATCATATGACCGGCCCCCTCCTGAGAAACCCATGCTCTAAATTGTTGTTTTAAACGTTTTTATGGACAGAAAAATATTAATTAGATCGATGTGTTAAAAATGTCTAACATTACGACTGCAAAAAGGTTATATTCCAAAGTGTAGCGTTATTGAATTATTATCCAGGCCAGAGATGAGGGGTGGGATTCTAGAGCCTCTTCTTCTCTGTAACTGCACTCACCATAAATCATTTATTCAAGTTTCAAACATCATCTCTAGCCTGTATATAGACTCTTCCCACTAAGCTTCCCAAAGTGCCTGTGTGTTTCACTGTGAAATTCAGTTGCTTCCCTTTTCAAATTGTCTAGATAAATGAATACAACAGATAAATCCACAGCGTTGGTCCAAACCATCCACAATTCGCTGGAGATCGACATAAGCCGTGCGTTGTAAAAGTGCAAAGCCACCGTGTCAGAGCCACATAGAGTCATCGGAAACCCGGCCAACAGCTGTATGGACCCCCCACTGCACAGCTGACTACTGCTCACGTGTAAAAAGGGAAATCTATAAACTGCAACACATGATGCAGCAGTCATCGTGGTAATTCACACGGAGCTCGCGGGACGAAAGACGGGAGGAAGAATTCAACTTTCAAAAACACTGATCAAAGATATAACATTGTGACCTACGGCGTGAAATCCTGATCATGAATTATTTTCACATATATGGCGCTGGATGACAACAAAGAGCATGTGGTGCTCATTTCTGACGCATAACCAGCTGAATACAGAATCTATAATATTTCTCGTTGTGCTGAGAAGAAGTAGGTGGAGTTCAAATCTAGGTAAAGCGTCAATAACCAGCTAAATGTCTAAGAAAAGAGCTAGTGTGAAGGCAACACTACACACAGGAGGGAAAATGGAAACTCTCCTATATAATTACTAGTTGTAGGGTCCCTGCTGAACTAGCATGTCGACCTACAGTGGCCACAGCAAAGGCAAATGAGGGGTCAGGTCTAGTAAAGGGTATATTTAGTCTGTTGATGGCAAGCTTTTTTAAAAACAACACACCCTTTCCCTGAGTCACATGGTGCTGGAAGATTTGAAAAACTTCCCTATAAACATACAGGCGAGCGAAGCACGCTAACTACAGGAACAAGGGCTGCTGTGTGGTGTTCCCCATCTTAAGTACCCAATATGCCTCTGTAGTCTAACATGAAAACATAATCACCATGCATGCTTGTCTTTTAATTAAAAGGAGGGGGAAATCAAAAAAAAAAAAAAAAAACATGTCGAGGAGAGTTTTACAATGGACATCTGCAAAGGCAAAAAAAAAAAAGGAAGGAATTTAGATTTGGGGACCACGAGAAATGAAGCCGGATGTGAAAATGTCCTTTAAAGCCGTTCAGTAAGCGGTTTACTGGAGCCGTTCATGGGATTTCTCAGTCAGTGTGTTTACATGCATGTTAAATGTCTAAGGCAATAATTCGTTCAGTTTTCTTAAAGTCATGTAAACATGTTAGTCAGACTAAAATCGAGCTAGTCTTAGTCGGACTAACATACCTGAATAATGCAATGCGTAGTCTGATTACTTGTGCATGTGTACGCTTAGTCGGACTGGAGTCGGACTTGGCGTTCTGCACAGGCACCGAAATGTCCTCCTTGGTCTCTGACCCAGAAGTAGAAGGAGGCGGCGTATAATCTAATCTAATTTCTATCCCGATTAACATGTGCACCAGGTGCGAAACATAAGAGAACCACAGCTTAATCCATCTCACGTCCATCTCGTCGTTTGCCGTTTGTTTTTCTGCGACGTAAAGGTCAACAGGAAACTGATTCAACACGCACTACCTTATGGAGAGATACAGCGCCACCTAGGGAGGCGTTTTCCGATTGTCCGTCTTAGTCAGACTACGGCCATAGCTCTATTAAACTGTGGAGCGTTGGAGTCAAGACCACAATAATGAGACCACTGCTCGCTCCCTCTCGCTCTCTCTCTATGTATATAAAATATTGGCCAAGCTCTATTTATCGATAGCAAATGACCTAAAGCTTTAAATTCAAAAAATGTATATAAAAAAAAAAAAATCAGTTTTATAGTACCCATAAATAAAAGAAGGAGCCAGACAACAGCGACCAAAACAACATTCATTCCAGTACATTTCTTGGACTGATGACACTGATATTATGCTTTGTCAGCATTAAGATTCAGATATTTTAAGTTAACTAATGGTGGGAAGACTCATTTATTTGAATTGAGGATTTTGTCTCTGTAGGATATACAGTTAGTCTGGTGATAAGATAAGATATTGTTCATTCTGAATGTTGTTTATTCTTTAATTAAGAAAAGTAAAGCACTTACGTGACAGTTGCTGTCATAATAAGCACCTAGGAGTGAAAACCTAGTGAAAATGCACTGTTTTCATTCATGTCAGGGTGAATATGGTAAAGTTAATAGTTGAAGGTCACACGGCAGCCACCACACAGAGAAAAAGTTCTAAACTTTTCACTTGATATAGTTTCCTTGAGGCTATACTGTGATGCCAGCCAGGCCTTGGGGCGTATATTGTGGGACTATATTTGGGAGGCTGCAAAAATCCCAGCTGAAGGCCTTGTGGTGAGTGGTTATGACATTGGTGGTAGTTGTTTGAACAGCCATAGTTAAGGGGCCGGTGACTTTAGCCCAAATCACTTAGTTGCCTTTTTTTTTTACAAGCAGCAGATAAAGCAGAAAGTAACAAACAAGAAAAGTATCCTTCAAATTGCAGGTTTACCACCAGTCAGAGGACATGACATGAAGGAGCTGTAAAAACCATTGAATCCTGCTACGTTTTCTCCTTTTCTGCCTTTAATAGGAACTTCCTTTCTCCTGGCCCTTTTATCCCAGCGCAGTCTTCAGCAGGCACTGATTTCATGGTGGTAATTTTGGCCAGCAGAGACAAAAACCTCCTTTGGAGTGTTGTGAGAAAACTCACCCCCATCACCCACAGGCTGCCACAACACTAACAGTGTGTCCCTCCTGAACTTGGCATACCAGGAGATAAGAGACGCAGATTTCCCCGTTCCCAGACGCAGCACGCGGACAGAAAAACAACACAAAGCCCAGACCTGAAACTTTGAACACAAATCTCTCAGGTTTTCTATGATCTGTTCAGCAGGTTTGGGGCTAATCCAATAATTTTGGGAGTAATGGATGAAAAAAATGCACGGGCAGCACTGTTAAAAACACAGTGTCTGCCAGGTCTTTCCTACTGAATGACTTCTTGGCCAGGTCTTAATAAAGAGTTTTTCATAAAATGAGAGAAATGTACCTGCTTAAAGGATAAATACATAGTTTTAGCTGTGATTACTAAATAAATATCATGTTAGCTGACGCCTTTACAATAACAAGAGCCTGGAAAAGGCTGTCACATTTTTCAAATGAAGTTTTAATGTCTCAGGTGCAATAAATGTAGAACGTAGAAGGCGTTATTTGTGGTATTGCACTGTAACTGTGTTTTATATATACATATGGAGCAATTTAATTGTTTTTTTTATATATATAATGTGTAATTTTTACAAGAGTGTTTAGGTGATGGGGATCTATTTTCTCTAACAAGCTTAAAATGATGTGTTCTTTGGCTTTGCAAATACCATGGCTACTATAAAAAGTTGCAAGCCATTTGTAGACATAGTAACTTTTTTCACCTTTTTCCACTTTTGCTCTCCTTTTATGACTTTAAAAAAAAAGGTAATGAACAGCGTTGCTTCGACTAGAATGATACAAGTTTGACAGAGCTGCCGTGCCTAGTTACGGTTGCTAAGCTACGACCGGCGATCGCTGTTCACTGAGAGGGTTTAAAGAACGGTCAAAGGCAGAGCAAAGCTACAGGAGCAGGGTTTTTCTGTCAAAGAGGCCACTTAAAGCAGGCAGCTGCATGTGCATACACAATGTCTGTCACTAAAACATTATTATATATAATTAAGACAGCATAGGCTATCAGTTTGCTGCTTAACTTAAGCAGGAAAGGAAAACCAAAATCACATGGTGGAGGCAAATTACACAATGATTGGCAAAAAAAAAAAAAGGGAAAGGATCACTTCAAAAAGCACCAAAGCCAAGAGGATTCAGATCAGGTGGATTTGTCCAGGTGTGGTCATGCAAGAGGGAGCAAAAACAAAAGGGAGGAAAAAAAAAAAGAAAGAAGTGAAGCCCTGGAGTGGTTACAGGGAGAGTTGGAGCAGCGTGCAGCGTTCGTGCTGAAGCATGCAGACCAGTGAGGTGCAGTGTCAGGCCACACCGTTAAAAAAAAAAAAAAGGGGGGAGGGAGAGGAGTAAAGTTTCTGACCTGTGGCTCCTTACAAGACGCGACGCTCTTCCACCGGAGAGAATTATAAAATCCTCAAGCTAGGGAGGGAGGGAGGGAGGGGGAGAAGACAGACAGATCAGAACAGTTATGTGTACCCGTGTTGGTACAGTATATGTGCAGCTGAACAGGAGGGAGGAAGCGGTTTGTGTGTGTGTGCTGAGTTTGCACGTGTGGTTTGTCGTCTAGACCACGGTGAAAACACAGATGATGATGAAATAACGCAAACGTACAATGCACAACAACACATCTGCAACGTAAGCATCATGGGGAAGGTGAAAACAGTTATATACACACATTATTACATGATTTCTGTCACAATATTGTGCTGACCTTTCATAACAGGGACAGATGAATAATAAACATTAACTTGTCTCTCAACAAGAGGAATTAATACTTTCTAAAGCCTTTTTCACACTGACATTAGCAGGTAAACCTGGGAGGGCTTTCCCAACCCTGGTGAACCCATAAAAAGGCGATTAACAGTGGGCTGGGCTGCCCTGCGGTGTTTCTTCACCCCTGCATGAAATACGACTTCACAAACACATGAGGAAACAAAACAAGTGGGAGGGGGAAGAAGAAAACGACAGCAACTACACAATGTAGCTCAGCAACAGTGTTACAGTGGCAAGTATATTATTAGAATACCTTTTTTGACCCTTTTAAAACAAAAGTCAAGTCAGATGTAGTTAGATTATACAACAAAACACTGAGCATTGTCCCAAGCTGTAAAAAGTAAACGTTTGCCAAAAACAGCCAAAAATATGAAGCAGACAAGTGTTCACCTGGGACCCTTAACCTTAACCCTAAAACCAGGTCTTAATCCTCAAAAAGAGAGTAGAGCCGTTTTACATCTTTTTTAAGGTATTGTTTTTTTTTCCTGTTTATATCTTCTCACGTCTTTTAATATCATTAAATATCAAATAAAAGTACAGGTTTCGCCACAGGAGGAGTATGTTAGACTCCCTCCTGTGCAGAGCAAACCACTGCCTGGACAAAACAGGTCATTTCCACTGGCAGATAACCCATTTAAACTTGTTTGAAAACGAGGTTTTTTTTGGGGGGGCCAGTGGGAATGAGGTATAAGTCACAGGCAGGAAACATAGAAATACTCTGATTATCATTGTAACAGATGGTTGGAGCTCACATTCATATCACTTTCCAGTTAGTTCCTTTCAACTGCTTCAAACCCTTCAAACAAGGCTGAATATCTTCAGCCTCCACAAGTGCGCACACTTTATTCCCACAGTCTATCAGGGTCAAGAGAAACTGCACTTAATGATTCTCTAACTCTAAAAAGACCTTTGATTTAATCTGTAAAACAATAAATAAATCCTCATGATGCTGCTGAAAATGAAACAAATAAAAGTCCCAGAACAATAACGGGGACAAATCTTCCACACAAGTGAATTCAGGTCACCCAAAATCAACCCACATATGCAGATTCATTAGCATTTGCTTGACGGGTCAAGCTACTGTAATGCCAACCCCCTCCCTCCCGCTCTTCTGTATAAAAGAAATAATCAGATTATGTTAAGCAGAGATGATGCACAACAGACGACAAACATCACTCACAGATGATCACATTAAACTCCTTATCTGTAGAGAAACCTACTCTTTCCTCCGGTTTCACCATCACTATAGTAACCACTGCATCCTGTAACGAGTCGGATGTTGGGGAATATTCATCCACGTTAAGAGTGCTCGTCACATCTGCGGCCTGAAGTGACTCATATTCTATATTTTTCAAGTCGGATTTTGCGTCACTCCAGTACGTGGTCTCACATGAGAACAATATCTAATGCAAGTTGGGACATGAATGAGAGCAATCGCATCAGAATCAATGCAGATTTCTGTCAACGCACAAGAAAACAATGACTTTGCACATCGTGCGGTCATGTTCAGACAGAATTAAGATTTTGAACAATGTCATGAGCATTGTGAACATGCTGACCTTGAGTAATAACCTGCCGTTTCGTGACACCAGAGGCCGCAGACAAGTTTACCATCTTATGGTTTTACTTCTTCATCCAGACTTCCCCATTCTGCCATCATGTGAAATAAGTAAAATGTATATAAGCCAGCGCCAAACAAACAAGACAGCGAGTCCCCACGTCTCGTCGACGTCCTCCTCTGACGGCATCAATGGAGCAACTGGGAGAAGATGACAGTTGTGCAAGATTGATGAGCTGGGGGTCAAAGGGCGCATCCCCCTCGACATCCTTAGGAAGCACTCTGACTTGGCTTCCCTCGGCTCCCACAAAACCCTCTGACAGCTGATACAACATTTTCACCATGCACCCACGAATCCCAGTGACACCACGCCTTCACATGTCTCAATTCATTATGTTGCAACGGGGTGTCAGGTCTGGGTGCGAGCCCGGCGGGGCCCAAACCACACCCTTGGTGACACAGCGGTCTGGAGAGGGGACAGAGAGGAAGTGAAAATGTCACAGGGTCTAAGGATTTTTCTTTAATTGATGAGGGGACTTGAATGAGGACCAGGAAACGCCTTTTTTGAAGACTCTTCAAGGCAGCACAAATTCATTAAGGGCCCTACTTCAGAAGCTCAGCCTATGGTAAACATATTGACAGGATGGACTATTCAGCTCACTCCACTGTGACACCAGATTTGGAAAAAAAAGGACAGCCAGTATCCCATGACCACGATGATCTGTATCTCCATGACAACAGTGGCTCCATTAACTTCAAATGTTCACAAGCGATTCCTTAAAAAGGACCTACTTCAAAAATCTGCGAAGAAATTTACATGACAATCGCGACTAGGGCTGAGCAACATAATCCATATTATGATTATGCAACACTTAAGGCACCTAAATGACAGTTTTGCCTCCGATTTGTAAAATGTTTCTATGTTTAACTTCGTTTTCTGTCCATAAATCAAATGTTAAACCATAATAGCAGGTTTAACTTTCACTCACTATTGATAGCAACTGATTTGACACTTGATAACACTGTGATAACGTTTCTGGCCCTGTTGTTCCGGACATAAACCCAACTCTTTTGTTATTTAAGCGCATTGTAGGTATTTTCTTCAGCATGAATTGTTTATAGTTTTGGTTTGATTTGAATTTTCCTTCATTTTCAGATACAAACCATGATAGGCACAGTTCTTGGTTCAAACAAAGGCCACATTGTGTTTGAAAATGGAATCTAAATATTCACCCTCTATTGTGTTTTCATTGGTGCACAGCAGTGGTCGGCTGCGCGTCTTTGAAACCCGGGGAAGCTCATTTCAGGCCCAGTTATTTATACATAAATTCTGCCCTCCTTTATTTCATGACATTTTAGAGGAAGCAGACTCAAGAGTTATTGCCTCTGGTGCACACAGTCACCTGAAACTAAGAATCGCTGCATTTTTATTATCCTCCACCCGCCCCCTTTGTGTCCGCCTCTGTGTTTCAACCACGGCCCAGGACAGACGAATCAAATTCGCCTTTCAAATTGCACGTTACCTGAAATCCACAAGAGATTCTCTTGTGCGATGCCATTGAATTCTACCTTCTAAAACAAGCGAGCGTAGACGTAAGGGGACCACACACACACGTGTCAGACGCCTCAGGGACCGTGAATTTAAGTGCAGTCACCAAATCGTGGCAAACCATCGAGCTGTTAGTGAGACATTTCCATCTGGAAATGGGACTGCAACTAAGTGACACTGGCGTCTGTGTCAAAAATCCATGCAAATCCAAACATCTCGACTGATACAGAAACAACCAGAGCACAAAGATACACAGGAGACTGGGGAAGGCCAAACAAAGTATCCCTAACCTTAACCTTAAAAAATCTAATCTCAGCCCTAAACTTAACCAGTTCCTCAGAGATGAGGTCCTGCCTCACGATGACCACGTTTTTTCTCCACGAGGACGTACCGGTCCTGACAAGGTCAGCGTTTATGCCAGAAATAACAAATTACACACACCCACAACCATATGCGCATCCATCCTTACTCTCCCATTGTAAACAATCCAAGTCCCTGACAGGGCTGCCAGCGTGTGCACACCACAGGTGGGGGAGGGAGGAAAAACGAGAGGGGCGTCGGGGAAGAGTGAGAAAACAGGCTTTAGGATGAGCGGAGACATTCAAGCCTGTAAATGCATACCGTGGTTGTTGGAAAGGAAACGGAGGACAAAGCGAAAAGACGATTCTCCTTGTGAAAAACAAGAATGAAACCGTTGCATAAAAGACATATGATAGTATGGTTGGAGGGCATTAGGGAACATCATATTTTTCCATCTTGGTTTCATTTGTGTTTTTCCATACGAATAAAAAGGCACAGAGTGGGAAGTGAAAACGATTTGTTTTTTGGAAAATACCCTTATTTTGCAATATAAGGGTTTTTTTTGCGGGATATGGAAAATGCTCTCTCTCTGGATTTGGAGCACTGTCTATCTGTCCTACTTTAACACAGCATATGACGCAATACAGTGACCCCCATGTGTGCAAATCTTTTTTTTTTTTAAAGAATAAAAACAAACTGGTCCTCCATAAGGAGGAGACATTCATTTTCATTTAAAAGCCTGGACTGAGAGTGTGTGCGTGGACTCAGTACTCCTCCACACAAACATCAACGCAAGTACACGAAGCAGCATGCTGCAGAAGGATTACACTGGCTTGAGTTTCAACCGAACAAATCCCCGCCTTCAAGCGCGGTGGGGCAAATGAGGCGTAAGAAACTTTCCTCGTCCCGCTACAATAGATGGTCTGCAACTGAAACACGGTCACTGTCGAGGCTGTGGATGCAGATGGACGATCAACTTCTGAATGGAAAACACACACAAACACAGATACACACACACACTGCTTGTTTTTCAAACAAACGTGTGCATATTGTGCATGCCGGTCTCACGTGAAACTCGTAAATGCCACTTGCTCGGAATGCATCAGCGGGGCAAACTCGTACGTGGGAATTACCGTTCGGAATGCACGTCCACTGATATGCTGCTATGTATAATGTTTGGTCGTGAGTTAGCGTCAGAAACAAACAAAACAAGCAGCGTGTGTGTGTGTCAGAGAAAAACATAAGTAGCCTTCTCCCACTGCCTTTGTATGAATCTTAAGTAGTCCCATGTAGAGGGAAGCTTTGTTCACCATCACTGTCGGGGGGCACGTCCTCCAACTTTTCCCCTCACTTCCTTTTGGCATAACATTTATCATTCTCCCCAGACAAACAATCATCCTACAACATGGACTAGCATCTAGCCCCCCCCCCCCCCCCCCCCCCCCCCCCTCCCCTTCACACCCCACTCCGGTTGCTTGGATACTTTTCACCCAATGGGACAGCTCGTCAACAACATCACTTCGCTCAGAAACTCCCGATCCTTCACTTCACTTCACTTCACTTCACTTCACTTTAATTTGGTGCGGCAGAGACTTATTAAAAAACTCATTTTCAAAATAAAGTTTCAAAGCACATCCTTCTCGTGCTCGCCTTCTATATTGCATCCAAAACACTTAAAAAACTTCCGAGCCTGCATGTCTGGCACTGCAAAAAACAACAAAAAAACTGCAAAGCCTCCTTTAAGTGGCAGAACCTTCTAATTTGCAAGAGAAATTCCCTTCAGGGCAAAAAATAGAATTATTCCGCCTCGACAGACCGACCCGAGACATAATATATTATGTGTTCTGGTGTTAGCCGAGGAAGCTTCCCTGAACTCTGACTGACTCACTGGCCTCTCCCTCTCTAGCTCTGAACGGATCAACAGGTGGAGAGTGAATCGCAGCAGCCACTTGGACAGAACGATCACTGCATATACTGTAAATCTCCTGCACAAGCATTCACTAAAACTAATCAATCACACTTTCTGTAACTCCAGCACGTAATAGGCCTTGTTCGCTCCTTTCCCTTTCAGCTGACCGGCCCACACCACGTCTTCCACTCATTATGAACGCTGACGGCAGATTATTTTGCTTACTGAACCAAAATTCCCCAT
Organism: Solea solea; assembly: GCF_958295425.1. Lineage (NCBI taxonomy): Eukaryota > Metazoa > Chordata > Actinopteri > Pleuronectiformes > Soleidae > Solea > Solea solea. The sequence goes on from NC_081152.1 coordinate 9,777,821, forward strand.
CCTCAGACACTGGACGGAGGGACAAAGACAAAGTTGACAATAGAGACAAAGTGAGAAAAGAGATAGGGAACACAGTCAGAGAACTGGTCTGCAATGAAATGGAGGGAGGGGGGGAGGGAAAAGATGACGGAGAAGAAGAAATCGCAGAAAAGAGCGAGAGAATACAGAGAAGGACCAAAGTGATGCAAAGGCGAAGAAAAAAAAACTATAAATGAGTGTTTTGTCAGGGAAATAATGACCTAGTAACAACAGCAACATACCAGCACAGTGAACAAGAATGCAAATTAGCCCCGATGCAAATGTAATAGGTCTTCAGGGGCAAAACAGACTGTCTTTATACCAACCCCCCACCACAACACACTTTGCTCTGTACTATCAACCCCAACCCCTCCCCTCTGCCCTGGTTCTCCTCCAAGTCTGGATCACAACAACACGTTCGAGGAGACAATCTTGAGAGAGTGAGCGCAGAGTCAACACGATGTTCTTATTTGATATTGAAATACCGCAGAGTCTGTACACACACACACACACACACACACACACACACACTGTTGAGGAAGAGAAACCACTTACTTGTCTGTCATGGCGTCAGCTAGCGAATATTGATACATGAAAACGTCTCTTTACTTTTCCTCACACGGTTGAAAAATGGCTCACGTAGAGGCACAGAGGTCTACGAGAAGGAGAGAGAGAGAGAGAGAGATTAATAACTTTAATAACAAACAGAATAATCACAAAGTGCAGTATAATGAAATACTTAGAGTTAAAAGTTCAGCCAAAGTTTCACTTTCCTATCATACATCATGAAGAAAAAGTCGGATTTTCAATTCATTATCCAATAAACTAATTTCTGTGTAATTATTTCCAAAACAAAACAGAAGTAGCAGCTCAACAAACCCCCCCCATCTCATCAACAGTGTTTGAGTGGAAAAGAATGTAGTCCGATGACCCATTGCTCACTTTTACAACATCTAACTTTGCAGACACGCTTCACTTGCTCACCATTAGTCCACTAGGCGAGGGCCTTTCTTTCTGAGGGATACTGTTACCATAGTTACCGGGGCACCCGACCAGCCAGCCAGCATAAACAGAGTCTTCTGAGAAATCCTCTGGGCAGCGGGCAGACAATATAAATCCAATCACACGTGAAGAATGCGTCGCGTTATTAAAGGAGAAGCGACGGCAAACTTCAGTCAGTGATTCAATGAGCACTAATAAAAACCACCATAAATAATGACAATGCTTATTTATCACTCGTTTTAATGAACAGGTGAGACAAGACACAGCATGTGTCCTGCTGCGACTTCCTCCAGCCCTTCTGCTTATATAACAGTAAAAGATCATCCCTAGATTGTGCCCTTTAATGTGTTAGCACAGCGGAAAACAGCAGACTGTGGCCTATTAGAGTCAGAATTAGGTTTGCTAAGTAGATAAAGGATAGATACTAATTCTAGTCCTGAAAGAAAAAAAAAAAAAAGCTTTTAAAGTTAATAATACAAAACAAATAGAACATAATGGTTTTATCACCGTCAGCTGACAGATCTACAGCTGGTACGCTAAAGGCAAGATGTCACTATCACTCAGTCATATCAGACCCAGACACACAGACAGACAGACAGACACCAGCCGTGGAGTCTGTTTGGGGACCATGGGTAAATGAGTGCATGTGCCTGCTTCTCCCCCACCGACCTTTCCACTTTCCATACCCTGAATTCTCAGTTTTGTCGCCGTCATGCTCCACGGCAGTTGCTTACCGGCATGTCTCTCTCTCTCTCTCTCTTTCAATAACATGTCTAATAAGAGCTGACTGAACTTTTGTGCATGTCTCCATTGTGCGTGTACAGAGGTCATAAAGGTGTGTTCCACCATCCAGTTTCTCCAACACAATGTGAATGCACTAATGAAACTAAAGAAAGGTTACATTGCGCAGCAGGAAATCTTCAGCTGGCGTGAAAGATGGTGCGATATTTTAATTTTTTTGCACAGCAGAGATACGAAACTACGCAGAGCCAGAAGTACTCTGTGCCGTGACTGTGCTGTACCTGCACTGAGCACTCAAACAAGTAAAACCAAACTATTTTCCCTAAGTGTTGCAGTGCCCAGTTAGGAAGAGCAATTTGTGGAAAATCTGACATGTCCAAGCTGGGAGGGTAATGCCACTCCTTCCCCTCCCAAGGGAGATTTATAAAGTCCAGACAACAGCCTGCTTGGATGCACATAATCTTCCCTAAATCAAACCTTGCAGTAAACAAAAACAGCAGACACTAGTGTAAACAATAACATACATTTTGTCTGCCTTTTTTTTCACCCCCCCATCTTCTCCCAATTACATAGACAAACTGAAGCAAAGAACAGCAAATCTAAGCAAACTGAGAGGATACTTCCTTGAATAAGGCACAGCCGTCCACCACACTGAATTATTTACCTCCCAGATGAGATTTGGGTAAAAATAGCCTGCACTGTGCTGAAGATCCTCTCCACTGCAGGCTAGTAAGCTTATAAAAGTACATACCTGATGGCATGACAGGGGAAAAAAAGGAATTGACATGGATGCTGTCAGATTCCAGCAGGCGTAATCTCAAGCCGTCTGTGACGTGAGTCTTACCATAATCTGAATGGGAAGATCCTGCGGCGCTGAGAGAGAAGAATGCTTGAGGAGAGGCTCTTCCAACCCCGCTCAGTCACACTGTCATTACTGCAGAAGTCACCAGTGGTGTGCATGACAGATGACAAAAGAATAAAAAAAATAGAATATGCTCGTCCAGTCAACTGTCACCTCCTACTCCCTGGTCATGCTCCTCTCTCTCTCTCTCTCACACACTCACACACACCCTCATTCGCTCTGTCTCCCTCTTTCCTGCACGATATACAGTCAGTGGAATAAAGAGCCCAGGAGGTTACAAAGGGTGGAGAGAAACAGTGCTCGCGTTAAAGGGCTGTTTCACTGTAACGCACGTCAGTGGCAGAGCCCGTCTCCATCCGAGTGTGCAGCACAGCGGTCAGCAGTCAAGTGCAGCACGCAAGTGGAGAGCGACAGTGCAGAGATCGCACCTCTGGAAAGCGTCAGTGCACACAATTGCTGCGGAGGGGGAGGGGGAATTTGGGGGGGAGGTAAGACAGGGGGAGGGGTAGAGGTTAGGGTAGTGTGTGTGGATCTGTGGGAGTGTGTCTATTGTTGTGGGGACATTTTTGTTTTTCCACCCCACTTTACAGATTGAAGGGGTAACACAGGTCCAGCTGCTTCACTCTCTCCCTCTCGCTGTCTCCGCACTGTATTGAGCCTTGGGTAATATTAAACTGCACACACACACACACACACACACACGCAGAGAGAGACAGCGAGAACCCAAACAAGATGCCAAGTGAAAAGGCTGTTTGTGTCCTCCAGGAGTGGATTGTTGATGATGGGAACGTCCACCTATACCTATGCAAAGCCTAAACAAACCAACAGGAACGCAACAACAGCCTGATAAAAGGAGAACTGATTAAAATCTACTGACTGCAAATAAAGCTGCTGAGTTTGCAACTGTTCACACACACCACAACTCAGCAAAGTTGGGACAGACAACACCTCTGTTTTCTTAATGTTATGTAAACACGTTAGTCTGACTGGATAATGCCATTCACAGTCCCATTAATGTCCTCTCCAATCTTTGACTGGGAAGTAGAAGGAGGCGACGTATAAACTTCAGTACGGTTGCCACTATGGCGAGAGTGAAAAGCTACGGAGAAGACCCACTTTGGGACCGACAAAGAGACGAACGGAGGCAGATTTTCTCCTCCGCATGTATACACGGACTTGACGAGTTGTCCAATTGCCTGCCTTAGTCGGACTAAGGCTTTAGCGCGATGAAACTGTGCATGTAACTGTACTGAGTGATATTCTCCACAGTCACAGATTGTACCGTGTATGTAGTTTCTTCCTCTCGTGGTAGGAACGCATGAGAAAGCAATGAACTGATCTTACATGGAAAATAAAGGGAATCGGGAAATCTTGAAGGGTTGAAGCTTGAAGGATAAGTCAGGTGGTTGTAATTCAGTGAGGACATCAAACAGATTTCAGCCACTTGACAAAGCGCTCGCCAAATAAAATACACACTCAGTTAAGCCTGCGATATTTGAAGAATGTCGGCCTCTTCATCGTTGCGATACACAACCTTTTCCCGCATGATGTCAAAGTTTACGTTGCTTTGCAAACAATTAATCCGGCACCAAAAATCCATAGAGAAGATCAACTATGTTACGTACGGCTACATACGACATATATGTTATTTCATGACTTCTGTGGTTGCGGATTTATACAAGTGTCAGTAACTCGATACAACCACAAAAACAGAACCGTCCCTTTAACATTCAGTGTTTATCGCTGCATCAGCTGATCGGAAACCACCGTTCAATCATGAGACAGTTTTGCTGAGACATCTAAAGAAATGTGGCAATGTATTATGCATGGCCAGCAACGCACACGTGGACACACAAAGTGCCTACACATGCCACTGTCTGCAGCTGATAGAGAGCCAGATGCTTCTTTTGCCAAGAGGAAATTATTCCAGCCTGAGGGATTGGGGGGGGGGGGGGGGGGGGGGGGCACTAGGGTGTGGTGGGAGGGGTTTGCACATTTTGAAAAGAAGGTGGGGGTCGCCCCAGATGTCTGATTCAAAGAGCCAGCGCCGCACACCTCAACATCAGAGAAGCACAGACTGGCCACTGACCCCCTAGCCTTTTAACTCCTACAGGACCACAACAATGAGGCTGCTGCAACTCGTACATCAAACTCGCCCACCTTATTTCCTACACGCGTGACGTCTAATGATAGGAAAGGTCACTAACTGCTCAATGAGTATTGTGTTTAATCATCTTTAAGTAAGGTGCACATGTAGGGATCAGCAAATATGGTTTCCGACTGTGTAATATTTTAGTTCATGTACCGGCCAAACCTACAAGACAGACTTTAAATGACGTTTCTACCACAGCCATAATTTTGTCAGAGGGAAATTCTCCACTCCAACAAAACAAACAACAAAATCGAATTTGATTGATTATTTTGAAAGGAATTGTGATATGATTCATATATATGTTATTTCATTATTTGCATTCCAAAAACATATTTAAAAGGATCCCTGTGTGATGTTCCCTTCAGTCTTTAGAATACGATGTGTATCGGTGAAGACGAGAATTAATCTAAAATGATATTTTGACACACATTTTGGCTTTCACAAATATAGCGACTCCTGCGATTTGAAAATTGCAGTAGGCCGTATTGCAGTTTTTTTCAAATTTCGATAAACAGCTCAGCCCTCCCGTCCACATCATGTTGAGCTTGGAAAAGCAGCTCCAAGATGCATTGAAGAAACCTTGTAAATATCACCACTTCTGCAATCACACGTGCAGTCCGCTAACTAAATGCTGCCACCTTGATGTAATAGAAGGGCCACAAATTGGTTATTGACTTTTTCCTTTTTTATATCTTTTCTAACGTAACAAATAGTTGCATTAGTCAATCAACTTAATTGAAATCAAACAAATAATCCAATATTCATGCCCATCCCTTAAGTACATATTTATTTCATATTTTTCTGTGTATTTCTTTTATTTACGTATGTAAAAGCACTTTGTAAATTGCTGTTTCAAATAAAGCTTTACTTACTTACTTACTTACTTACTTACATGTGAGTAGATTGCTAATGAGCAGTTAAACAGTGAGGGGTTGTGGGAGTCAGTGTCACAGACACCTTTTACAGTGACCTGCACAGCAGGAAGTGGAGTTCTGCTGTTCAGGCCGTTTGCAGGTATCACTGCCCTTTGTAGCAGAGGAGCGTGCTGACGAGCCAACTGAGCAACAAGCTTGTGAAGGCTCATGAATGGTTCCCCTCAACTCATTAAGCGTTTATTCAATTAGCTGACAGTCACTGACTGTAGAGCATGTGAAGAAACCAGACGTCTCTTAAATAGGGGGTTTCCTTTGAGGTGGCTGAATAACTGCATTTGGACCCGAGGACATACACAGAAATGCGGAATGTGCGCATAACAGGACATCTGCCTCGATATCAAACACTGGACACATTCCACCATTTTCAATGCTGCATCAATTTTCAAGAAATAAATATGACTTAATAGCCAGAGCGAGACTGAAACACAACAAGACATCCAAGTAAATAATGCCGGATGTCCAAAACAAGTGCCATTGCTGCACCAACAAAGCTCTCTTTCAGCAACGCAGCCTTTGAGTGGAGTCCCGTTTCCCACCCATTTTAAATTGATTATTGATTTGCAAAAGAAGGGGGAGACTCTTAAGACAGGCCTGCGTGCTTATGCATGGTTATCATTACCAAGCAAGAGCATTCTGTGTAATTACATTTAGCATACGTGAATCTCGTGCTTCCAATGACGATGATGGGGAAAAACGTATAGTATTTCACCGTAAACAAAGTTTAAACATAGAAAATAGATTTGTTTTTTGACAATGAAAATTCCCCAGGACATTTTGTGAGGACCAAGTTTTCCCTCAGGTACTAAGCAGGTAAGAGGAAGTTAAGCTGCGTAAACACAGAAATCTACTAAGCAAACAAAGAGTATAACAGATCATTCTTTCAAATGGCAATTCCAGACTCTGCAGCAACTGACAACCTCACAACACAAACACAACCTCCAGCCTGGGGGAAAGTCAGTGCCACAGACAGAAATGCCGGAGCAGCTCAGCAGCATGCGGTGGTTTAATGATTTGTCTGCTGCTGGTGAATGATCACACAACAATATCCTGTTCTGGCTAGTTCTCCACTGTCCCCCCCCCTGAGGGTCCCACTGACATGATTCTGGCTGGCCTGGGTGCCAATGCAGGGCCAGCCAACCAATCATATTGACAAGATCCGGGTGGCTGCCCTTTTGCCCAAAGTGACCCGACACAGGACGAGTGGAATCAGACTTGATGAGGCAGAAGAATTACTTATTGAGGCTGCGAGGGACGGGACGTCCCATCCAAGGCCCATTGGTGAAATGCTGAGTGAAGAGGAGGGAGAGTTCCTCTTAATATTCCTAAAGAAGCTGTGGAAAACAGGCCAGGACAACACAACCACTGTTATTTGGTGGGGGGGGGGGGAGAATAAATAGCTAGTATGCTTCAAAATTCCACTGTGCTTATGCAATGTAACCTAACCCTGGAAATAATGTGAGGGTGTTTCTCTGAAGTGAAATAAAAAGCATTCTCCAAAAATATTAGAGGGCATTATGGAAAGACAAAGGGTCAGTTAACAAATTCTTATGTACACGGGAAACTTATTTATAAATCATTTGCTTAACTAATCAATGAGTCACTCGGCCTATATTGTGAAATAAATGGGTAAAATGGCCATGAAAGTGTTCCCTGAAGTGTTGGCTGAAGTAAATAACATCATCTGAACTCGTCGTCACCAGAGTTGAGAAACTGTGACACACATTTTTCACAATAAAACTTCCTGATGTGACGTCACTCACTCACAATGACTTAAAAGTTTAACACTGGAGTTTAAATTCTTCTTTAACTTAAAATGGGAGACAAATACATCTCTAATTTGAAGCAAAATAGTTATAATTCAGTGCATGCAACAACTGTTTAATACAACTAGGATGTTTATATCAAACTTTTACTATCAAGTACTTATGACTTGTCCTATATATAAAAGTATAATGTGATGCTTAGCCATCAGTCTTATAAAGGCTGGGCAATAACTTCATAACAATGTGATAATTTTCTTCAGTATCAATGTGACAAAGGTTCCACGTACAGTACGTCAATATTATGTGACTATATGTGAATTAAAAATACTCAACCTTAAGTGATCTAACATTTATCACAATTATATTATAATTATATTATGGTCCAGTCCTATATTCAAAGCCAAAACAAATCAATAATAGAGTTGCAGCCCTACACCAATATTTGGGAATTCCAATACTGGAAGTTATCTATGTACTAAATTGTTAATATCATCCATTTAATCATTGCCACTGTTCAACACACAGAAGACCTTGAGCCTGAAGAGTTTCAATCCAAAGCAGGTTTTGGTGTGAAGGTCCCTGTGTGAAAGAGACAACACACACAGGGACTGGAGCTCTTCAGGCCAGAGGGCAAAGACACAGAGCAGCTCCATAACCTCTTATTACTCCCTCCAGCTCCGGCACGTAACATCTAAGACTAGACACCATGCAGGTGCATGGTTTATGAGCACGCACTGATGAGCCCCAGCTGCACTGTCATGGTCCTGGGTAAGAACCCAACAGGTCTTCAACCGTGTGCGTGCCTGCAGGTATTAAACCCCCCCGATGCTTTCGTATATAAACCCCGGTCTATGTGCTGCTGCTGTCAGTGAAAGTCTTTTGTTGTTGCGCTCAAAAGAGTAACGTTGATTTATGCATGCCAAGGCCACAAACCCCTGAATGACCTCCGGCTGCCATGCGAATCTTAATCTTTAAAAAGATGCGTGCGTTGGCCACGTAATATTATATTCGCGAGTTATTTTGCGCTTCAAGGACAGTGGCAGCGGCTGCGCGCAAAAGTTTCTGTCTCTTCTACTTTTTTTTCCCCCCCGTAATTGCGCTTGGAAACGCCGCGGCGAGGACGGGATTATAACGTTTTGCGCGCCGTTAAAACGCGAAAAAAGTTTATGGATAAAGCAAGAAATTGTAAAAAATAGTTTTTTTTGTCTTTGAGTCCCGGTGGAAACAAATTCCAGCTCCAGAATAACAAGTGCAGCTGAGCCTGAAGTCCGCGACAGCTCGCATGAGAACGAGCAGCACGGGATCAGGATGAACTTTCAAGCATGAAACGTGTCGCTGCTGCTGCTGCCTCTGCTGCCTCTGCTGCTTTCACGGGCGATATTATTCTTAAACTTTGCACAGAAGTGACTGGTACTCACCGAGGAGAAGGTTTCCACTTAGTCCAGAATCCTGGTGTTTGTGTGGAGGTTAGAGTCAGAGCAGCGAGTCCGGACACAAAGTTTGGTTAAGTTCCTCTACCTCAGCGCAGCATGGCGGCGACTGTGAAGCCTGAGGCTGATTCAAACCTCTCCCGGCTGAGATATCAACAGACAGGGGGAGGGTTCAGAGGGAGGTGGTGGTGGTGGTGGTGCTCGTGCTCCCTTCAGTTCAGGTTCAACTCTTTCTTGACTATTCAGTATTCCGCTTTATTTCTCCACACTATCAGTGGTGTGCACAGACATTTCAGGGGTCAGGGCTTAAGTGAAAAAGAACACCCTCTCATAAAAAAGAATTAAATAGTATAATAATTTTATTGCGGTGAATTTTACTTCATTCATTTATTTATTTATTGCAATAACCATACACATATGCAGATGTTGAATAGGCCTTTTTCCAAATATATATTTATATATAGTGAAATGTTATTGTTTTTATATTTGTGTAGTTTTTTTTATATTTTCTACGGTATTTTATTCCATTATTTTATGTTTTTAGGTATTTTATGTCTTGTGTTTCTATATTTTATTTATCTCTGATGTGCAGCACTGTTGTTGTCTTTCAAGTGCTTTATAAATAAAGTTGGACTGGATAAAATGGGATGCAAACAGGTTGGAATATGACTGGAAGCACAATGTTTCAGAGTTGACTTCTACAACTTTCTCACTTTTCCTTCAAACTCCAAAAAATTTTAAGACACACATATTAACAATACTTCTTTAATGATGACATATAACCATTCTATTCACTTTAGTACATTTAAATATATATTTGTCCCCAGGGGGCAATTCAAGGGATCATCGGACAGCAATAAAAAACTGTTCAGGGGGAAAAAACAAACAAACACACAAAGTAAACAAGCAATTAAGAAATTAAATTGCATTCAACAAGTGTGTGCAAATGTTATTTTAAGCCTTTGTCTCACGTGTGAATATGACTTATGGTAATATGAAGAAGATTGAAGAAAACTGGGTCTCTTTTATATCATTAAAAGTTAATCTAATATGGAAAAAATAGCTTAAAATAGACTTTAAAGTCATGTTTACACATGACTACAAGTCCTAACTATGTAGAAACAGGACAGAAGGCACAGCCCCAGTGTCCACAATCATGATGAGGGATCATTTGCCTTGAAATGCTGGCTGGAGGAGACTCTATAGGTGGAGCCAGTGGGTGCAAAAACATCATTGCAAGAGGTCAAAGGTTTTTTAACATTTTCCAAAAGCAGAAGTGAATCAAAAACACACTGGAGGAAAGGACAGGGTGACCCTTGTCTCATTGTGCAGGCCAGAGGAGGAGGAGGAGGGTGTGGGGCTTTCCATGGCACAGCAGGCCAAATACAATACCATCTTTGAGTAAAAGACTGATTGCTGCTGGTCTAAGATAGAACTGCGTCACTGCACCTCTGTGCATGGCTGCTTTGTGAGTTCACTGAATGGCAAATAGGAAGAAATTTACCTGCTCATTTCAAAAATGAATAAGACTCTCATTGTGGACATTTTCCGTCCACAAAGAAAAATCGAACCATGCCCTTGAATATGCTAATACTCCCGGGCATCATCGGATACGGTACAAATTGTCTGTATTCATATCAACCTTTGGTGATCTGAGAGCTTAGCTGAAGGCTGGCTGCAGTTAAATGGGGATGGTAAGTGCTGCCTGAAATGAATACGAAAAGCAGCTGGGTTTATCTTCACTCACTCTCTGACATGTGCTGCTAAGAGAAAACAGGTGACCAAGGAATGTGTGTTGAAATCCAAACATAATACTGGAGCTAAAATGATTTGTTGCCACTTAGGCAGATCCGTAGTATCTGGTTTTTTAGAATTTCTCTGTCTTTTTAGGTTTCCCTTGTCTTGTTGGTGTAGCCAATGTATTTTTTATTTGTCTACCTTTGGTGGATATGCAACTTCTACTTCTATTTGTTAAATGAAAAAAAGGAACATGCGAACAGGGGCACAAACCCACTTTGCAATAAACCTTATTTTAATACTGCTTCAGATAAGAGCAGCAGATTAATTACCAAAATGTAAATGGAGCATGGACAGAGTCAGAAACCCACACACACACACACACAATGGACAAGCAAGTTACACAGTAAGGTGTTGATTTCAAGTGTAAGTATATGATCTTCATGCCTGGGCTCTTCAGACACACCAGTTGGATATATTTAGAGTCCCTAGCTGGTGTATCCATGTGACAAGGCAGGCCACAATTATTCACAACACCGGAAGGGCCAGTATTGGTGTAAGATCAGGGCGCATGTGTGTGTTTCCACTGAAGAATTCAAAAGGTAACAGACAACACAGTTTGCTAAGTGGTTGCAGCAGAACTATGCATATGATTTTTTTTCCCACCCACATGCCTGCTGTTTAACAGCCGGCTTAAATCCCACTTAATGAAGATTGTTCCAGCATGAATCATATATATTTAAAACATTAAAAAGTGTAAAAAGTTGACTAACAGTGACAGTACAGTAAATGACATTATAACCTTCATGGAGGTTGAAGTTTTCTTGTCGGACTGTAACATCAGACTGCATTAGTTTTAACTATAGTGTGCCTGATAATGAACTGGTACTGGAACTTTCATTGCTGTTAAAGACTAACAGTATGGTGTCCATAGAGCACCATCTATTGGTGATTATTACCAAATATGTTATCGCTGTTGTGTAAAATCCTATATATTAACTATCTCTATTAGTGTAGTTATGTGCTGTAGTTATGTAATAATGTATCTGTGCTCCAGCACAAGAGGCTATGACTGTATTTTACTCTAAAGGCAGATTTCATCTGAAAATTCCTCCTCACCTCCTCACTCAAATTAATCAACCACACCCTCTAGTGGGTCTTTTAAGACTGTGCAATATACTGTAGGCCTTCAGCAGGAAAGAAGGTGTACTTATTATGGGGGCCAGAATTTTAACCATGAGAAGAGTTAGCCTATCTGACATGTACCCAAGAGCTTACAAAGAATTCTGCTGCACTAATAATGAGCAAAGGTAACTGTAGTGTGAACTAGTCTGTAAACTAAACCAAAGAGAAACTGCATGCATAAATTAAATTAAATTAAATTAAATTAAATTAAATTAAATTAAATTAAATCAGACAAAAAGTGTTATTTTTGCACTTGAGTGCTTGCTGTGATGAATTGGTTAAATCAAAAATATGTATGTAACAAAACACTACTTGTGTATACTAGTATGTTTCATTTTGAAGTTTTATTCAATTCGTCCCAACAAAGCCTTTTAAATACTGGAATCACTGGATATTAAAATATGTACATCGTGATATGTTCTACACATTTTAACAGTATATCCATCCATTCATCTTATTCCGCTATGGCGTAGATGTCAAGGAGGTAGCAACCTATTTAGCCTACTGCTGTAATCAAAAGTCATATCGGCAGATCTCGGTGTGTTTGCCGATATACATTAATACATTTTAAAAACCACTATCTGCCGATACAGATATCATGCTGATAGTATCATGCATCCCTAATGTTTTGTTTACCTCAACGTTACATGCTAAATGAATCAAATCTGGACGTTAGCCGTTGCCAAATTGTTTGGGGCCCACAAAACTCTGTAGTTTGGGAAGTTGTGGGCAAAATAATGTATTTATCTAGCATGATGCTCAAGAGTCAATACTCCTTTTCTAAGCCCACATGGGTCCATGCATGTAGTCCATGGATGTAGTAATCAGAGCACTTTAGCCGCTTTAGCCCTTAGCAATAGCACCGGGGACACAGCTCGTGCTGCTCCTCCAACCACTTCAAGCCAATAAAACCACGGTGTCGTCACGTGACACCAGTTGACCAATGACAACCCCCACATTATCCTCTTTGCCGCACCCAAATAGGATGATGGCGGATGGGCGGAGTCACCACACAGAGACGAGTAACTCAGAGAGACAAACCCGCTCTGGAGCAGGGTAGGGTAAAAATAAAAACAGTGAAAACCACCGTCCACGTTTCATCGAGCACTGTTTATATTCTACCGCATCTACACAGAGAGGGTAAGTTGTGAAACAGTGTGTGTATTCTGCTTGTCAGAGTCGGTGTTTGTGCGTTTCAATATGGCTTATCGCTGTGTGTTTTATTGCTATAGTGTTTTCTCCGTAGACTGGTGGGCTCCCTGTTTTGCTAATGTAGTGCCTGTGCTGCGGGGGTGTTTGTCGACAGAGGTGTTTTTTCAACCGGTAAAAGCAACATTTCAGTGCATTAAAATGGATCCTTAATCATTTCACGTTCGCATGCACAATGTCTTGTGTATAGAGGAAAAGCAGCCCAGAGCTACGCACAGTTTGTTTTGTACCCGGGTGTGTCTGTCTTCCCTGCCTCCAGTGTCGTTAGCCCGCTGCTCCAGCTCTCAGGCCCGTGTATGTGTTGGATTGTTTTGCTGGTGCTGTAGCCACGGGATTTATGAGTTACTTCGGTTTTATTAATGTTTCTGCACAGGCTAGTGTACGGTTTGTGGTGTGGGCTAGTGTTGAAGCATGGAAATCTGTTCTGTATTCTGTGAAGTGATGGAGTCATTTCCTGTACGAGGTCAGACACAAGCTGCATCAGTAAGAGAAGGATCTGGCTGTGATTCTTTTAGATATTATCACTATTGTGAACATATAAAATACATGCTATCGGTACCCACTTTTAAAGTATAAGACAAATGTTCCAGGTTTTTAAAGCGAGCAGAAAGACAATAAATCAGTCATGGTCAGACATTGACCTTACTGCAATAAACACACATTGATGAATACAAACAATCCTGATGTGATGTATGACTTTTTGGATAAGGGAACATATGTATGTTTTCTAACAGGCTTATGGCCTGTGCACACAAGAACAAGTTTAGGAAAAATGCACTACTTAAAAAAACAACTAAAAAACAATGATGTCATAGTCCCACCTCTCTCTTGCTCTCACATTGGCTGTCACTATCACCATTGTAATCATCTTCCTCTCCTTGTGCTTGGAGGTTGTTTGGTCTTGCTTTATGATCACTTGGTCCCCACCATAGTTCCCTGGGCTTGGTTCATCCTGATCTGTGACTGCTTACATTGTAATGCATGTTTATCATTCAATAAAAACCAAATTTTATTTATTTTTAAATGTTTGTACACCTTGTGCATTCTTCTACATCTCTTCTATTTTTGGTGTATTTCTGTAAGCAGCTTTACAGCGCCACATAAAGGCCTGGCATATGTACTGCAGCGTGTAGAGTCTTTCTGGGGAGTTATGTGAGGGTGAATTAATTTTTAAAGGCCAAAAATGAAAAGGTTGTGAAGGGAAAGTTGTGTTTCATTGTGGATTAGGCCTAAAAGATGATATTTTAGGGGGAGATCATGTATTTAACTCAGTGGTTTTACTGCTTCAATATGTCTTGTTGATTGACTAACTTGTTTTCAGGCCCTACTTAACTACTTAAGATACCCCAAAGCTGTTGCTGTGTGTGCCTTTCTATATTTCTACTTGCCTATTGATACATGGTACATGGTACATGATCATGCCAAGTCAAACTGCCAAATGTTTCTGTGTTTGTATAAATTGACGGTCACTCCGTAGATTTGGAAATTCTGTTGGAATGAGTAAAAACGAGGCTGTCTTGCTCGTGTCAGTCTGGCCCTATTTTTGCCACCCTTGTCACACAAATACAAACACACTGAATCTAGATACAGAGCTCTGTATTTGTTTTACTCCCACTCCCCACGCCCACACCCTTGACTGCAGTGCAGCTGAAAATGTGTTCCTCATTTCAAGTCCTTTCTCTTTTTCACTCTTTTCTCCCTTCCCTACCATATTTCATCACTTAGCAGAGTTTTTTTGTTGTTGTTTTTTAAATTAAAGGTGGAAGTGAGGGTGCATTCACCCTTCACAGGTCTTTAAGGGTCATGTTATGCTTGTGTCAAATTTTAAGCCAAAGCCGGATTGTGAGTGCAGGGAAACTGTACAGCAAGGGGTGTGTTGTTTCAGATGCTATCTTCCACCACTCTGTCCTGTATGGCATGCGACAGCCAGATAAACCTCTGGCCACAGACTGTAGTTGCACGCTGACACAACAAAGCGGCTTTGCCTGACAATTTTTTTACATTTTCACATATGAAAACATCACAAATTAACATCTATGCTTGCTAGTTACCATCTGGCACACTGGTCTATATATGGGACAGTGCTAAATGGACACCAAAGGCATTCCAACTAGTCATGGTAGTTAGAGCCTGTAACACACACACACACACACACACATGCACATACACACTCTAAAGAGCAGTTGCTTGTGGATTCTTTATCCTGAGTAATGACAGGCATCCAGCTCTGAGATATAAAAGGCCCCGTCTAGTGCTATTTAATGACGGCTCAATGCCTGAAACACCAACTGCACACACACACACATACTGAGATTGTTAAAGACTCTTTTTTGAGTCCATCTCAATTTTTTACACGCACATCAATCTTTTCATTAGCAATTTCTTGATTGGCACATTATTGGAAAGGACTAAATGGATCTTTATTGAAGAGCATATACTGAAAAGTTGATTTGAATGCAAAGCTTCCGTCTCACAAAAGAGGATCACAATATCATTAGAATATGTAAGGCCTATGCTGAGCATTTTTGTTTCCTAAGATACACACCATTAGAGAGCAGAGTCCGATGCTTCGGTTTTTATTTTTGACATTGTGCCTCTGTGGAGAATGAAAACATCTGTGTCAGATGGTGTCATTGAAAGTGCAACTCATAAGAGTCTGTCATCTGGAGGAAACCCTGCCCTGCTTAATACAACAATATTATCTTGTTCATTTTCCTTTTTAGGATATATCCAATGTGCATTCCTTTGGTGGCTCTGTTCACACCTGCTATTAATCCTGGCCTGGGTGATCTGATCACAGATAAAACTCTGAAAAATCCCATTGAGATTTATTATAGGTAATGGTCAAATTTGTGTTGGATTACCCTAGTTGGTTTTCTGGATGTGTTTCAATAATGTGATTGAGATACCAACAACTAGTCACAAGCAACACCCCCTGGCACAGTGGAGGCAGACACTTTTAATTTAATTTAATGAATCAATTCCCCACTAGTGCTTGTATACCGGGACAAGGGCAGTGGTCCAGTTGAAAAGCATAGTTGAGCAACAACCGTAGCCCAATTGAACTGTGCATGGAAATTTTCTGTGTATTGTGTCACGCTGATGGTTAAAAACAGCACTTCTGGCCTTAACAAATGGAAATGATGTATGTGCTTATTTGCATTTTGTCTATTGAAGTGTGATTTCTATCACAAGAGGTCAGTTTAAATGCGTGGGGACAATGTTTAAAAGTGTGAACCGACACTCTAAGCTGTCCATCGTTGATTGCCCAGCAGCAGACAGGCTAATGCTAATCAATTCACAGATGGAGGCGATAGTCAGTCAGTGAACCCACTGCTTTGGATTTTATTGCACTCAACTGACAGTGATGACTACTGGATTTAAGATAACACACTGTACTATTGACCATCAGTCAAACCAGATGTGAACCATAGCATCACACACACTTTTTCGATCATTGTTCTAATGCACATTGATAAAATCACTGATAAAATACCGCATCTCCAGTTCCTGTTCTCCTGCCACAATCTGAGATTTCCTTTGTTTTGATGACAATGGAGCATTCTATTTATTAAAACACCTCTACTACATTCACACCCTACGCAAACTCTCTTTGACTTTGAAGAACCCCAGGGTCGAGTTTTACGTTGGATGGGCACAAATTGAGACCTTTATAAAAGATAATGTAGTTGCTGGCTGCCTGCGTTTGCTTCCTGACTGGTTATCCTCGGTTACAACTTTAGCAGCAGTTAACGCAAAGTGTTGTCGTGACATGGCCATACAGCCAATCTGAATGGACATAATTTTAGTTTGCATGTAACCAATAGAAAAGCAGAAGAATGCAGAGACTTACTGAGGGTGAGATCCTGTAAGTGATGCTCTCATTGTGCTGTTTTTGGTGAAGCCAGTTGTCTCAATGAGCACATGTAGGAGACAATTTCCCTTTGATCCTTTGGAAATGTCAATTTTTCCCACTAAAGCATGTGTCCTGTACTGTAAAATAAATGGATGTGATCCTGGATTCATCGTCACAACATTTCCAGTCACTCTGTTTTTAAGAAACGTTACCATGTAACCCACCATTTGCAGAGTGGTTTGTAATTTGCAGCGCCGCTGTTACGCTCATGGGAGATGCATTACTTTCCAATACAGGTTATCTAATAAACATGGTTATGAAAGCAAGGGTGACTCCTTCTTTCTCTCACTCCAAAACATCGTCATGGGGAAGGGCTGGGGAGTTTCTGGTTGTCCCTATTTGCCCTAACATCATATGACATTAACTTACTGACACTAATAGATAGCTGCTTCTTATGCATTGTTACATCAAGTTGAGTAAATAGATCAACTGCCGTAGTCAACTGTTAGGCATATGGCTTTCCTTGCATGCCTCTCATAGTCCATGTGTCATTAGAACAAGGTTATAAGATTGGAACCTTTGGAACTCGCATTGTTTTATATCTGTTAGTTAGTTGGTTAGTTTATTGTTCAATTTCTAGTTTTAGATGCTCAATGCTCAGTTGTCTAGAAATGCACGAGCACATTAGACCCACACAGAGTCACAGAGCTCTTTGAATCCAGTGTAAAATGAGTAACACTACAGTTTGAAGATGCGCATCTTGTGACATTGACAGGCTTGCAGTGTGATGATGGCCTACAGCTGTTATTACATAATCTTGTTGAGGTTTCCCCGCATCACCATGACAACATGTTTGGTTTCCATAGCAATTGCACTTCTTAACAGGAGGAGCGCAGGCTAGCTGAGCCTCTGCACCTACAGATCTGATAAGAGGAGCGAGGCAGGGGTATACGTGTGGTGAGGCAGGGGAGCCATTGTTATTGCTACATTATCCTTAAGAAATACACAGCTGTGAAAAAGATGCACTTGAGTGGTGTCTAGTATTGCACAGCTGGACGATTCTTTTAACATCTGTGGTTAGGCAGGGTGCAGCAGGAAATGAGTTAACTGAAGCTGTTCCTTTTTAGATGACCTTAGAAGTGACCCCATTATTATTGAAATATACAGCCTGTATTTTTAATTGTCCCTGATGTTGTTTAGTTTTTGTTGCTGATAATACCAAGCAACAAACAAGAACATTTGAAAGTACCTCATCCTTTTGTCTTTATCGTCATGCATCCTTGGAGACACGTAACCAAATATATATAGTTAATAGAGCCTACACTATATTTTCTAGGATTGAGAATTGCCAGAGATACCATGATACAATATTATCACAATATTGCGATATACTGAGTATTTGCGAAATCATATACATGTATTGCAATATACTTAAACAGCTCGAGTGTGAGGGAACACTTGGCCCCATCTAATAGACTGAAACTTTAACGTTAATTGATTTAATTGTTAATCCACAAAAGGTTTAATGTTTATTTGTACTGATACCCAGTAGTTTTCTTATTCTGCTGATCTAGCATTTATAGTGACTACATGTCCACAAATGTTTTAGGGCCCACAACTACCAGTCTTACCTTTGCGCCATGTCTTCATTGCAGAATGTCATACATCCTGTCAGAGTGACACACAATTAAACCAGTCATTTATTAAACTTTAAATGAATGCTCTTATCACCCTAATCATTTAGTTAATTATGTCACCTCCCCTTATGTAATGAGTACAGACCAATAATTGGCACCTTTTATAACAACTTAAAAGGCATGACACAGAAACCTTGACTAGAGTAGGTGACCTGAGTTGGTTTAAAAAGGTTGGGTTGATTTTGGGGAAAATCTCACAGTAATAATGAAAGCAGACAGGAACAGAGAGAGGGTCTGTCTGCTCTCAGTGTGATACTGAATGCTTTAGGTTTGGTCTACAGTTGCTATGGCAGTTTTGGCTGAACATTTGTATTGATGCAGGCTAATGGGCTCTGCATCAGTTTCAGCTGGATCAGCTCTTTATTACCCATGCATGGTTGCACTGCACACTCACATTTATCCATGGTTGTCAATCCACCGGTGTCTTGCCGAGTCAGAGCTGGGGTGTCTGTGTTGTGACTGACGGTTGGAGGCTCTTTCCTCACATAGATGGTGGACATGGATCTATATGAAGTCTCTCTTTCTCTTCTTTGTGGCTCTAGCACTTACCCTGTTGTCAGTTAACTTGTTGGTACCACAGTTTAATGAAAAGTGTGGGGATTTAGTGGCAAGGTTTGTGTTTTTTTGTTTTATCTAAAAATTCCAGATAGGAGAGATGCTCAATGCTCATTATTGTATTGTACAGAATAAAGTATTGGAATGTCTTTTCTTTTTGTCTAACCAATCCAAAAATGATTTTAAAACAATCGAAATAAGTTTTAACACAATTCTGTTTAGTCCCATGGCAGAAAAACAGTGACAGAAAACACCCATTAAATTAATGGGTGTTTTCTTATAATTCTATAAGAATTATTAATTAATTCTTATGTATCAAATTTGGTCATTAAATCAAGTATTATATAAAGCTCTGCTACATATACCACAAACTTATAAAATTATTATTCCATTAAACCTCTAAAAGTAACTTGAATAATCAACCAGTGTCTTGGTAACACTTGCTTCTAATATTATAAAGCTCAATGGTTAAAGAGTGACTATCCAGTTTTTATTTTCCTTTCCTTTGCCCAGCCCTGACAGTTTAGCTGAGTGGTGTTGTGATTACAGGAAACACATTGTGGAAGATAATTTCAAACCTCTCTGTGCTGGGAAGAGCAGTCACATGATCATGTCATAAATAGTTTATTTAATAGTTTAATTTAATTCTTATGGTTGGACATTTGAGGGGACGTGTGGAGGCAATGACGAAACCACCATTGCCTCATCCCACAGATGTTTTGTTTTGATAAGTCTTAACACTTAAGATGTGTAAGAAAAAAGTGGCAAATATTTGAAGCGTGCCTCAAAGTCAAAACCTATAATTCACCTGAGCAGTTAGTAGTAGGCCTGCTTAGTTTTATCAGGGATATCTGTTTGTGCAGTGGAATCACACAGATTTAGGGAGTGGAAAGTTGACCTTTTGGGCAAGTGATGTGCATTAGTTGACAAAAGATACATTTTCCCTTCTCATGTGCAGGAGTCCATCCATGATGAACGGCGATTCAGGAGCCGGAGTTGTGACGGTCCCCCCTCCCACCACAGCCCCCCACAAGGAGCGGTACTTCGACCGAGTGGATGAAAGCAGTCCGGAGTATCAGAGGGAGAGGAACATGGCGCCTGACCTGAGGCAGGACTTTAACATGATGGAGCAGAGAAAGAGGGTCTCAATGATTCTACAAAGCCCGGTCAGTGGAACGGCTATATTGATTCTTTGTGTTAATAGCCTTTTTTGCCCATAAATGTGTGGGTATACCTGCGATTTCTGAACCTGGGCGAACCCTCTTAAAATAGCTATTAACATAACTCCATTATCAGAAGTTGGTCTTCCCTGTGGTGTTTTTTCACCTGTAGGTCATCTGGTTGTGAAATGTGAAGAGAAACGAAACAAGTTGGCAGAAGAAGAAAATACCAACATTACCACCACAACAGAGCTCAGTGGCAATGCCACAGTTGTTACCATTTTGTACTTTATTTTTATTTCTACTTCGATCTGTCATTTTAACTAAGTTGCGAGTGAGCGATTTTTTTATTTTTTTTAGGCGCAGTTGATTGGTGTGTATAGCCATACCTATTGTCTTCACATGTGAATAGGCTCCTTTCAGTGTAAAGACGGTATACCTGTCAGTGACACATGATGGCTCCAGTTTATTCTCCATCAACAGTGTCCTAGAATAACCAGGACAGAGACATGTGCTGTGTGAAGGCCGATCGTATGTGTGAAAAGCACTGATGTGTTTAATCCCCCGCAAAATTGGCCCTGAATGGTACATGTACTATTTCTGCCAACTGCTATATTTAAAATGCTGGCAGTAATGATGATGAAATGATCGTGATGAAGTTACACCTAACATGTCAAACAATCTTCTTCTTCTTGTTTTCCTTTCTGTTTTGGCACTAATCATGTGCCCCTTACATTGTTTGTATGTTTTGTGTCTGTGTTTCCAACTGACAGGCGTTCTGCGAGGAGCTGGAGACAATGATCCAGGATCAGCTGAAGAAGGGGAAGACGCCCACAAGCCTGTTGGCCCTGCAGCAGATCGCAGACTTCATGACCACCAGCATGCCTTCCATGTATCCCGCTGCACCACAAGGAGGCATGGCAGCACTCAACATGAGTAAGCACAAAAGAGAATACGTGTGTGTGACTTTCTGACCTCGGGCCTTCTCTGTTCATGCTCACAATGAATAATGCAGCGCATGACTCATGAGTTTCTGGACAAAGAGTCCTGTCTGATTTCATCTAATTGTTTTTATTCCTAAGTGAGATGTTTTTTTTTTTCTGCTGCTGTCATTAGAGACTCTTGTTTGGTTCTGCAGAGAGCAGTTTATTTTTGTCAGTTCTCTCAGCATTCTTAGTATAATAGTGTGGCGAGATAATATACAGTATGCGAACCCCATCTGTTTATTTCATCTTTTCCTCTCAGGCTTGGGCATGGTGACTCCCGTGAATGATCTGCGGGGCTCCGACTCGATCTCCTATGACAAAGGAGAGAAGCTACTTCGCTGCAAGCTGGCTGCGTTTTATCGGCTTGCTGACTTGTTTGGCTGGTCGGAGCTCATCTACAACCACCTCACTGTGAGACTCTTATAAATTACAGTATACCATGCCAACTGATTTTGTCCAGCTATTAAATAAAGATGAAGCAAAACGATGATGTCTCCCAGAAAGTGTTTAGTTGCAACTCTGAACCATAAGTAATGACACTGGCTGTTGTGATTATTATTATTATTATCATTATTAGTGATTATTGTTAAAACAAATTGAGCCTATTTCCATGTCACAATGTAATCAAGCCTGACTTCCCCCTGGTCTGTAGGTGAGGCTGAATTCAGACAAAGATCATTTCCTTCTTGTCCCTTTTGGTCTCCTCTTCAGTGAAGTCACTGCCTCCAGTCTGGTGAGAATCTGTGCTGATTTCCAATGGAACAGTTCTCTATTTTCTCATGTTTTACTGTCCACCTCGTTTGTGATTATATGTTGTCGTTTGGCTAATGCTCTGTCGTCTGCCCCCCTATGTCCTCCAGGTGAAGGTAAACATTGAAGGTGAGATCGTTGACAGGGGCAGCACCAACCTCGGGGTCAACCAGGCCGGCTTCGTCCTCCACTCTGCCATTTTTGCTTCGCGGCCCGATGTCAAGTGTATAGTACATGTACACACATCTGCAGGTGCTGCGGTAAGGGACAGTGTGTGCACATGGAAATTCTATGCCATCCATCCATGCAAACAAAGGCATCAAAACTTAATGACCCCATGTTTTTGGACTTTGTTTGCAGGTGTCTGCCATGAAATGCGGTCTGTTGCCCATTTCACCTGAGGCACTGTCTTTGGGTGAGGTGGCCTACCATGACTATCAGGGCATCGTGGTGGATAATGACGAACAGTTAATTATACAGAAAAACCTTGGGCCAAAAAGCAAGGTAATAGCTGAGTGAATGTGTGAATATGTGTGAAAATGTAATTAGATAGTTAATAAATTCATGAAAAACCTGTAGTTTTATTTAGTTGATTAAACCAACATAAGTGTTTTGTGTGTGGTTGGTAGTTGTTAAGTAATTCCCTCTTTTGCAGGTGCTCATCCTGAGGAACCATGGGCTGGTTTCTGTTGGTGAAACGGTGGAGGAAGCTTTCTTTTACATCCACAACTTGGTCACTGCCTGTGAGATCCAGGTAGGGAAAACACTGAGCCCTTAATCTTGTCAAAGCAAAAACCTACTGTGATGTTTTTTGTCTTCATTTAAATATAAATTGTAATTTTTTTGTATTCAGCATGACTAAGCCTTAATATATTTTGCACTTGTTAGTACTTTGTCTCTTTGTTTGATAGTATACCATACTGTGGATCCGGATGTACATACATTTTGTGGCATATTGTCCCTGATGTTTGTTGATATATTTCATTATTGTCCATCTCTTGTCTTTCCACATCTTTGTTGGATGTCTGTATATCTGTGTATGTCCTCACGTCTACATTATTTTCCCTGTGTTTCTGGTTCTGTCTGTGCTTTCTTTCTCCGCCTGTGCTCCCAGGTGCGAACACTGGCCAGCGCTGGAGGTCCTGATAATTTGGTGTTTCTGGACCCAGAGAAATACAAGTCGCGTCCAAAGGTCCCTGAACCAGTCGGTGACGGGTCCTCTACACACCCCAAGTGGCAAATCGGGGAGCAGGAGTTTGAAGCTCTCATGAGAATGCTCGATAACCTGGTAGGTACTAAGAAAAGAGGAAACACTTCAAGCTTCTGCTGAAGAATGTAGCGACAGACTGAAGTGAGGATTTACTCTAGCATGCTGTGGCTACTGGACCCTCAAGATTTACTAAGAAAACTGTGATTATTGCACATATGAATGTAGTAGGATTGGCAACCAAAGAAGCATTCAGTCTTCAAAAACAGAAATGAGTGTATATGTTCAAATGCTTACGTTTATATTGTGACATGTTTTGTTTGGGTGAAATGATCCTTAAAAGGCCCTGTATTTAAGAATTGGTGACATCTAACGGCAACAAAAGGAGGAATCCTCTCATCACCCCTCTGTTTTCCGGAAACGATGTAAACTCTTTCCGTCTCGCCATTTAACCACTCTCTCTGTGGTTTCCTCCTTCTCCTATGTTGGTGTATGTATATGTGTCATTCAGTTTTGTTTGCATTGCGAAGCTTCCACCACAAAATGCAACATGCCAGTCTGCTTAAGTTGTGGTTCAAGATGGCGGCTTTCGTAAAGCAAGGCCCTTGCCTGAAGCACATATACAAATGCTTATCCTAAGGCTACGAAAACCAATACGATTTTCTTTTGAAGGCAAACGTACTAATGTGTTGTACAGTATATTACTCCCTCCTCAATGTTACATAGTGGACCCTCTTCACTGTGCACCAACCAATTTCTAAACCCCCGTTGTTTGTCGTCTGCTGTCTTGTCTTCCAGGGCTATAGGACGGGCTATCCTTACCGCTGCCCGTCCTTGCGAGACAAAGGTAAAAAGTACAGTGATGCGGAGAATGCTCCCTCTGCCTACGGTGGTTACTCATATGGGGAGGACAGCGACTCAGGTGCTCGCTCCCCGCTGAAACACAGCTTCCAGCGCGGTCAGCGTGACAAGACCCGCTGGCTCAATGCCGGCAGCCGGTCTGATGAGCCCTGCGAGGATGGGCCCGAGGGCGGCAGCCCCAAGTCGAAGCCTAAGGTGTGGACGAACATAACACACGATCACGTCAAACCCTTGCTGCAGTCTCTCTCGTCCGGTGTCTGCGTGCCAAGCTGTATAACCAACTGCTTGGTCTGTGCCTACCTTATTGTTCATAGTATAGATTTTACAGCTACCCTGTTGGTGGAAACGGGTAGGTGGACGGCATTCTGAGCTCCTGGGGAAAATGAGGAGTTTAACTAAGAGTACAAAGCTGCGGTCTTTGTCTTTAGACAATCTTGTCTTGGGCCTGCTCACAAGCTAAAGATATTACATTTCACAAGTTTTAGTCTCAAACTCAAATTTGAAGTGTCCTGTTAACCCACCTTTCCAGTAACCTCTGCTCTTTCGCTTACCTTGTAGCATAGCTGTGAGTATTTGTTGACCCTCTTTACTCTTTCACCCCTCTGGTCTCCTAATGCTTCATGATGCCGGGCCAGCTGCCCACAGCATGCCCCACTGCATGTGTAGTAGTGAAATGCATTGTTGCTGTTGATGTTTTTCCCAGAGGAGCGAGCAGCAGGGGTGTGGCATGAGTCCTCAAGTAAGTGGGCAGGCGAATGTGGACAGAACAACGTAACGTGTCGCTGCACACACACCACATTGTTGCTCACTCGGTAATATACACCCCTTAATTTGGTCTCTGCATCTTGATGTTGGCAAAGAGTATTCCCAGAAAGAGTCAGGAGAGTGGATCAAGGAAAGGGGGAAAAGTCAGTCAGATTTGAAGAGAAAATCGATCAAAATCTTTTCGAAGTGAGTAAACTGAATTCATTTCACATCTAATAAATAAAGGGAGGTGGCATTGTTTCCTGATTTACTATCCAGAATAATGCCAGATACTTTAAAGACACTTTGATATATAAAGTATTAAAGGTCACACAACAAAGTGAGGACATCCTTGGCAGAAAGAGTTATGCAGCCCGCTTTTTAAATTTTATTTATACTATATTTCAGTTTCTCCCTAATTTCTGGTTTCAGTTTGATTCTGAAAATGGTTTTGAAATTTTCAAGGCCTGCATGAGTGGATTTTGTTTGAAGAAAGAAAAGAAAAAAGAATGACCAAAAGCTATGGAATATGACCTGACTTTATACTGATTATCTTCTGTTGGGAAAGTAGGAAATGTTGTGTTGTGAGACTCGATCTCAGTGAGTATATCGTGTTTACATGTTCATCTCATACTCAACCGACCCAGCCCAGCTGCTTCCATCCAGTAACCCCTCCTCATCTAGCCTCTGGTTTGGCAGCTAACCAGTAAAGCTTTTAGTAAACACAAGAATGAAGTCATGAGCTTATGCTTTCCACTGCAAACTACATGCTAAGTTTATGAAGATTAAAACATGTTGCATGGGAGCTAAAAATTTGATTTCTATCGTCATGCGCTGCTCATTCACTCTGGTGCAAGAAATGGGTGACTTCTTTTTTTTCCCCCCCTCCTTAAGTCATGCTGAGCATTACCAGGTTTATGAAAAGTAGATGGGATATTCTTTCCAACAAGACAGTAAATGGTTTCATCCTCTGCGGGACAGACACTCTGTTGACGTATACGATTGTAGCTTTGTGACAGCAGCTTTTACGTCTCTGTCTCAGCGTGGACGAGTGTCCATGGGTGTGTCTTCTCTCTCATCTCTGTCGTCCTTGTTGTTGTGTATCAGCCTGGGAAATGACTTTGGTGATGCCAGCTCACCCCTCACTGCCACTCTCGCTTCGTAAGCCAGCCTCATCGTCTCACCCATCCCACCCACCCACCACCACCCCGGCCATCCCTTACTCCCTCTCCTCTCGCTAACCACTTCACCTCTCCCTTCCCGTACTGTTTCTCCCCCTTTTGCCTCATAT
This sequence comes from Solea solea, assembly GCF_958295425.1. Classification (NCBI taxonomy): domain Eukaryota; kingdom Metazoa; phylum Chordata; class Actinopteri; order Pleuronectiformes; family Soleidae; genus Solea; species Solea solea. Next base: position 9,803,962 of record NC_081152.1, read on the forward strand.
TGTGATTTTTCTTCTCAGTTTTCAGTTCATCTCTTGTGTGCTTGTCCTTTTTAAAATTCTTATAGCTTATCAATGATGATGACAAAAGGTCGTTCTAACATCACCAAAGGGGCCTGTATTTATCTGAAGGATGTTTAAAACATAATAAGCCACATTTGATACCTTATTGTATGTTTATAGTACATTATATTACTAATCTAACCCTGAAATAGCCTTTTCTGTATATAAACTTCCCTTCTCATTAATTTTCATTCACAAAATTGTGGAAGAAAGTGCTGTGCTCAAGAGACATGAGAATAACAGCACAACAGAACTGCGGAGGGCACTTAAGATTTGGTGTTAAGCTGCTTTTTGAATTTATAAACATCAACCTCCCTTATGTCTGATGTTGTCATAAAACATGCTGCACCACCTTTGCACGGAAAAGTACTAAAGGTTACAATTCAGAAACCTTTTTCTTATCTTGTTTTGATTTTAACAATCTCCCCTGAAATGTCACTTGCCGCTGCTTGTGCAGGCTCTGCTCTGAATTTTGTCTTGATTTAACCTTGACTCGTTTACAAAATAATGAATAGCTTGTGTGTGTTTCAAAAAGTGATGGAATCTTGTTTGCAATGCACATTAACACAGGCATTATCTCCTGCCTTAAGTGTTCTTAATGCATTTCTTTATTTTTATGAGTATTTGACTCCACACATGTAAATGTTGTGTTATGATCACACCTAATGCTCTCACCTTATATCCTATAGTTCTGTTCCATTCAGTACTAGTGCCCTAACAATACATGCTTCACTCTATTATTAGATTATGTAATGACGCAGACAATAATCCAATATTATGTGCTTAGGAAAAAGCTTAAGAGAGGATGTTGTCTACTATGGGTGCTAAAATTAAACGTATTTCCCTCAGTGTTCCTCATCATCATTGGTTCTCATTTTTTCCATTCAGACGTTTTTACTGTCATCCAATTTTGTCCGTTTCAGTTCAGCATGTGTTTGTATTGTGAAGCCTGCATAGTATTTATGTCTTTGTTTGCTTGGGTTTACATGTCAGTCAACGCATCTGGTTGCAGATGGTTTTAACACGTCATGTGCTATTTACAGTGGACAAAGGAAGATGGCCTCCGTCAGGCTGCCGTAGCCAATCAGTTCATCCCATTGAACACCAACCCAAAGGACGTCCTGGAAATGCGGAATAAGGTATTACGTGTTTCTTATAACCCAAAGACATGGTGGTGCTGTAGTTATCGTCTCTTTGTGACATGGAATGTTGTTGCTTTTAGATTCGGGAGCAGAACCTGCAGGACATAAAGACAGCAGGGCCCCAGTCTCAGGTTCTGTGTGCTGGCTCTGTTGTGGAACGCAGCTTTGTTCAGGTCAGTCTCTCATCTTAACACATACACACTTCCCCTCTACAGTGGTCCTGACCTGGAGTTGAATATTTGTCACACACAGATTAATAATTGAAATCGCTTCTGTAAAGCTCAAAGAAAACTGTGTAACTATTCTGTCCAGGCCTGGAGACGCCCCCTTAAACCAAAACCCTGAACTGTGTGAATATTTTTCGTGTGAAGTTTTCCTCAACACTGAGCTGTGATGAAAGACATTTTGCTCTAAATTGTGAATATTATGGAATCCGTTGAGGCACCAGTTTTGAAGGAGAAACTTCACCACCTCCATGTGTCCTCCATGTTGTTTCCCAGAGCATGGGGTGACTTTGTAACTGTGACATTATTTTCTAACCACAGAGACTTTCAATCTGGCAGGTGAGTAGCATGTAGGCGAGGTAACCTCACTCTGCTCTCCTGACCTGCCAGCTCCAGCCTCGGGTTGTCTCCATTTTCATACATGATTGTGGTTTTTTTGTTTGGTTTTTTTACCCCTCCTTCTGTTCAGTAGTTCAGAATCATGGTTACCTGTCTCAGCATTTGTAGGCATTTTTTTCTCTTATAAAATGTCCAACAAAACACCCATAACGGTGGAGAATGATGTCTTTTTGTCTGTGCATGGGCTCTTTGTCCTCTCTTAGACATTCAGGTGTTAAGCCTTATTTAAAATGTCTCTTGAGTTCAGTTTGCATGGTTTATTTATCCTTCGCTGGATATCTCTGCTCACCTTCTGCTAAATGGACACAAATGGCATTAGAGGCGGGAGAAATATCCACATTTTAACAGAGCTATTAATTATACCATATTGCACATTACTGTGAGTTTTAGCCGTACCTAAAACTGACCCTGGTGTGTCAGTGGTAAGACCATAGGAGGCTTTACAATGCATGCGTCTGGCTGTTTCCTCCAACACTGCTCTGCTTTCAGTCCCCACATCATGTTCCAGAACAATCTCTCTGCATGTATCGCCAATGCTTGTGTCTGTTTGTGGTGTGTGTGTGTCTGTTGGTGTGTGTACACAGAGGTGGAAAGTAACTAAAGGCAATAGTTGATCAAGATATCGCACAGGACGAGTGCATCTACTTTTGAAAAGGCGGGTTTTACAAATCAGTCTACACTTGTGGTGCTATTGTTGCATTCACTCTAATTTAAGACGATTGAGTGATTGTAAAGATATTACGTATGTGTTTAGGTTTGAGTAGAGTTAATGTTATAGTTTTTTCTCAGAGAACAATGTCTTTCCACCTTTTGTGCGTCCGTGCGTGAGAGGTGGTACAATGTGAACATCTGCAAACACACACACACACACACACACACACACACACTCGCGCCTGCCTGACAGACTGCAAACTTTGACTGTGCTGGTGTTTTGAGAGCTGGGTTGTGCCTCCACCCACCTCACTGGGTTTGCTATTGCAGGACGCCCCTCTGTCTGACTGTACAGACACTATTGACGGCCTCGATGTGTCCGAGGGGTCCTATAGTCCTGCTAAATCAATTAGAAAGGTACTTAATGATCCAGTCACAAATCCTTTTCATTCATACGTTACATCATCCCTAAAGTCATTTCATAGCTTCAAAATGGGCACTTGATGTCGGGGACTGTACAGATGTATTGAACAGTGAGGCTTAAGATAGTCATATCCAGCTGTTTATTTTTGTCTGGAGGCTTAAGTTGAGGTGCACTTAAGAGATCAGGTTTGAGATCCAGTGCACGTCAGGTAGCTCTATTTAATCTTGAGCCACAAACCACTTTTTTTTTTGTTGTTAACTTTGTCTGTTTTATTTCTGTGTGGTAAACTCTACTGTTGGCTTTTTAAATTTGCAGTACTTGTAAATAAACATTTGTGCTTCTTATATTTTGAAATGACTTGATGGTTTTGACTTCTCATGAAATGTTTGTGCTTATGTTGAACTTTTTATCTATGGCTTGTGTTTCTGCTCATGCATCTAATCTTTATAGATATATGATAGCCCTTTTGAGACCTATGTGAGATTATCTGCCATTTGACCTGACATTTAACATACTGCAGCTAGATTTCAAGATGTTTCGACTTCTCATCTTCTCCCAACTGTCTTCTGTTTGTCCTAAAGGGGGAGCTTGTTACCGCGTCCAAGGCCATCATTGAGAAGGAGTACCAGCCCCAGGTGATTGTCAGCAAGCAGGGTCCCAACCCTTTCACCAAACTCACCGACCGGGAGCTGGAGGAATACCGCCGGGAAGTGGAGCAGAATCAGAAAGGGCCTGAAGGTAAAGATGATGAGAGGAGCAGAGATGGTTAAACAAACTCTCTCTGATGGGAACATAATGCACAGACTTCCAGACACTGCTCTGTTTTCATCTGGGACATATTTATGTATGAAATACAACACATAGTCACATAAATGACACATAAAAACACAGTCAACATGGCAGATACTTAAACCCATGGTCATGGATTGAGTTGTGGTGAAATTCCTCTGTATTTCTTCACACTGTTGTGAGTTCATGTCAGTGGTTTCTTCCATCTGTTTTGTCCCATGAGAAGAAAATTTAGATAATGAGTGTCTTAATACGTAATCATACTGGAGCTATAGAGGTCATTTTATGCTTTGTTTTAAACTACAATAATATAGAACAGGTATTTTTAAAAATAAACGGATTAAAGAGGGGGAAGAAAATCCTCAAGAATGATCTAAAACTTGAACATGGCTACACTGTGATGTTATTATCTCTCCACACACGCACACATACTCATGGATTCACAGTGCAGGGACAAGATGCTAGTAGGGAGGGATCCACCTCCAGCGTGACCTGTCCTGAAGCGGTTACACTGCAGAGAGGTCGGTCCTCGGGCTCCACACCTCTGCGGTCTGCAGCCGACTCGCCCAGCTCACAGAAACTCCTGCCGACGCCGGCCTCTGAGCAGAGTTCTTTGTCAACGGGCGTCTCCAGCAGGACAGAGCTGGCTCAGGATGTCGCCGGCTCTGCAGGGACACTAGCTGATGACGTTTTTTCCACCACAGATGAAGTTTTTTTGGCTCCAGATTCTCCGCATAAGGAGTTCCACTGTGCCGTGCTGCGAGCCCTCAGCAAGGACACGTCAGTGGTAGAGGCAGCCACAGGTACAGCAGATGAAGTGGAGTCATGGCTTAACTTTGGCCTTCCGCTTCCCCTTCTCCCTGCTCAGCTCAGCCCTGGTCCATGTCAACATACCGCTACACTAGGAGTCTGGGCATCCCTGCCTGCTGTGTCCTTTTTCCTTTTTCTTGGGGGTTTTGGAGTCTGCTGCAGTTTTTTTATGATGTGCAAGCACCCTTCAGTCTCTAAAGCCTCTGCTTGATTATTCCCTCCCTCCCATTCCCTCTCTTTGATGTTTTGTCCAAAGGTATCAGAGCTCTGGCAGATCTGATACCTTTCTGCAGTTTGATTGGACGAGTAGCTGAGAAGAGAGGATAAGCGGTGGAGCTCACTTTGAGATTTCAGACCCACCCCCCTCTCTTCCAGGACACTCAGTCATCGTGTCAAATGAAATCACTTTTGCAGTGGAGTTTTGTGCTAACATTTGATGAAACTTAAGTCTGAGCTCAATCATCCAATCAGAGCATCCCATGTCTGGATATGAAAAATGGTGTCATCCTTCTCTTCCTCCTAACCTGTCCTTTAAAAAAAAAAAAAAAAAAAAAGATATCTTTTGGTGTACACTGTCCGTCTTGTGCGTCTCCATGATTTTCATTAATATTAAAGGTAATTTTGGTTTGTTTGGGATATTATAAGGTTGATATTTAATGGGACTTGTTTGCAGTGATCTCTGTCTGAGTTAAAATATGACTATCAATGAATCATTGAATCATTCAGTATTAATAAAAAAGAAAAAAATTCATTTGTAGGGAGAAAAGATGGCTATATTCCAGATGATCCAGATTCATTCACTTCTTGATCTATTTTATTATTATTATTATTTTTTTTTTATCTCACCTGTTTAGTTGAGGTAAAGAGATTCTTAAAACTGTATTTATATTGATTTACTTTCAGACCCAGATCAACTAGTAGAACCTGAGGAGGAGCCAAAAGGCCAGAAAGTCACCTCTACACCACCCAGCACCCCAGTCAGAGCAGAGGAAGAAGGTAGGTTGGCCTGATACAATCGGTTAAACTGGCCCGGTCCAGTTCTATCTGGTTCTGCATGGCTGGGGAGTTTGTTTTTTTTCTAGGATCTACGCAGGAAAATGCATAAACTCCTGCCTCAACATCTGCCTGTCTGTCTTGGGGTCTGTTGTTTTTTTGTGGTCTTAAATAATACTACTACAGTTGCTGTGATGTGTCTTCTGTAATAAGAGGCCAAGAGGTTTTAAGGAAAGAGATGGACAACTGTCGGGGCAGATAATCCAAACAAAACTACTCTCTGGGCTTATTTTCAGGACATGTTTCAGTGTCATAGAAAAATGTGTCCGTTTATCTACTTTACTCGACCCCAGTGCAGACATTTCCGTCTATTTTTGCTTTCTTTATTTTTATTCAATCCCTCTTGGTCTTTATTACTATTGGATTACACCTATGTACCAGCAATATCACCAATGATGATGATACTTGGATTGAACCTAAAAAGAAACAACCAGGAAAGTGTGATTGGCATAATTAAGATTTCTTAAACGAGTGTGCAGACAGTGACGGTATCATCAGCATGAGGGAGGGAGGGAGGGAGAGGATGAGTAGTTTTGATCGCAGGTGTAATCTAATATGCAAGATGTTCTTATATAACATGTCTCTAAGTGTACAGTATCTCCTTTACCCATTCCCTCACATTTGCCACATCTTTTTTTGGGGGGTCTACTAAGAATGGTACCCAACCATTCTTTTTTTCTGGTGGTTTTTTTTTTCTCTTCCATATTTGTTTCTTTTTTCTTTTTTTTATTTGAACTCAGTGCCTGTGGTTTGATCTGCATAGACATTTGTTTCTACTTGTGCTTTTTTTCTTCTTTGTGGCTGCGATTACAATCAGGAGATGGAAATACAAAAGAGTACCTGTTGCCATAGTAAGTACGTACAGTTCCACCTCCTTGCCACCACCTCCCAGTTGCCCATCACCCTCCTCCACGCCTGTATTTGAACATATACCCTCTTTTTTTTCTCCGTTGCATGACCTCAGTAGCCGAGCTGTTATTTCGTCCAAACTAATCCATTTGCTGGGGATTGTTGAACTGTTTTTAACTTTTTGAGCTTTTCTCAATCGGTCTGTGTTGACAGGGCTTATTTCAGAGCTCCTCCACCACACATCTCCTCTATTAGTCACGTGTCACCATTTCTACTAAAATAAAATAAAGTAACCATGGCAACTTGGCAAATAATTGCAAAAACAAGCTGCTAAACTGGCACAATTTTCCTCACAGCCTTTTTCTGAGATGTGATATAAGTCCTGTGCGTCCCATTCACCAAAATGGTACGGATGAAAAATGGAGGATGTTTCTGAAGTAAACCCCATGACCTGCCAGACCTTTTATGTTTCCTAACCTCTCTTTTCTTCCTGCCAACGACTCACAGTCGAAGTAACCAACCTCACATATGTTCATTCTTTCAATGTTATATGACTGTTGATGTTTTTGTTCTCATGGAAAAAAAGAATTCAGGTAATGTTCTGAAAACATTTTTGAATGTTGTTTGTCTTTCAGACGAGAATTTCACCAGGTACATTGATACTTTTATTTTAGTGTGGCTTCTGACTGGCTTTGCTGGGACTCACTGGTGGTTTAGCTTCATAGGGGATGAAGCCTAAAGCTTGGCTTGTGTGGTGTTTATTCTCCATTTTGTCTGTGGTACATTGTCGGGGCTCATTTCTGTTATCGCAGATATGAGATGTAAAATGAAGACTGCTGCTGCTGTGTGGTGTTCTCGGGTTTCTGGAGCATGTGAGCAGAATAACACTTGGAACAGAGCTTTAGGCTTTATTTTTGGACAGTGTGAGGCTGCAGTATGGTTTAAAAATGCTGTGTTGGGCCACTGATCCCTGAAGGTCTGCTGAAGTGGGCCTCAGAGTCTGGATCGGCACAAGCTCCTGTTGCTTCTCTAACCGGCTGTTTCTGCTGAGAATCTGTCTAAAGAATAAGTCACCATTTGAAACTATGCAATTAACAAACTGCAAAGGCTGCAACTACGTTTTAATTGTTCTATGCCAGTTAAAAAAAAGTGCAATACATAAAAGTTAAAAACCACCTTCAAATTCTCATGCTTGGATACGGTATCATATGTGGTACTGCTTCATCTTGTTTTAAATCTCTTAACAGTACATAAAGCTTGACTTTAAAATTTTAATTTTATTCTTTTTTCCACATTGTTCAGCTCTAATGGTTACTAGATAAGTATGTAATGTCTGCAGTCTGGCTCAAATATATAAAATCAGTATTGGTAATAAAGCTGAATCACTTTCAAGTTTTGCTTTTGTATGTTTGGTTGAGTACAGACGACTAGTCCAAACTAATTTCAGTGATTTAGAGCTGTAGCAGCTTTGAATTCATTACTCATTATTCCCTCCCTGGACTTGTTATGCAACCTCACGTGTGGCTTTTCTCATTTAATCAGAATCTCTGAAAACATTGCAGTATATTGTGTTCTCTTGTAGACTTCTTTTTTTGTTGTTTGTTTGTTTGTTTGTACACAGGGTGCAAATGAACCAGGGAACTGCACTCATTAAGATTTCCCTGTTTAAATGAAGGTAAAAGGAAAAAAGTCAGTGGTGGAAGAATGAATCCTGATTGTCAAGATCAGATTTTCATTATATGTTGCTCGTTTTCTGTCTCAAAGGTAAGAGGCAAAGCTGATGAAGTAAGTCAGTCGTTAGTGTTGTGCACTGCAATAGAAATAATTACACCGGCTGGTTTGGGAAAAGTACGATCTCAGATCATGTCAAATCCTCTATTGGCTTTTAAGACTGAATCTGCCTTTGAAGTGGTTTGTTTACACCATTCTCATAGATGCTACCAGCTTGTGGAAAAATGGAGGCTTTAAAGTAGATAAACATGTGGATTTTCACAGTTTATCCAGTCATCAGTCTGTATTGGCGGATGTGAACGCTCAGCAGTGCAGATCCTTCCCTTTCTCCCCCTCAGATCAATAACTATCCTCATCTCCCCCTTCCCACCAGAGTCCTTCCCTGAACAGAGCTATAAGGATGAGAGCGATGCTGCCACCCTGAGACAGACCCTTCCAGATTTAACACCCGACGACCCCTTCGAAGCCCCAGCACTTCCTGTCGAAGACTCCGCCTCTGCCCCTGCCACCGCAGATGTAGTCGAGGGGGAGGAAGCGGCCGACGCTGGTGACCAGGACGGTGACGAGTCCCCGGGCAAATCGCCCTCCAAGAAGAAAAAGAAGTTCCGCACCCCTTCCTTCCTAAAGAAAAACAAAAAAAAGACAGAGTCCTAGGTTGGAGAATTTTGGATTGGTCCTCAAGGCTGGCGTCCGCCTCGTTTCATTTCGCTTCTTGTCTGCTATCATTGCACCCTTCGAGCAAGCCACAGTCACACACAGTTGCGCTTTTTTCCCTTTTTGATATCATTTGTCGTTGGCTTATTAACCTATTTTTCCTCTTTAGTGTGTGCCAATTGTGTATACAGTGCAACAATTATTGCATAAAAGCTTTTTTTTTATTATTATTAGAGGCTTTTAGTTGTGAGTGAGTGATGCAGTCTGTCTTCTGCCTGGCCTTTCATGCATGTCTATTACCACAGGCCCACTGGCTTAATGTGAGGATTAAGGACATAATCATCCTCTTTTTTTATTTTGATTTTTTTTAACGGAGTATTACTAAACTGATGTAACCACTAGAATGTATTGGGATTGTATGAAAATGTCAAAGTGTCTTTTAAATACAGTGAACTCTGACCGATAAGCTTTTGTCCTCGTATTTAACTGGAGATGAATTCAATTCTGACAGGACTACCAATTCCATTGTGTTTACTTTTACCTGTGAAGCAGAGCAAACCACACCATGTCACGTTAGCAGGCCAATGAGCAATACAGTACAGATACTCGCCGTAGATTTTTGTACTTGTGGAGTCGCACAGAGTCCATAATATCCTGTCTGTAATCCAGTCTTTTGACCAGATCATCTGTATTCAAGCTTAATCTCATCCACGGTTTGTTTACATTTAAAAAACTCTAAAAAAGTCTTTCACCTACAATCAGTTGGCACAGCCTTAACTTAACAGGCGTGCCGTTAAGTGCTTCAGGTTTTTAATGTAAAAAAACAAATCAGATTCATTTAAATCACACTGTACATTTTTGCGAAACATGGGGATACTGGGCATGACTCAGCAAAGTGGGAGTACAGGTGTAAAGCACAGTACTCGCTGAGGTAGATAATGTAATTGCTATGAAGGAATGTATAAAAAAAAACCTGATTTTCATCTTATCTTTTCATTTATTGTAATTATTAGTTTGTGACTTTGTTTTGAATGTACCCTTTGATTTCTCCCGTCTCTCTGTGAAAGTCCTAAAAAGGCAAATATGCTGTGTATTGTGTGAGAATACATTTGTCATTTTGTTGTTTTTATTTTTGAAGTCTCTCACTCTTCCTCCTCCTCCTCACAAAGTAGATGGAGCATAACGTCTTGCTGTGAGAGAGCACTGTGAACCTTCCCGTTCGTTAACCACTGTCGTTTAGATCGTCATAGTCCAAGTAGATACAGACGAGGACTTAACAACAACAACAACAACGTCACTGTTGCAAAGCTGCATGATTAATCATCCTTCAGAACTGAACTTTTCTGTGTCGCGCTGAGTGCACAGACTTGTGTCGCTGAACACCTGTGTGTTTCCAGTTCCAGTAAAGACACGTTGTACACTGGAGAAGACAGTACATGTTTATTTTCCTCACTCGTGTGTAATCAATTGTTGGTGTTGCAGCGCTTGATGTTAAAGGGCATTAATACCAAGGCCACCCACCCGTGCATTGCTTCCTAACTTTTCTCCATGCTGTTGTTGTGAATGGTTTTGTCTAATTCACGATGAACAAAAAGGCAAAATTGACAGGAAGCGTCACCTTGTGTGAGACGTTTAACAAAGTCGGCCTTTGTTCGCTGCAGGTGGTTTTTTACCTACAGTGCTACATGCAAGCTGATTATCTAACTCCTTAAGGACTGCATGTATAGAGTGTATACTGTCCTTTACATGACTAACTATCCTTTTAATTTACATTATTTACATTAGCTTTTGGTGATCTGTTTTTTTTTTTCAGTCAACCATACATTATTTTTCTTTTCGATATTCTGATTTGTTTTCTCTGTCTCGACTGCATCCACTTAAAATCACGGCATTATTCTGTTTACATACCTAAAACTTCCACCTCTCTTTTCTCATGGTTCTGCCTCTTTTATAACCATGAATAAAAACACTATCTTTAAAATCACTTTTGTCTCCTAGCATTCATACATACATCAGATTGTGACCATATTTATACACGCATGTATATTTTGTATAAATGCCAGATCTTTACTCATAGTTCAGTGTTTTATATTTAGAAAAATGTATGTTATGTTGTAGTATCTGTATCTGTTATAAGAGTAATGTTTTTTGACACAGGAGGATGGTAGTGTTAGATTTTTACAGGTATTTGATGGCACTGGGAAAAGCAGTCACTTTTTTTCCCACAATACACCACACAGATTATCGTAACTGCTGAGATACATGTGACTGTTTTGGAATACAGAATTGGAAAACGGGCATTTTTATTTGTGTGGATGCAAAACACTTCAGGCACTAATTCTATTTTATTTCACAATAAAGAATACACTTACTGAAAGGAAACAACAGGGAAATTATACAGTTTTTTAGTAATTGTATACTTTCTCTGGATTCTGGATCAAACAATCACATGTTTACAGCCTCAGTCATGGTTAACAGAGTTTTTTTAGTGTCTGTGAAACGTGTTATATTTTCTTATTGCATAAACCAATGAAGACTCCTTCGTGTGTTGTTGTTGTGGCTGTTAAAAAAAAAAAAGCAACATATTTTCAGTGTAATCCATTCGCTGTACTCAGAAATGACCATCTAGAGGCGCTGTAGGCATCTTGTCACCGGAAGCCAGGGATGTCTACGTCTCTGTTTTGAACTTTGACCCGCGGCAGTGCACGCTGTTGGTCACCGTCAGTGAACCAACGTGGAAACTGTTACTGTAAAAACTTAATTATTTTAGGGTACATTGATTGTGGCAGAGACTAAGTGTCTCATGTCACATTCCGCCTGGACTTTTTAAGTCGACTCGTCAGCACGACTCAAAGGTAAACACGGACTGGTTCATAATGTTAGTTTGTTTACAAAATGTCGCTGTACTGAAGGTACTTAGCCTAAAATTAGCTAGCTAGCTGGTTGCCTTGGCTTGGCTGTGTGTATTTTTAATAACTGATGATCAATGTGTTGATAAATGCTTTAAAGCAGGTGCAACCGAGGTAATATATAGAGTTCGTTGCATTTATATATGTCTGTAGACTATTATTCCATGTTCTTAGACGAAACTAGATAGATGGATAGGTAAATGGATACAATTCAGTCTGTAGATGATCCTTCAACCAGACTGTTATAATTTGATTTGTTATACACCAGTGGGTTTCAAGAATTCTTTATTGCCATTATGTATTGTATACACATAACGAAATTTAGTGTGGCAACTCTCTACTTCAAAGGGAACAATATCTTGGGAACAAGTACACTATAAATAGTTAAAATAAGTACACAAATAAGTGAATAAACTGTACAATAAAAGTATGTACAATACCTGTCAGCAGCAATGTTGAAAAACAGATGGCAGTGGAACAGTATGTGTGCAAGTCCCAGTCTATGAGGCATAACCAGTCTTTAAGGATGCAGGATTGTCCATCACTGATCCATGTTGTTGAGAATGAATTATACACCGCTTAAAACATGATAGATCAAAAATCCTTTAAGTTATTAAAGGAGTCGTCCTGTCAGAAGGGAAAATCATCGAACAACAAGATAATCGATTTTTATACAGGTAGTCTGATTGAGACGCACAAGGTCTCATTTTCAAGAGAGACCTGTTTCAATAATAAAATGCTAAGAACAGGAACAAGTTTCCAGAGATTTGTTGTGTGTTGAACAACTTCAGATCCTGTACAATGCGTTTCAGGTTGAATGGGCAGCAATGGGTTACATGATTATAGATGACTGTAGAATATCAGTGTTGTTGGCTTAATAGTCTACCACTTTGCCACAGATGGGGAAGCCACAGAAGAAGAGGAGCCTTGCCGATAAGGTCCGTAAGACCAAGACCTCTACTGAGATCAAAAACAACCCGTTTGAGGTGAAAATTAACAGGAAGAAGTTTGAAGTTCTGGGGAGGAAATCCAAGCATGATGTGGGTCTGCCTGGTGTGTCTCGATCCAAGGCCATTAATAAGGTAAGAGAAAATCTCATGCCCTGACACCTCACCCCCGCCATACCATCTTTCCTCTGCAAGCAATCACACAACAAGAACATTTCTGTGAGCTGCCATTTCCAAAAACATTGAAATATGTTGAGTTCACTCTAATGAACTTAAAAGTCGTCAAATGATTTTTTAAAGCTCATGCTTTTAATAAAGTTTATCTTTATTTCTTACAAGATATTCATCTTGTGATGAGCTTGAACTACCTGTAGGAGCTGACCAGTAATCGTGAAGGTTTAGGTGATGTAGAAATCCTCATGAGCTCTTCCCTGTCACAGGTAGAAGAGACCCGGTTTTACCTCTAAAAGTCTTGGTGAAATACTCCAGAGCCACAGACTTTGAGACTGACATGTTTCTCTTTCTTCTAACTCATACATTGAAGAGAAGAGAAGAGATTCTGAGGATGTTTTGCAAATATGGCCCCTTTTGAATTTGAATATTTTCTGTCAGTATTGCAGAATATAGAAGAGGAACGTCTCCTCTTCTATTAATATTGTAAATAGATTACAAAATATTTGACAGTTTGCAAAAAATAAAAAATAAATTCTCTTCTCTGTAGCACTATATCTGGCAGCATTGTGTCACAGCTCACGACTAATTTAACACTATCTGTGCTGAGAAGTCCAGTGTTCACAGCATCATGCTGTGAGAGAGAATGTCTGCAGAAGGGACTGAGAACTTTGACCAAAAGAGAACATGACCAAAAAGTACAAGGCACAAGTTCAATAAGCACATATGAATATTGTTTTCTTTTATGGTATGACTTAATGATTTATGATTATGTATTCACTGTATGTACTGTATACATTTGTGATCTGTGCAGACGCCCTGACTTTTCTCTTGTTACACCTAAGGATAATGTTTGCGAGGGGGTGCACAGGAATCACACAAAGTGTTGCTCTTTGATTTGTAGAGAAAAGAAACCCTCTTGAAAGAATACAAACAGAAGAACAAGTCCAGCAAGTTCATCGACAGACGCTTGGGAGAGTACGACACCAAGATGGCACCAGAAGACAAAATTCTACAGAGGTTTGCAATAGAGAGACAGGTTAGTGATGTTGTCAAAACATTTTTACTGGCACAGTCGACATAAAGCCCAGACAGCAGCAGTAGTAAGCACTATCTGAGGCTTTGACTTCATTCTGTAGCTCTGGCCTTCATAAATCATAAAATAAAAATAAATAAATAATGTTGTTTATCAGTTTTAATCTTGTTTTAATATTTTTTTTTCTTTGCATCAGCTTTTCCTGCCATATTAATGAACCAACTCTAAAATTAAAAAAAAAATAATGAGACAAAACCCTTTGAACACAGAAAATGTCACCCTGTCAACATTAAGAAAACGAGAGCTAACACAAGCAATGTTCGTGTCTGAGATATGTGGTTGTTTATCCTGATCTGTAACCACTAAACTAAAATGGGGTATGATCGGTTAACGGCCTGTAATATTATCGTCTCTCAGCGTGCCCATGACAAGAAGGACATGTACAACCTGAATGAGGAGGAGGAGCTGACTCATTACGGACAGTCGCTGGCCGAAATGGAGAAATTCAATGATAATTTGAATAGTGATGATGAGTCAGAAGAGAAAGGACTTTTGTCTGGTGAGTATAGAGCACGTTATTAACTCTTTGAAAAATTGCCAAATATGGTTTGGCTTGCAAATGTTTACTTGAAGCTGAAATAGCATTTTGGCTTCAAGTTCATTATGATGTTAAGAGAAATTGTACAGTTTTATCGTGAAAGAAGAAGAACACATTCTGTGCTAATATTCAGGGAAGCTAAACACCACTTTTTCCTGTTTGATATTTAGTATCAGTAGATAAGCAATGTTGTGATATTGTACCAATCAATATGGTCTTTATTTTACTAATTCTAAACAAAAACTAATACACACTCAATGTGTCAATGCGTTTACCACCTGTGTTCCTTAATGAAATAGTCAAGTGATATTTAAAGGTTAAAGATAATATTAGATTTAACTTTCCTCTATTTCTGATATCTGATCCAGTGATTTTTGACCAGAATTGTACCAATACTGAGTTACCGACAAATATTTACATTTGTCCCCTGTAAGCCTTGCTTGGACCCTTGTTATTCTCTTGGCCACTGGGACAGGGCCAGGACACTGAAATACTGTCACCACTATTGTTAAAAATGAGCTGAAACATTATGGTGACAAAAGTGTTTCTTTTTCTCACCCAGCTGAGCTGACTGCCTCCCACTTTGGAGGAGGAGGCCTCCTTCGAAGGAAAAGTGATCAGCCTGACGAGGAGGGAATCCAGCGAGCCAAATCCAGACAGGAGCTCATAGAGGAGCTCATCCAGAAGTCCAAGCAGGAGAAGGTGAGCTGGTAACATGCTTCTGTAGATGGATACTCCTTATCACATGTATTTGGGTCCACACTGATGTCATCATTCTATTGTAATGAGTCAGTATAAGTTAACAAATGTGATAATCTTGCTTTAGGCTGGTGTTTTTGTTGTGGTTGTAGTCACATTGTGGCAAAATGTTTTGACTCCAGATGGTTAACTTTTACATTTTCTTTCTCAGCGGGAACGGCAGGCGCAGAAAGAGGAGGCACAGGAGTTGACTGAAAAGCTGGATCAGGACTGGAAGAGCATCCAGATGCTGATGGTGCAGAAGACACCCAAAGCTGAAAAAGAGGAGGAGAAGCCCAAGGTAGAAACACCCCAATAAGTCAGCAGAAAGCAGAATTTTTTTAAACCAGTGAGAGAGGTTGATTTTTCTTTTCTCTCCTCTTCTGTGGCTTCCAGCTGGAAGAGTACGACATGAGGGTCAGGGAACTCGGCTTTGAGATGAAGGCTCAGCCCTCAGAGAAAATGAAGACCCCAGAGGAGCTTGCCAGGGAGGAGAGGGAGAAGCTGCAGAAGCTGGAGGTAAATTTACTGTGTGCAGCTGTACAGATTTAACTTCTTTTTTTTGTTATCTGTGTGCTGTAATGTTCTTTTGTTCCTTGCTTTTCCAGTCAGACCGTCTGAGGAGGATGATGGGCGAGGAAGCTGGCAGCAGTGCACCAACACAGATCCACATGTCTGCAGATGACCTTAATGACGGTTTCATTCTGGATAAAGATGATAAGAAGACTCTGGCTTATCAGGTATAAGACAACACAGTGTGATGGCTGTGTGAGTTATTTTCCTTCTTTAATACTCTTCACTTTGTTCGATGATTGAAAGTTTAATCCAGAGCGTGTTTCATTTTGTATCTCTAGGATGGTCTATGGAACATTGCAGAAGAGGGCGGAGGTGAAGATGGAGAAGAGGGAGAGAGTGGTGAGGATGATGAATCGGAGGCAGAGGAGCAAGATGAAGATGGAGAAAAAAACGAAGAAGGAGAAGAGGAAGAGGAAGAAGTGGATGAGGAGGAAGAGGGCGAGGAGGAGGAGGAGGAGGAGGAGGGCAGCAGTGAAGAAGAAGGAGAAGATGGCCACTCTGACTTGGACTCTGAGCAAGAAAGTGAGGATGACGGGAGAAAACAGGATGATGAAGAGAACAATGCCACACAGCAGAAGAGCCTGAACCAAGAGGAGATGAAGGCTCAACAGGAGGCAGCTAAAGCAGAGCTCCCATACACATTCACTGGTAAATATAGACTGAAGTGGATTTAAAAAGAAAGTCGACTTGGATTTTTTTTTTCTTTCAAAAAAGGTCTTTCTTGATTACAGCCTTTGTGTAGATCAGTACTTATTCTCATCATTCTCCGTGTACATAATACTGTATATGTTCCTCCAGCTCCAGAGAGCTACAGCGACCTGAAAGATTTGCTCTGTGGCCACACCCCAGACAACCAGCGCCTCATTGTGGCCAGGACTCAGAAGTGCAACCACCCGAGCTTAGCTGTCGGCAACAAGCTTAAGCTGCAGGTACAATATGAAATGGGTCTTACATTTGTAAATGAAAGAGGTACACTTGTGGTCAACTAATATGCAAACGGTTTATGTCCGCCCTGTCGTAGAAACTGTTTGGCTTTCTGTTGGAGTACGTTGGAGAACTGGCCACTTGGAGTCCACCTGAACTCAGCACCATAGATAAACTCATACCGTGAGTCCAGAAAGTGATTTATGTTTTTCCTCAAATCTGAATATTAATATTTAGTACTTTCCTTTTTTTTTTCAATGTTTCTTTAACTCTTATACTCACTGTTATGATACTGTTTTTATTATTTCTCCATAGAGAGTTGTATACCCTCTGTCAGATGTTCCCTGAAGCAGCCTGTACGTCCATGCAGGGCTTTTTTGCAGATGCTGGTCACAGCCTGGAGGAAGAGCTTGAGGTCAAAGGGCATGGTGCTTTCCCAGCCCTAGACATGGTATGGATTAGTTGCTGTTAGGACTATAAACATGGATAAAGAGTGTTTATGCGCATGGATTTAAAATAGGTTTGCAAAAAATGAGCTATGTAATTTGCAGCTATTCACAAATAGAAAGATTGTCTGATGTTTGTTTCTATTATTAATGATGGTATATGGAATATTGCTGATGTTTAGATGGTGTGATCTGTGTTGTTCATTGTTTTTATTGATCCATAGACTGTCCAATAGTCAGTCAGCATTTGAAAGTTAAAGGAGATTTTTTTTTTATGCATACATTCATTTATACATGTCCAGTGGCCTCACAACAAAAATCCCTTCATCAAGGTTATACTTTTCAGTTTTGAAACCTTTTTCGTCATAACTCTTTGACGTGCCACATGGAGTTGTGTGGATTATGAAGCTGAGGGAGATGATTCTCCGCCACCCACCGGGGGGAAATTTGAAATCAGCTTCTCTCTTAATATGATTAACACAGTCTTTTTTAATGTTTGTGTTTTTGTGCGTTTCAAGCTGATCTACCTGAAGGTGACGGCGCTGCTGTTTCCTACCTCTGACTTCAGGCACCCTGTCACAACTCCAGCGCTGCTATACATTAGCCAGGCTCTTACCAAGGTATACAATCTGGCTTAGTAATCATTATTCTATTCAGTGCTTTTCTCCTAAAACATCCCTCAGACAGTTTCACTTATTTATTATACTGAAATACAACATCATTTTCATGGAATATATACTTAAGTGATTTATAACAGAATTTTTCCTGTGCTTTATTTGTAATATTTCAGTTGCCATAATTATACCTCTGTGTGCTTTTGCCTCCGATTGTGAATCCTCAGTGTCCAGTGAGGTCATTGCAGGACGTTACATCTGGTTTAGTGCTTTGCTGTCTGGCAGTGGAGTACGTCTCTTTTTCAAAGCGCTTCTTACCTGAGCTCATTAACTTCCTGGCTGGAACGCTACACCTGGCAGTCAAGGACAAGTCCTCTCTAGGTAGCCACATGTTTCCTCAAGACTGTCATGTTATTGTTATTGTATTTATTTGTAAGCTCACAGACATCGACGTCATGTTGCAGGTTACGCCGTGGTGCCGCCTTTCAGGTCGTCTGGGAAGAAAAATGATCTGCTGGTGTTATCGGATGTTGAGTCCTGCAAGAAATGGAGCAAGAAGGAACTGCCACTGTCTGCTACCCAACACCTGGAGCTCAAAACAGACCTGGACAGAGACCAATACAGGTAAGGAAATAGTGGATGGGAAATATGCATAGGGAAGTTGAACTCCAGAGTTTCACGAATGTCTGCAAAAGTGGCTCCAGACATTCTCCATATTGTTTTGCCAGCTCTCTAGTATAATGTCTGGATAAGGTCTAAGTGAGCTCATGTGAGCGCAGCAGCGGAAAGTGAGTGAATGTGAAAGTGAAAATGTCTTGGTTCCTGGTAAGCCAGGCGTCATCCTCCCATCTGGATTCTCTAAAGATTTCCTGCTGTTGTGAAAGTGTCTCACCCACAAAATGTCCTGCTGTGTTTGTCGGATCCAAACTAGAAACCGTGGAGAATCTCCAGACCCAATTCTCTGGACACCACTCTCTGGAATTCATGTGTGAAATTGGCTCTCTTTTTTACACTTCAGTTTTTTGAATAAAGAAATGAACTAAATTAACCATAATATAAAACAATTCTTATTAACTCCAAAAACATGACACACATCTTCATATCATACCAGAGCTAAGCAGTGAAATACACTCTGTGGAAACTTTCTCCTTTTAAGCCAGATTTTTCCCAAGTTGCTCAAGTTTCATTAGGTCATTAGCTTCAACTGTATGTAAAAAAAAACATTTGTCAGTCATCACAGACAAAAGTAATCATTTCAGCAACTAACAAGTTTATGTTTTGGACCTGTCCTTCAAACAGTCCGATGACAACATTGATAGATCAGTTTTCACGTTTGAATTCTTATCAGGTCACTACTACTTCAAAATGATTTTAGAATTAAAACATGATCTGTGTACACATTTGTATTTAAATCTGATCTGTGGATGTATGTGTGGGAAAAAAAACAACATATAATAATAAATGGACGAACCACCTGCCTGGAAACAATTATAGGCACAGTAGGAAGAGAGGGAGGAACACGAAGTGTGAGAAAAGCCTTTGTCTCATCGTGTTTGTTCTAGCTCACGATGACACGTGACGAAGTGAGAGGAATTATTAATTTATAGACGTGAAGAAAAAGACTTATTTGTGTTTCTGTTGAGGCAAACCTCAAGCACATTTACCTCATTTTACATTTTATTACAGTACCTGTACAGACTTAATGGGTTAAGCTGTAAACGTTCTCCTCATGTGACTGTGATGAGCGGCCAGCCTGGTTTCACACAGCAGGTGGTGTGTGGGCACAAAGCAGAGCTTGCAAACAGGCTGCACCGAACCGTGGCTGTGCACAGTTTGTGAGAATAAACGTTTTTATTTGTAGTCAACAAATTTTAATACTTATAAACTTAAATGTATCCATGGCATTCGTTTAAAAGCAACTTTATCTATACAGTCTTTAAACTCATGACACAGACTGGGTCTTGTTGCCCCAAATATTCTTTTTGTTAATCATCTTAAAGGACCAGTTTGTAAGAATTAATGACCTCTAATGAGACTTCAGATTGTCACAAACAGACGACTCCTTCGCTCCCCTCTCCCAAGAGCATCAGGGAAATACGGTGAACTGTTTTTGTACTGAAGTGATCGTACACTTATACAGGTAGTGTATTACATTTCTGCCAATAAACCCCCCCTACATGTTGTGGCCTGATCTAGTCCAGTCTCCTCCACACTCTAAGGGAACATAGTGACACATGTGTTCCTTGCACCTGGTGCTCAGCCAGTTTCTAATATCTGCGTTTCCTCCAGGCCCCACACACGCACACACGCACACACACAGACAGACAGAGCTGTAAACAATGTGTGGTAGCTGTGGTAATTAGTGCCCGGGTGATGCAGCGAGGCCTCAGGGAGGAGAGAGGGGATGACGGAGTGCAAACAATGCTCTAAGGCAGAAGTGTGTCTCAATGTGTTAAGATGAATACATGGATTGGATTTGAAATCCTCACAGTCACAGTGACTTCCATTGTGAAGCAGTGAAGCAATTTGATTCGCGTCATTTTGGTTTTTTAAACCAGCCACCAGTGCTCGTTGTCAATCCCAATGGTGTCCGCTCATATGCACTATGTGTTATTGTCTATTTTCCTTTTAAATGGGAACATACTTTACATCATGTTGTATGTAAGAAGACCTGAAACTAGTAGATTGAGACCATTTACTGCTCAGAGAAATGTGCACGGACGATATAAATCAAATCAGACGTTTGCTCATCGCATCCATTAAAACGGCTACGTCCACGTTTATATGCAGTTTGTGTTTCTTCATCCATATAGTATATAGCAGAGTTGATATTAGGGAAAGACTGAATATTAAGATATTGATAAAAGACGTAGTCAATGTACCTCACTGTTATTTCATCAGTGTCGCTTATGTATTAACATCTGCTCTGAGAGATTTGGTCTCTCAGTGGCCATCGCTGACGATTAGATCTAATTTTTCCGTGCTATGCCAATACACACAAATGTCATGTCTGTTCATGAGAACATGTTTTTTAATGCTGTACAGATGTGATTGTCCTCAATGCCTTTGTCAGTGTGTTGGTAGAAGCCATAGCTGGAGAGAGAGAAATAGTCTGGGCGGGTTAGAGTGAACAAAAGCACTACTTGCACTGCTGTAACATGAAATTTAGATTCTAATGCTAACGTATTCCAACATATGGGCACTGATTAGTTTGCCAGGTGATCTAATAATAAAATGAATCTGTGTTTCTGTTTCTCTCTCCACAGGTTGATGTGTTTGTCCACCTGCCTGGACTTGGTGAAGCGCTGCTGCCTGCTTTACAAAGACCTCACATCCTTTCCACACATCTTCCAACCGATCAGAACGCTGCTTTTCAAACATCTTTTAGCTCAAACGTTACCAGAGCCTTTACAGGTTTGTAACAGACTATCACAGACTCATTTGTCCCAGTCTTTCTTTTTTCAGTTGCATTAATGTTTGTTGTTTGCTGTGGCAGGAGCTTCACAGTACGATCCTGGAGGTCATCAGCAGTGTTTCAGTCACTAACAATCCACTAGTGTTTGAGAAGAAGAAACCTATCCCTCTGAAGCTGCTCACTCCCAAGATTGTTGAAGTGTAAGCAGTCATGTGCTTTAAGACTGTGTCAAAATCCAGAAGCAAGAATTAAACATACGTATTTCCTTTTTTTTTTAAAAGATATCTCACCAGCCTTTTTCATATCTGTTAGGTTGGACTACGGGAAGAAGCGTGGCAGCACCAAAGAGCAGAAAGAGCAGGAGCGACTGAAACACAAATACAAGAAGGAGTTCAAAGGAGCTTTGAGGGAGATCAGGAAGGACTCGCGCTTCCTGGCCACAGAGAAGCTCAATGAAGTCATGAGCAGGTACAGATGAAACGTGAAAGTTTTCACACATGTGTGCGAATTATAGTATTTGTGGTAAAAGGCCTCTAACCATTTTCCACTTCCTTTGTTTTAGAGATGCTGAGAGAAAGAGGAAGGTGAAGGATCTTATGGGCAGCCTGGCCACTCAGGAGGGAGAGTGGAAGGCCTTAAAGAAGAGGAAGAGGAAGTGAAGAGGGGGATGATTTTCTCCGTCTTCTCTTCCCTGTCATACAGACTCGTGTTCAGCTTTGCGTGTGCAAGGTTCAAATGTGAGGAACTGTGTAGATCCAGTTTGATCATGACGACAAACTCAACTTGTTAACATGCATTTTATACAGTTAAATACTAGCTGTCGGGATCGAGTTGTTAAGTATTCTGGTGTAGACATTTGACTGCAGATAGTTCCCTTTTTGTTCCATCAGAAAAATAAATGTCTTTTTATCTTTAATGGTGTCCGATGTTTAGTCGTGATAAAAATGTGAGGAGACAAACTCAAGGAAGAAACAAAGTCATTTACAAATCTAATTAAATTTTAAAAGTAATTTCTTTATGTACAACTGGGATTTCTGTTCAGGCAGAAACAAAACAAAGACACACAGGTTTGCATGGCTATTCTTCTTGGAACACTGCATATGATTTTCTTTTCAAAAGATGAATTTAAAGCGAAAATGGACCAACAGCATCTTTTAAAGCTGCAAAAAAGTTAGATTAGTTCGTTTATTGTCCCATTGGTGAAATTGGTTTTCACAATTTCTGTACATGTTGCAGAACATGAAAAGATCAGACACACACACACACACAATGTACATGACATATATGGCTTTGTTTTGTTTAGGGTGGAGATTCAGCAAAAGGTATTAGGCTTTTGCTGAAGCGGGCTTTATTGCATTTCATACTTTTGAATCTCCTTTGTGAAGGTAGGAGTTGGAAATGATGGTTGAGTGGGTGTGTGTGGTGTCCTGTTGAGTTTTATCCACAGATGATTAAAATACCTGTGTTATGGGAATGTCCTCTCGCCTGATCAGCACGGAATGGACGACCTGAGGTAATCTTTCTCTCTCTGATCCTCTGCTGATGCGTTTAATGTCTGACTCTCTTGTCTTTAGCTTTCTTTGCAGCTCAGGCAGTTGTTGCTGGTGCTGGAGTAGCAATCATTCCGCCAAGGGGACCCAGTTTGCTGTAAACAGCGCAGACAAGGAGCAGAGGTGTCATTCTCTGTCTCTTAATCACCTGATTTTCATTATGATGAAAAGTTATTATGGACTTAATCTATAATTCACCTTTTAATACATTAATAGTTCCATTAAGGATAATACATTAATCTACAGTTGGGTTCTGTATTAAGGCCAAGTAAGTATTATGAGGTCATACCATGCTCACATGACATGTGTGATTTAAACAGGAAATAGACTTTAAAAGGAATGGCTTGACTAGTCTGACAGGAAGTGCTGCTCAAACTTGAATGGTTTAGTTTCTAGTGCTGGTAAATGTGTGGATGTGTTGGAACAGCCAACAAAGTATTGAAATATCCCCCACTCTGCATTTAAAAGTCAAAATCTCCTCCGCCTGCTTTAGATGATGTGGTTCTCAGCTTCTCCTTTTCTCAGCAGGTAGAGCGTCAACAATTTCTTTAATTCAAGCTCACACTCGTGATTTAACGCCTGCGGGGCCTTGCGTCCGCCTTGAAGAGCAGCATTCCTCTGCTGATGAGCCTCCACTCAACTTATTCATCTTACACGGCCTAATATCCAACAATCCTGTATGTCTCCACTGTTTCCTATCTGGAGCTGCTCCACAGGTATGGATTATACTCCACAGTTCTTTTATACTGAAATGTGACACTCGTTACACAAGAGGTTTTCATGTTGTTATTAATTTACTTGAGAATAAATGAGCAAAAATACCAAACTTTTGTTTTCAGGGAGCAGCACAGGTGGAGGGATGCAATGGGAGTTTGCAAATTATTTTTTGATCCGTGTCAATTTCCTCTGTCTTATTACATACTGGAGCCTATTATAATAATAATAATAATAATAATAATAATAATAACTTGTGTTAAATCCAGCGTCAAAAGACATTTTGCTTTAATGAAAATGCACCAAAAAAACAAATGTAGCCTAGTATATTTTACAAATACCCATCCATGTAGGATAATGAAATCTTTAAAACCACAACCTGTTCATAAGCACATGCTCAATACATGATTATTGCTGTGTTGCTGCATGTTGTCGGCTTATGTCAACACATATTCATTCTTAAAAAAAAAAACAGAATTGGTACGGCTCTAGTAAAGCTCCCTACATTCAGAGATTGAAGATATTTGGATGTGGTGTGTTTAAAAACACTTTAGAATGTGTTGTTCTGCGATGAAATTGTATATTATTATGTATATTAATTTATATATATTATGCGACCAATATCGCATAATATATTATGCGATTATGTATATTAATTTACAAAGACGAAAACTAAGCACATTTTTTGCTACAATTTTGGTTAGTTTTAGTTTTATAAACACAATTCAGTTTGTTTATCTTGTTTGTTTCATAAACTGTAGTTTTTATCTTTATTTCAGTTATTGAAAATGTTTTTTTCCAATTCTAGTTTACGTTATTTCATTACTTTTATAATAACCTTGGATATCGGTCGCATTGCAAACATGTCAACACAGCGATTTAAGAAAAAAAAAAAGTCAAGAAAAACAAGGATTTTTCACGTTTTTTATTCAACACTTAATAGTTTACATGCTCTTGTTTTTCAAAAGTCCAGTCATGATGATATCTATATATATATATTTATTCATTCATTTTTTTTATAGCAGCAATAGCTTAAAGAGTATGAACGCACAAAATTTGTTCCACCGCAAAAAAAACAAACAAGAAACAAAAACAGTGACAGCTCACAAACAAAAAGAGAGAATATCCTTTTGATTTAATCTCAACCAGATCTCTGGAAATATTTGATTTATTTTGAGACACTTAGGTGTTTTGAAGTGGTAAATCGTGGTGGTTTTTCCACGTTACAGCGACTGACCACACAGAAAACACACGTACACACACGCATGCAGTGACCAGGTGGCCTTCTCAGTGGGAGGGAGTCACTGTAAATGACAGCTGGTCTCAAATGACACACACACACACACACTTAATCTCACTTTCCATACAACAGTTACACATTTACTCCGCTGAACGCACGCACACACAGAACAAACCACACACAGACACCACGCACAGACTCCATAAAGGACCAAAACGAGGCACGACGGGACTTGGCAGAGCGACATGGAATGTTTTTCGCTGATCTTTGATTGTGAAGCTCTCAGTCGTCGGAGTCCTCCTGAGAAAAAGAAGAGGGGACACTGTGTGAAACTCACTGTCATGTGATCATTTAGATAGTTTTGGTCATTTTTTTTTAGCTTTGGATCAGATTAGGGCCACACATGAACATTGTTTTGGTAACCAAAATTCAGGAAAAAAACACCAGAATTCTGAGTTTAAGGTCAGAATCCTGTCTTAATCTCAGAATTATGGCTTTTTTTATATTGTTTCCCAACATTTTTGGACAATCTCGCCATTATATGTGCATTATAGATTAAAACATCAGTATAGATAACTATTTCAACAATCTAATGATAAAGGTTCCTGTTTCCCCCTTAATTCTTCAGTCTTGTTATTGCTGATTTGACTATATATAGTATTTACAACCTGTGAAAAACAAACGTGTCTCTCTCGCTGTCTGTCTGTCTGTCTGTCTGTGAAGTGATCAATTGCAGCTACATATTTATTGTCTTACCTCAGTAGCTTCAGCGTCAGCAGGCTCAGTATCCACCGGTGACTCTGCCACGTTCTCTACTGCGGCGGCGGCAGCGGCAGCGTCATCAGTCTGGGGGGGAAAAAAGGACGAAGCAGGTCGGCTACATGTCTCTTATTCTTACACAGCAAACTGAATATTTCATTGTTTTTGGACTGTCCATCAGTAAAAAGGACATTTTTATAAACAGTTACTCAAGGAAATAATCAGCAGAACAAACACAGATGCACCTCCTCGCCACTGTGACGCCTAGATACAGATGTGATTTATGATTGATCATCAAATCCTGTCGAAAGTCATGTTTGAGTTAGAATAATGTTATGATGAGTTTGGTAAATGGGAGAATTTGTATGTCCCTGTCTAAGGCCAGACAGTGAACCACAGCCATACCTAGGATTTGAAATCAGGAAGACTTGGGTGTCTTTTAATCCCTTACACTACAGGATAATTAGGCCAGATTATCTGTTCATATCGGCCTCAAATCAGAAGCACCCATGATTGTCAGAAGGACCAGATTGGGACAAAAAAATCTATCTGTCCAATCATCCTCTAGTGGATAGAAACCGAGTCACATGACGTCTGTAGCTCTATATTGTAAATGATTTTATAATTAGACACCGCTGTCAGTGACAGCTGCTATCATCCTGGTTACAGGTGACCTCTGTCAACTGTGAAGCTCAACATGTGAGCTCAGCTTGTTATTATGTGTGACCAGTGTCCACTTGGCCACAGCACACACACTTGGAAGCAGTGATGGAAAAACAAACACAAATGCACACACACTTCACTGCGCTCTTACCACCTAATTACAATAATTTCACAACAGTCATTATGATAACTGACGGTCACTTTGGTGCGAGTGGGCTGCTGAGAAAGGCTGGAAGTGCTAATGAAGGAGCATGACGTCAGGGTGATGGCTCTCCTATATAATCTCAGTCCCTCTTTTTTCAACTAGGGCTCGTCGCCAAGGTGAAGACCCATCTCCCTCACAAGGTCTTAGAGACTCTAATCTATGCTTTTATCGGCTGGATTATTGTAATTCTCTCCATGTTGGTTTAGACCGGTCATCTGTGCAGCGACTCCAGCTCGTCCAGGCAAAAAAGAAAAGAGAGCGCATCACATCACCTGTGTTGCTCCTACTGCTACTGGCTTCCTATTCCTATTAGGATTGATTTTAAAATATTATTGTTGTTTTTTTTTAATGGTTTGACATCATCTTACCTCTCTGAACCCTCTTTATCTTCACGCCCCATCCCTGAGCTCTGAGGTCTAAGAACAGGCTGCTTTTAGATTGACGAAATCCCAACTAAAAAAGAACCGGGCATTTTCTGTAGCGGCCCCCATTTATTATGTCACTATTTTTTTTTTTATTGATTTTATGTTTTATGCCTATTGTGTTGCCGCGCCTTTACCTCTGCAAAGCACTTGGTCGTTTTTAGATGTGCTCTAGAACTAATGTTGACTTGACTATTGAGCTCAAAGGATGCTTTGATGCCACTGATGTGACCTTTCCTAATGGGGAGCGCAGCCACGGTGCACTGATGTGCACATGTGACCTCACAGCAGATGTTGCACTCACTCTCTGTCTCTGTAGACCTGTTTACTCAGAGTCGCGTTCATGTGTCGATACACACAATTTCTACTGAGGTCAGATCTCATTTTTAAAAGTTGAAGATGTACTTTTTAAGTGTGTGATCCAGTCGCTGGTCGTCTGTATGTTTCAGAGCGATTTCTAAGCACAGGTGACTTCCTGGGGGACGTGAAACGCAGCAGCCTCTGTTATCGCACGCTTCTGAAAGGACTTGGGGCAGTGAGACCTGTTTGCTGAGGTCACTTTCTCATCTGTCTTTCTATCTTTCGTCTCCTGATATGAGTCACCAGCAGCAGATGAATCACTGACACTGATGACGAGATTAATCACGACCCTGCGTCCTCCTTTCCACCTTTATGCCAGTGTGTGTGTGTGTCAGATACAGGAAACAATCTATGATGGACACTCTAAGCCTGGCATCAATTTTCAATTCAATTTAATTCAATTTAATTATTATTAGTGGCATGAAACAATGGTTAAATAAGGACAGTCTGTTACTTTGTGTGCGCATATTAGTCGATTTCCCCCTTTTTAATCAGACCATCATTTTCTCCGTTTGTCCACCTGTTTATCTGCTCTTCCGAACCAGTTTGTCTTACTCATAATGAGGCTGTTCACACTCCAGGATGACCAGGACCATTTGTTGTCTAGAATCACACATCGGTGCGTTATTGCTGATTTTGTTGATTCCTTCATTCCCCCCATGTTTTTCCTGCTAATAACAGAACAGGAGAGCGAGAGCGTCGCAAACAAACACAGTCGACGAGCCAAAGGAAACGTTTGACTGA
The DNA here is from genome assembly GCF_958295425.1 of Solea solea. NCBI lineage: Eukaryota > Metazoa > Chordata > Actinopteri > Pleuronectiformes > Soleidae > Solea > Solea solea. The sequence goes on from NC_081152.1 coordinate 9,831,779, forward strand.
CTTATTTCCTGCTAATCACAGAACGAGGTGATGAGACGAGCAGCTCATTATTACAGGAAATCAAATTAAATCCAAGTTTAACACTATCAATCTGGAAATATGACTATGAATGTGTGAATGTTTCACTGGTGTGATAATCAAAGTGGAATTATGGGTGCATTTTTGTTTTTATTTTTCTTTGTATTGTTTTAGCAGATGATTGTGAATGTTTCATTTGTTCCCTTTTTTTATCCATTGGCACATTCTCCCCCCCTCACCGTCCTTTTGTGTGCATTAGATAAAACCACAAGACCTCCTATTTTTTTTTTTTTATATAAGTCCTCCACTCTGACGGATGCCCACATTTCCTAATCTGGACTATGGCTACAAAATCTAGAGTAAAATAGAAAGATATGTTCACATTTGCTAAACGTTCAACGGCTGCTCATTAAGACAAAAGAGCAGCCGAGCTGTCGCACCAACGATAGGTTACATCATGGCTTTTTCATTTCAAAGCAGAAGTGATGAAAATAACTCAAGGTCAGGAGGCCGACGTGACACCGCGGCGATTAATAGCCGACAGCCAGTGGCAGCAAATCGATCAACGAGCGTTAAAGTACGATTTCCAAATGGGTTTGTGTCCGTCATGTTGAGTCATTTAAGTTTGAAGCGAAATTCTCTCACCCTTAAGAGAAAGAAATATATCACGAAATAGGAGCACAATGTGGATGAAACGGTTGCATTTGTGCACAAAGTGTATATGCAGTGAGCATCTGGGTGAGTGTGTTACCATGGCAACAGTGTATGAATATGTAAGGGGTCAGTGTTGCCAGTGTGACAGTCCCGACGAGACCTACAATATATCACGTTTGGTAGTTTGAACGACGAGGCAGCGTCACATTTGACTTATAAACACTTTGGAAATGATTCAATCTAATTTGATAATCTCAGATCACTGGGTGATGATCTCGTTACACCTGCTGTCACTGACAGATCATAGTGAGCTAGAATTAGACGTCGACCTTTACACTTAAACTCTAGTCATGTTCACTCTCACCGTTAATTACATCAAAATCAAATATTAACACAAATACTCCTTAGCAGAGGTCTCAATCTCTAATATGCTCTAATATTAAGTCATAATGAGGCTACTTCTACAGTATATGTTTTTGAAGAAGTAGGTCATTTTGTATCATAATTATGTCTAAATTCTGAACTATACATTGATCCATGTCAATGCAAGACACTTGCATTCTGTGAAATAATGGCCAAAAAATATAGTTATGTGATGTAATGTTAAAAATCATAGCATTTTTTCTAAATGTTGGACTCTTTATCTCCCTCCTGACCAGACTAGACTCGTGAGGGATCATGGGAATTGTTGTCTTCTCATTATGGTTTGTTTTTTCCCCTGTGCGTTTGCAGAACGTGCAGCAAACGGCACTGACTAATTGTGATCCATTAGAGTCAAATAGACGCAATGCAATATTTGAAACAACCACAGTGGCTCACTACAGTAGTAATACTGAATATTTCCTTCCTCATGCTTTGGAGAATTGTCCAAAAAGGTAGATGACATCATTAAAACCAAATCAATTTCCTCGAATAGGACGACAGCTTTATATGGGTTTGAAGTGTTGGAAATGCATTGCGTTATATAAGTACTCAAAATATATAGAACATTTCGTCTTTTTGTTTTCAAATATTCTATATACATGGTTTAATGCTTTTTCTTCCTTTTCATTCAGATGTCGCTGTCTTACCGGTTTGGCTGGATCCTTCTTGACCAGTCCGGTGACAATGGTGCCTGCGCTCTCCACAGTTTTCTGGGCCACAGCCGTAACCCCGGTAACCACAGCTCCACCCATGTGAGATACTCCAGACACAGTTTTACCTGCAACTGCATGTACAAACAAAGGGAGGAGGAGAATAAGGGAGGGGGAATTCAGGAGGGTTTATTCTACCTGTGAGGACAACTTTACACCGATATTAGGAGGAAATGTAATTTAAGTGGCGCTGCCCTTTAGTGAAGTGTCTGGGATAGATGTCAACAGGTTACAGAAATTGCATTAACTACAAGCTGTGTTCTTTAAGTGGGGATCGTTACAAAGAGTTTTGTTTTGTTCTCGTTTTGCCTGTTTGAAACAGGAAAAATGGGTTGACACCTTAAATGTAATCAGGAACAAAGCCTTTGACGGTTTCACCCTCCAATTGTCTAAACAATGAATTTGGTTCACATTTGTTGAAGTGAGTTTTATCCGAACACTTTGTTATAATTCCCAGCATTTTACTGTACATGTAGGTGTTTACTATTGTTATTATTATCACTAAAATCTAGCCTAATCTAATGCTTCGTTTTGGCCTATTCTCAACCAAGAAATCACAGCCAGTAATAATCTTCAATTTTGTATGATTCTCCACTTATCTTTGTAGTTTTTCCTCATGATTTACTAAATAGATACAGGAGGCAGGACTATGGTGATATAGGATCATAAGGGGCTCAACAAGCCAATGTAGACTTAAAACGATTAATTTGGCTGCTCCTTGCTATGGAACGTCTCTGATTTTAAATGTCCTACATCACTGGTGTAACAGACCTTTGACATGAACATTCCCTCGTCCGTTCTCCCCTATTTTGAGGACTTAATCAGACGCTCCGCCATTGTGTTTCTCTTATAATCCCTGACTGTGATGAATTGGATACCACAGACCATTTTCCCTGGATGCCGTCAGTGCACAGTCTCCATTGGCCTCTCTCTGCTTGTTGTGTGTGAAGAATGGCGAGGCCCACGGGGAGTAAGGCAGAGCAGGGCGGTGAAATATGACACGGATTCTCACCTGCAGAGTTACATCGCTTCTCAGTTTCTAACCTCCGGAGAACCCAGTGACATTATACGCGTTTTGCTTTTGTGTCTGTATACAAGTCGTAACTAAAAAAAAACACAAGCAGAGACCATTTTTTCAGACTAAATAACAATATTTTTGACATTTTGTTCCAAATTTAGGTCCAGAGTGTAACACATATGGGTTTATTTGCCTAAATTCGATATGCTAAATCAGTATTATAGTATATGTGTATAAATGCTTTAAAATAAAATACTTTTTTTATTTTCACAGCCTTAAAGTAAGGCTTCATTATGGACCTTAGGCAAGAGCCTTGTTTTAAGGAGGCCACCATCTTGATCCATCATGTATTTACAGTGTACAGTGCTATTAAAGAAGAAAAGCATCCTCTCTGGTACGCGAAGGCCATTGTGGTGATGTCATTTGTTAGAATTAATCAAACTAAGGCCGTAGTCTGACTAAGAACAACTCGCAGAGTATATATGTAGAGGACAATTTCTGGCAATGTACGTCTGACTCCGCCTCCATAGGTGGCGCTGTATCTCGCTACAAGCTAGTGTGCATTAAATCAGTTTCCTGTTGACCTTATCATCAGAAAAACAAACGGCGAAACGACGAGATGGATCGTGCTGTAGCTCTAAAGCATAAATCTCATCGACGCCATTGCGTTGTTTGTTCCTTACCGGCATCAGTACTGCACTCTATACGCCGTCTCCTACTACCTTATCTGGGTCAAAGACCGGGGAGGAAGTTTTAGTTCATGCACAGAACACCAAGTCCAACTCCAGTCTGACTAAGCGTATACATACAGGAGTAATCGGACTATGAATCAGATTATCCAGGTATGTTAGCCCGATTTTAGTCAGACTAACGTGTTTTTACATGACATTAGGAAAACATTAGGATTGCCTTAGTCTGACTAAAATCGAAATTCTAACTGACTGAATCTTACACACAGGACCTTTAAGATCTACGTGTATATGTTTTTAATGACATGCATTCACTTAAATTGTGGTTCTTTTACCTAGAAATGGCTTTCAAAAAATAATATTACGGAATTTAAATCTGCTCCTGCTCTCTTCTATCTCTACCTCAATCACTTTTCTTTTCTCCTCCCCCTTTTTTTGAAGTCCTCCACCTCTCATCATTCATTATTTTTTCTCTCCAGTGACACCAGGTGGAAAATGCCTTGACATAATAAGGTCTAGTATGTTGAGATTTGGTGATGTACAAATACAATTTGAAATGAAGAAAAATATGAAATAGAAAAGTATGCTCTTACCTGTTGAGACACCATCTATTGTTTTGTTGCCTGAAAGGGGGGGAATGCAGATGAGGCTTGATTAGTCCATTATAATTATTCAACTTTTTTTTTTTTCCCCCAGACAAAAACTATGCATCGAATGATTTGCCATGCAGCAGAAGCAGTACCTACTAACCGACTAACATGACCCCATCTTTCGTCATCTCAGCTGCTCCGGTCACTCCCTGCCTGGTTTTCTCCGCCGCTGCCACGACTCCACCTTTGGCTTTGGTAAAACCCTTCTTTACCATGTCCATGGCTGCTGCTCCCTCACTTTCGCTCACACACACACACGCAGCTGCGAGGATGGAACAAAGAGGAGACTCGGTATTAAAACGACTTACACACACAAACACTAAACGACGCCGCCGCCCTACTTCTCTCCTTGACACATTCGTGAAACCACTATCACCGTCTCTTGGAACATGTGAGCTGCTGCTGATAGAAGCTGCTCCTATACAGATTAAAGCCACCTGTAGGAATTACAGCTCACAGCTGGGAATGAATGCATGAATGGGATGAATGGGTTTTTACTATTAGGTTACAATCAAAAATAATACTCATTTAAAAACAAAAAAATGAAATAAAAGGCGGCACTGCCTTCCAGTGCGAGAAGGAACATGACATAAAATCTCTGCTGTGAATGTACACGTATAGACAGTGAAGGAAAATGAGTAAGAAATAAATCAGAGAGATTCGCGGTCCACGCACCTGTTTGCTCCAACTTCCTTTAATGAGGCGAGACTGTGCGAGTGTTCCGGGATGACAGCGGGGATTAGAGTCAGTCACAAGAGCTGCTAAACCGGTTTATTGTCTCCAAACTACTATTGTTTGTGTGTGTGCGTGTGTGTGTCTTCTTCTGAACAAGCACACGGACACACAGACAGAAGGACAGACGCTCCACGGGTTTGACAGACGCCTCCTCCCACGACCCACGCCTCCGTGCTGGAGAAGAGAAGGAGCGACGATAGTCAGTGATGCTGCTGATGCGAGAGAGAGCGCGCGCACAGACAGCACACACACGCACACGCGCGCGTATCCTTGTACAGCTATGTTCAAAAGTATACTCATAGACAGAATACATTCCCCTGCACATTAACCTAAACCAGTGGTCAGCAATTGGTGGCCCGTGGGCCAAAAGTGGCCCGCCAGTATCAGTATCTGGCCCAGGAGATGATTTAACAAATTTGACCTTAAATTATTTATCTTCACAAAAAAAGGGAAGATTTTGTATAGAGTTCAGACAAAACTAATTCTAACCCTAACAACCCTAAAATCAGCCATTTTGTGTCACCTGTCTTTTAAGGACTTCTGTTCCTCATGATTCTCAAGTTTGAAGAATAGCTGCTCCTCAGGTTTGAGCAGTTATTCTTGTTAGGACACTGCAGCCTCACCCGAACACTATGTGTCCTATTCACTGTTCTGGCTCTAATTCTAATTAACCATTGGGAGAAGCATGGAGGGATCGCTTCTCTGAACCGTGGACACCATTCTTTCAAGACATGTTCATTAGGACACCAGGGAACTATTTTAACTTGGGGAAATAGGGTATAATATGTCTCCTTTAAGACCTGAGCACTCACAATCAGAATTCTCAGAATTCCAATACCTTCTTTTCTGTACATACAACACTGATTTTTTTTTCTCTTTCCGAAAGGATCCCAATGTTGGTGAAAGCGGACTGAAAATCAGAAATGGCATTTGTAAAATATGTAAGTGTAAGTGGTGCAAAATGGCCCCCAAAGTGCCCCCAAAGGTGAAACCTGGTAGGACAAAGCCGAAACTAAGTTGCACCAAATTTCACAAAACTTGGTGGAAACAACCTAAGATGAACAAAAAGGTCTATTGGGTCCATGGCCTCAACTCAACAGGAAGTCGGCCATTTGATGTCCATCTTAGCCATTTGCATATTTTGTAAATTAACAAACTCATCTGAGCAGAATAATCTGCTCGAAACTTCATACTTGACACAAGAGACTGACCTTGAACATCTAGTTTGATCTACAAACTTTACCCAATAGGAAGACAGCTATTTTGGATTTAGCCGCCATTTTGCCACAAACAGGAAGTGGCCTGTAACTTTGCCGTACATTCATTGATATGATATTATATTATGATTTATTTCATTACCTCCCTCCTTGTATTTTTGTACCATACCGTACTTACAAAACGTACAAAACAAGTCCAACCTAACTTTAACCTCATCTTACAATCACAATGCACATTTAAATGCTATAATTTTACCCTCAGAAATGAGATTCTGCCTCATTAGGACCAGGTTTTGGTCACCATGGTGTTGACAAGGTCAGTGTTTATGCCTACAGTGGCAACAATACCAGCACACACACAAATGACGTAGCGCTCTCTGTACGTAGGTTGTGCACAGTGTGTAGGTGCAGAAAGGTCTTTACAATCATCACTCAGCTGAATGCATCTGTTGAAGAACCACCAATTAGTAGCTGAGTAATTACACAGAGCACCACAGTGGTGGACTGCCCAGTGTTCCCCTGATGTGAGTGAGATGTAAACGGCAGCTACGCAGCAGGTCTGTGTGGATTTGTTCTCTTTAGCGCTGAGCATCAAAAGGCCACAGTGGAAGTGAGTCATGCTATGAATGTGTACAGTCGTGAGTCTCGCTGATAGCTCATACAATATAATACAGATGTTGTTATGTTAATGGTATTTGTTGTGTCAACAAAACAGTATTGAAGCATTTATTGACTCTTACTTGATCATTTCTTCGCAGCAAAGAACGCCTATAAGATAAAATACTTTCCTGGGACCCTTTTTTGGGTCCCATTTCAATGGTACACAAAACAAATTGCAAAATTAATTCACCATTTTGTGTGCTCTATTGCCTTTAGTGCACTGAAGTGCATGACCTTTACATGATGACCCTTATTGTGAATAGGTACCGGTTACAATATTGATTCAAAGTTAAATATAAAATATGGATACACAACAATTAGAGAATGTCTCCAGTGACTGCCATTCATCAGAGGTGTGGTAAGAGCTCATGTCACAGTATCTTGGCAGTATGGCGAGTCTTCTGGTCTCTCGAGATTTATTTGAAATCATTGTATTCTGCCTTAACTATTGATCCACACTCCAGTCGAGTAGCTTGTGGTAATGCACCTGTAAACTGGGTCAGCAGGCACCAACACAGAATTCCACAGAACACAGATGCTCATTGGCAGCCAGCATTACTGAGTGTGAACCGGACGTTACAATAGAAGATGCTCTTGATACTTCTAAGCATTTCAGTATCTGCACACTTTGATATTGTTCATGTGTTACTCATACACACTTTATTCTGTTTGTGAGTCATATATTTTCTCTCAGTTGCGTTAAAAGCTCATCTCATCGTGAGCAGGCCTATAGGACAAATGTTTAATCACATCCCTTATTATTCATGGGAGACATTTTGTATCTTTCAGTTAATTAATGTTGCTCATCCATCATTCATTCACTCACCTTTTCTGGCATTTTCATAGGAACCAGAAACCTGGTCTGGTTTCTGAGGAACTGGTTAAGTTTAGGCCTATTACTTGAATTACCGTTAGGTTAAGGTTAGGCATTATAACACTTTATTAAGGCTGTTTGAATTGATGAAAGTCAGTATTAGCTGTTATAGGGCAGCAGGTTAGACATGTGGAAACCCGTGATTATTTGATCATTACCACCAAAACAACTGGGAGGGAGAGCGAGAGAGAGAGCAGCAGAACTGTGGTTGCTAGGCAACAAATGATGCTTCTGGAGAATTCCACCTGAATTTGACTTGAACTTTGCAGCCCAGGAAGCATCAGAGGTGAAGTCTTCAGTTCCACGTAGGTCATAAAAAATTCAGTTTTGCTATTAATAAGTGTGTTATTGTTGTTTTAAATAACAAGACATACAGTAAATATTATTAGTATTTACACCAATACTGATTTTTTATACTTGAATACAGAAAGTCAGTGATAGTGACAAACATGTTAAACAATTAAAAGTGAGTCTAAAAAGTGCATTTTATGCTTCCCTCTCACAGACAGACATGGATGAGCTGACAGTGTGACTGTTAAGACACTGTTAAGTCTACTTTGAGTGACAACTGGCTTTTAATATCTCATCCATTTGGTGAGTTGTTATGACACACATCTCCCAGAAGACGTCAGCACTTAACATTTAAAAAAAGGTAACCACTAACATGATCACACTTATCGCACATCATTATGTCATGAGTGGAAATGGAATTAGTTGTGTTTGTGGTACCTTGAGTTTGTTTTGGTTTGGTTTTGATTAGAGCTGAAACAATTAATCAATTATTAATCGACTACTAAATTAATCGACAACTATTTTGATAATTGGTTAATCGGTTCGAAACTTTTTTCATTAATAAAACATCATTTCCGATTGTTTAAGCTTCTTAAATGTGAATATTTTCCTACTTTCTTTGCTCTGGATAACAAAGAAATCCTTAAAAGTGAATCATTTTGACAAAAATTTTGACAATCATCTTGACAAAACAAGACATTTGAGAACATCATCATTTCCAGGTTTGACGAAAACCAATCAACATGTTTTAAGGTTTTCTGTTTTCTTTGGACCAAACGATTAATCGAGAAAATAATCTACAGATGAATCGATTATGAAAATAATCGTTAGCTGCAGCTCTAGTTTTGATACTCCTTGATACTTTACCGTCTCTGCACATTCATCACTTTGTATGTTTGTATAATTTCTCGGGCACATTTAAGCATTTTGTTTTGGTTTGTTTTGTGTTTTATTTCTTTGATTTCATCGGACAAAGCAGTTTAATGGAATAGGTCAAAGGCCAATTCTCTGCTTGGTTACTGAATCCTGAGCAGACAGATCACAATCCTTTAAAGAATTGACTGTCCTTTTATTTAACATATGTTTCATTTCTTTGATTTTACTCAAATCAATTAACCAGCTTTTGATATTTATTTTTTCAATCATAATCATTCACTGAGTCTCAATGTTCTACTTCAGAGGAACACACAGGCAACAACTACTAGGTATAAAAATGGTTATTTGTTAAATAAACTATTAACATGGAATACATAATGAAAACATTCAATTGGTGCACTGGAACAGAAATGATCAGTAATAGTGATGAATCACTGAATGCAGTATTGACGATGATAGTGGTAGATAATATGAAGAGTGGGTAAAATAATCCTCCACTCCATTAATTAATTAAGTAATGAAAGTAGATTTACTGTATGTCTTATGATTTAAAACGTCATCAACCCACTCATTTATAGCAGAACTGAAAGTTTGGACCTGAGTGGAACTGTAGACTTCACTTCCTCTGATGGTTCCTGGGCCCGCACATTTAAGTTACTTAGGTAAAGTGAACATTTAATTTAAGATACCTTACAAAGTAAGGAAGAACAGCAACCGACACAATCAGCTGACTGAACACATAAGCAGACTTCAGCTTCATTTATGTCATTTTTCACTTTTCCAAGGCTGTACAACCACCTTTTGTGCCAGCAGAGGTCGCCCAAGTGCTCAATGAATCTTCAATAATGTGCCTGTTGACGCCCAGACGGGGTCAAAGCTTCATGAAGCCTCGTTTAATATCTAGGATTCGAAGACAGAGTTCTCTCACTGAGGAAGCTCCAGTTCCAGTTTAGTGACGAACCGCAGAGGAAACTATTGGTGTGGTTTCCAGGAAATCTAAAGGGAGGAGAAGTGAAAGTGAAACTATTCTTTGGCTGTTTTTCGTCGTCGTCGTCATTTTTAACTGCGCAGCAGAAGGACGGGTGAGTGAGGGTTTATGATGATAATATATGACTATACATCATGATTTGTGTGTGTGTTTGTGTGTTGAACAAACATTAATCCCTCTCGCCCGAACGTAGGCTGAAAGCGAGATTTAACCCGGGCTACTAAATTCGTCCTGACTTGAAATTTATGAAGTGATGAAACACGGGATAGGTCATTGAAAAAAGAAGATGCAGTCGCTTTTGATAAGATCACCTGGCGGTACCTGGCGTAACTGTATTAACGCGGTCCAGGCCAAGCCCCATCAAAAGCGAACAAGATGTTAAAATAGCAACACAAACGATTATAAATGAGCATTTTGATAAAAAAATAAATAAAACAAGTAACACATTATTGAATTGAAAATAATTACATATTTAGTAGGTTGTGGTTTAAATGTTATCAGACTAAGTACTAGTACTTAATTCAAAAGTTTTGTACTACTTTAGTAATCCAGGGTCAAAGTTGACTTTATCAAAACTGAGGAGGACTTCAGTCTTTTTTTGAAGTAGTGTATAAAATGCACTATGTTCATTCGTAGTTTATGGTTTAAATTTTATTGGACTCAGTATTTTATTGCGCACTTTTATCACTTAGAGTAATTCAGGGTCAAAGTTCCTTAGAATTAACAAGATTCACACTGTCTGTCTAAATTTGATGAGGGATACAATCCACAATTTGTATTCATAGTTGATGGTTTCTATTTTATTGGACAAAGTAGTAAGTAGTTATTTACTTCATGCAGAAAGTACTATGAAGTACTTTTACTCTGGACTCTGGAGAAATCCAGGGTCAAAGTCCGCACTTGCAATATAAATATTTGTCTATATTTTTTTTAAGTACTATAAAATCCACAATTAAATTTAATTTGTAGTTTATTCTTCCACTTTTATTGGACTTGGTACTTCTTGTACTTAATTCACAAGAAGTATGTACTTTTTGAGTAATGAAATGCACAAGTAGAATAATGTACTTTTACTGTGTGGAATTTTCTAATCTTCAAATGGACACTTGTCAGCTGACTTTAATGCCGGGGACACTCCTTCAATAACATACAAGCAGAGTAGCCTAGCACCATCTACTGGTCAAAGGCTGCTGTAGCACACAAATCTGTCACTCAGTCACCTTCAGTGGCCACAGAAGATTATGCTTCATGCAAGTTACATGAACTGCAGATTTCATAAAACAGCTTGAACTCATGTAGTGTTACAGTTTTCTCTCGTGTGATTGGTCACTGGACTGAACACAGATCCACATCAAACGTCCTCCAGGAAATGTGAATGAGATTTTCCACTGCAGACTTTCAATCAAACTGAGAGGTAACTAATTTGCAAATATGAGTAGTGATAGGTAAGCAGATCATTTGCTAAAACTAATAAGAACAATGAAGATAAAGGGCGTTTTTATATATATATAAGTTATTTTGCTCAAATATTGCAAGTATTTAAATTGGGACTATTTATACATTCAGTCTGTCTGCAATTATCTGCCAGGCTTTTTCTATGATCTTAATAAAAGTTACTGCTTTTTTCACATATCAACTGTTTCATCACTTTCACCAGATAATTTAATTCTACTCTAATGCAACAGGGCCCAGATCTTTTTTTTATAACTCTGGATATTTTCATGTTTGTTTACTCTCCTGTTTTTCTTTGTGTGTCAGCTCAGTCTGTTTCTTTGTCAGGATGACTGAAGTCCAGCAGATAAGTGATTGTGTGGAGGAAGACAAGGACAGAGCAGAGTCTGCAGGACCCAGCTGTCTGTCTGTGAAGAGTGACCAGTCCATGGGTAACCCTCTAAGCTTCAGTGGTGAACCTGGAGCCTCAGTGACAAAGTAAGAGACGGTGAAGCATTTTTAGTCCATTTTTACACAAAGATCAGCGGCCACAAGCTGTAAATCAGTCAATGAAGGTGTCAGATGCGGATCATCAAATCTAGAAAAGAAATCATTCAGTTCTTTGGCTCTGTCGAGATCATTCCTTTCACTCCATACTCTGGAAGTCACACTGACCACTGAGGCTTGTTTCTTATCAAAGTGTCTAAGACCACCATCAGTGATGGATGTGATGTGGATAAAAACCTGTTTGTGTTTGCAGAGGTCAGAACCAGAAACGGAGAGCTGAGTCTGCAGGACCCAGCTGTCTGTCTGTGAAGAGTGACCAGTCCATGGGTAACCCTCTAAGCTTCAGTCGTGAACCTGGAGCCTCAGAGACAAAGTAAGAGACAGTTTGTCCAGTGAAGCGTGTTAGCAGCAGATCATTACAGCTGGCAGTAATGTACCTGTCAGCTGGTTTACCAACCGTCTAATAAAAACATTTGTCAGGAGAAAACTTGCAATCAATGCACCTACAACAAAACAACAGACTTGGTTGTGTGTTAAACACAAATGCAAAATCTGACATAATATGAACAAATACAAACAGAAGATTTAATTAAATTACAAAGAAATCATTAAAAGTGAATCATTTTGGTTTGTGGACATAACAAGACATTTGAGAACATCATCATTTCCAGGCTTGACGAACACCGATCAAATTTTTTTAAGGTTTTCTGATATTTTATGGACCAAACGATTAATCAAGAAAATAATCGACAGGTTAATCGATTATGAAAATAATCGTTAGTTGCAGCTCTACTACAAAGATTACAATGATTAGGTCTACAGCTACATAAAACAAATTAAAACCTGACTGTTTGTTAGTATTAAGCACGAGATGATGCTTTGTACACCACGACCTGAACAAGTCAATCTCTCTGTAACAGAGGTAGGTACTGTCATCGGCATGTAAAAGACTCAGAATTGTCGTGCCATCAGAACATATATATGTAATTTTACCGAGTTACTGCTTCTACACCCATTTTTAGAAGCAATTTTTACACAAAGATCAGTGGCCACAAGCTGTAAATCAGTCAATGAAGGTGTAGGATGTGTATCATCAAATCTAGAAATGAAATCATTCAGTTCTTTGACTCTGTCGAGATCATTCCTTTCACTCCATACTCTGGAAGTCACACTGAGGCTTGTTTTTTATCAAAGTGTCTAAGACCACCATCAGTGATGGATGTGATGTGGATAAAAACCTGTTTGTGTTTGCAGAGGTCAGAACCAGAAACGGAGAGCTGAGTCTGCAGGACCCAGCTGTCTGTCTGTGAAGAGTGACCAGTCCATGGGTAACCCTATAAGCTTCAGTCGTGAACCTGGAGCCTCAGAGACAAAGTAAGAGACGGTTTGTAGATTCACAACCAAATCTGTGTCCTCACAATCACACGCATGCTCAACATTTGCATCAGTCAACAAACTGGGTTTTCATTCACTGTCTCAGCCACACGCATGTCCACCTGTCACTGACATGTTGGTAATAAAGAAATGTCTTCACAGACACAAGTTTGCTGTTTCTGTGGACGACCAGACGTCCTGCTGTCTTGTGTGTCAGGAGATCCTGAAGGATCCAGTCTCCACCAGATGTAGTCACTGCTATGGGAAAAGACCCAGGACAGGATGTGGACCACAGACCATCAGTGTACAGAGTAAGACTCCTACAAAATGGAAAAACAGGAGAAAAATGTTTGAAGGTTAAAAATGTTACTCTTGTTAACTCATGAAGTTTAACTCTCTGCTGCCCCCTGCAGGTTCAAGTAATGAAGGTTTCATTTCCCTGCTTTTATATAATTGTTGTTCTCTTTTCTTCCCAATCATCACAGTTATTATAGAATTATTCAGTCTTTCAGAATAAAGTTGTTCCAGTCATTACAGTGAAAATCACTGTAGTTTTTCATTTGACAACAAACAACAAACCAACAATGTCACAGAAAAACATGGCACTGTCAGTTTGTTTTTTTTCTGTCAATGATGAAAATAATCATCAGCTGCTCAGATTCTTTCTTCAGTCTGACTTTGTATCTTGTCTTTCAGCAGATGGTCTGCAGGAGGTTCTAGATGAACATAAGATCAGTCTGAGGAGGAGATTTGAACATGTGACTGAAGGAACTGAGGGGAGAGGAAGTAGAACCCTCCTGAAGAGGATCTTCACTGAGCTCTACATCACTGAGGGACAGGGTGAAGAGGTCAATACTCAACATGAGGTGATGCAGCTGGAGACAAGCTCCAAGAAGAAGATCATCCAGGACACTCCCATCAAGTGCTGCGACATCTTTAAAGCCTTACCTGACCAGCAGGGACCCATCAGAGTTGTCCTGACCAATGGCGTCGCTGGTGTTGGAAAAACCTTCTTGGTGCAGAAGTTCACTCTGGACTGGGCCGATGGTTCGGAAAACCAGGATTTGAATCTGCTGATTCTGCTCTCATTCAGGGAGCTGAACCTGATCAGAGATCAGCAGCACAGTCTTCTCACGCTGCTCCATGTTTTCCATCCAACATTACAGAAGGTCGGAGCAGAGAAGCTCGCTGTCTGTAAACTTTTGTTCATCTTTGACGGCCTGGATGAAAGCAGACTCTCACTGGACTTCAACAGCAGGATGCTTGTTTCTGACGTCACACACAGGTCATCAGTCAGCGTGCTGCTGACCAACCTCATCCAGGGGAATCTGCTTCCTTCAGCGCTCATCTGGATAACTTCCCGACCTGCAGCAGCCAGTCGGATCCCTCCTACATGTGTTGACAGGGTAACAGAAGTTCGAGGCTTTACTGACGACCAGAAGGACGAGTACTTCAGGAAGAGATCCAGAGATGATCTGTCCAGCAAAATCATCTCACATATCAAGACATCCAGGAGCCTCCACATCATGTGTCAAATCCCAGTCTTCTGCTGGATCAGTGCTACAGTTCTGGAGTACATGTTGACCACAGAGCAGAGAGGAGAGCTACCCAAGTCCCTGACAGACCTGTACTCACACTTCCTGCTGGTTCAGACAAAGAGGAAGAAGAACAAGTACGATAAAGGACGTGAGACGAGTCCACAGGAGCTGATGGAGGCTGACAGGGATGTTCTTCTGAAGCTGGGGAGGCTGGCCTTTGAACATCTGCAGAAAGGAGACATCATGTTCTACCAAGAAGACCTGGAGCGGTGTGGTCTTAGTGTGACGGAGGCCTCGGTGTACTCAGGAGTTTGTACGGAGATCTTCAGAAGGGAGTGTGTTATCTTCCAGAAAACGGTCTACTGCTTTGTTCATCTGAGCATTCAGGAGTTTCTGGCTGCAGTCTACATGTTCCACTGTTTCACCAACAGGAAGACAGAAGTACTGCAGGACTTCTTCAGACAAGAAGACAGGGACTCAAACGGGTTTAGCAGAAACTTCTCACTTGACGACTTCCTGAAAGAAGCCACGGAGAAATCACTTCAAAGTGAAAATGGTCACCTGGACCTGTTTGTTCGCTTCCTTCATGGACTCTGTCTGGAGTCTAACCAGAGACTCGTAGGAGGTCTGCTGGGCCAGACTCAGAACAGTCCAGAAATCATCCAGAGTGTCATCAAGAACCTGAAGAAGATGAACACAGACAACATCTCACCTGACAGGAGCATCAACATCTTCCACTGTCTGACAGAGATGAACGACCAATCAGTGCATCAAGAGATCCAACAGTTCATGAAGTCAAAGGACAGAAGACAGAAACTCTCTGAGGTCCACTGCTCAGCTCTGGCCTACGTTCTGCAGATGTCTGAGGAGGTTCTGGATGAGTTGGACCTGGACAAGTACAGCTCATCAGACAAGGGAAAACACAGACTGATGGCAGCTGTGAGGAACTGCAGAAAGGCTCGGTAAGTTCAGACATGATCAATAACATTATCAAACAGTGATGATTAATGGTTTGGTTTATCACATATAGCCACTATTAAATTATTCAAATGTTTCTCACTTTGTGAGTCAGCTGTGTTTTTCTGGAGATGTTTTAAATGAGGAAAGTTCAAAGTAAAGATTTGTCAGCTGGTTGTGATTGTTGCTTTGAACTGAATGAAAACACTTGTCTTGATTTTGTTATTTACTGTTAATGTTTCATTGTTAACCTTTTACTTCATGTGACTTTGATTCTTCTTGGTTTCACCTAAACCTGATTAGACTCCACTGTGGACGGGTCAAACCAAACCCAATGACCTAGAACCAGTACCTGATCAGATCCAGAGAAGTCTGCTGACTTTACATTAAGACACAGAGTAGGCAAAGTATGAAAGTGACGTTAGCTTGTTAATAGCCGTCAGCTGTGAAGTCAGTGCTGATTGGGTCTGTGTTTCTGGGCTGGGTCGAACCAACATGTCTGAGTTTGTCATGAGTCTAGGTCCCAGGTCTGTTCCACACACTCAGACTGTGGACATGATGGACACCTCACTGTGACTCCATGTTCATGAAGAGCATGAAAGATATTTCATGTCAAACAAAACAAGAGAAGATGTTGATGAAAACATATCTTCTCCTGTTTTTTCAGGTTTGATACTTTTCTATAATCACAGACTGGATTATTGTGAACTCTCAGAGACTCGGTGTGAAATCATGGTCTCAGCTCTGAACACATGATCAAACACTGACTGGTTTCAAAGAGCAACTCCTTGTGTTTTATTCTTTATTCAGGTTGAGTCGCTGCAGATTGTCGGGGATCAACTGTTCTTTTCTGGCCTCAGCTCTGAAGTCCAACCCCTCCCACCTGAGAGATCTGGACGTGGGCTGGAACAACCTGCAGGATTCAGGAGTGAAGATGCTGTGTTCTGGACTGGAGAGTCCACACTGTAGACTGGAGACTCTGACGTGAGTTCACTGACTGAAGCTGCTGTTGTTTTGTTAAACCTTCATTTTATTAACATTAAACTAATTTTATTCACTGATGAATAAAATAAACACACACATGCACACATACACACACACACACACACACACACACACACACACACACAGTCGTGGTCTAAGGTCTCATGTTTTATTCTTTATTCAGGTTGAGTTGCTGCATTTTGTCAGAGAGCTGCTGTTCTTTTCTGGCATCAGCACTGAAGTCCAACTCCCACTTGAGAGAACTGGACCTGAGCTGGAACAGGCTGCTGGATTCAGGAGTGAAGCTGCTGTGTTTTGGACTGGAGAGTCCAAACTGTAGACTTGAGACTCTGGAGTGAGTTCACTCACTGAAGCTGCTGTTTTAACTTTAATTTCATTAACGTTTAAACTCCTTTGATTCACTGATGAATAAATGAAACACACTCTCTCACACACACACACTCTCTCTCATACACTCCCAGACACAAACTCACACACATATGCACACAAACAAACAGTTGTTGTCTAAAGTCTCATGTTTTATTCTTTATTCAGGTTGAGTGGCTGCGGTTTGTCAGAGATCGGCTGTTCTTCTCTGGCCTCAGCTCTGAAATCCAACCCCTCCCACCTGAGAGAATTGGACCTGAGTGAGAACCATCTGCAGGATTCAGGAGTGAAGCCTCTGTCTGATCTTGTGAAGAGTCCAGACTACAGACTGGACATTGTGAGGTCAGTAGAGTGTTCGAGTCAGTGTTGTACTAATCAGTGTCAGAGCAAAGATTCAGTGTTTCATCAGTGAAGCTGTGAGAGCAGAAAAGTGACAGGCTTCATGGCTGGACTTAAAGACACAGAGTGACAACAGTCGGCCAATCAGACAAGGCACACGCACGTGCAGCATTCATAGTGAGGACCATCATAGACATAATGCATTCCCTTTGCCCCAACTTTAACCTTCACAACTAAATGTTTAACCCTGAAAACCAGGACTTAACCCTGAAAAACCCTTTAAAGATTCGAGGACAAAATGGTCCTCAGAAAGCAACAAATACAAAAACACACAGGCACTAACTCACCTGAACCCCAAAATATGACCCACAGAAGCATTTCTTATGTCCCGCCCCCAGCGGTAGGAGAGATACAACACTGGTATTTGTTGTGAGTGTTAGTGAGGTTAGGGTTAAAAAAGACTTTGCGAGGTAAGTTACAAACAATGACATATTCATTGACTTACTGCTCTTCTCCTCTGTCTTCTTCTCCCAACAGGTGGAAGTGGTAATCTTCATGAAGATGCTCTTCATCCTGAGTCCTGCTCTGTGCTGCAGGTTCAGCAGATCTGGGACAAAAGTCATCTGAAGTGCAAACACAAACGCTGATGGTGTCGTTATTCTGTCGCTGTGCTGTCCTTGTAGTGCGTGAACTTGTGCAGCGCTAGACAGCCAGCAAACATTAGTCCTAATAAGTACACAAGGCTTGACTGTTCTTGCTTTTTCTGAGGTAGTTGTCATACACAGGATTTTGTAAAACAAAGAAAACATTAGCATACAAAACATAAAATATTGCCAGTACAAAGAAACATTCTATGTGCAGCTACAACCTGCAGGTGAATCAATAAAAGTAGCTTAGCTAGTACTGCATTCTTAGTAGTAACCTGTACTGTAAAGCTTGTTTGCTTTTGTTTAGTTTTTTGCACTTTTTTTTTATTGGTACCATATACTTTTATATTTATAAATTGTTAAATTGTTTCTGAACAAAAACCAAACAAAACTTTAAAATTTAAACCACACTAATTTTGTGTTTTTGTGTCATGTTCGCAAATTGAGTTTGTTGATAAAATTGCAAACATCCATCCATCCATCTTCTACCGCTTTTATCCTCCACATGAGGGTTGCGGGGGGAGCTGTGCAAATCTCAGCAGACATAGGGTGATAGGCGGGGTACACCCTGGACAGTTTGCTCGTCCATCACAGGGCCACATAGATACAAACAACCATATACTCTCACACTCACCTATGGTCAATTTAAAGTGTCCAATTTCAAATTGCAAATATTGAGTTAGTTAATAAAAGTATTTTTATGTGCCTAACATCCTTCGTCCTGTGTTTTATTATGATCCTAATTCACAAAATCTCAAAATTCTAATTTAACATATTAAATGCTGCTTTTTATGTAAAAAGTAACAGCTGTGATATCTGCAAATACTGACTCTGTATTTACTTGGAATTTTTGCAATATTGCCCATCCTGTGTTGGCTATAGTGTTTGAAGATAATATGTTCATCTAAAATTTCACTACATCAAATAAGTTGTTTATTTTTTCCTTTTAGAACAAAAAAGACAAATGAATCAAATGTAGCGGAAGGTTTTCTATTCTCGCGGATGCCGCAGCACAACCGCATGAATTCAGCACGAGCGGGAGAGAAATGAGGAAAATAAAACATCCGGTTTACGTTTCAGAATAAAAGATCCCGTGTTGACACCACCTTGTATTTCACTATACATCACCGAAAGAATCACTGCAAGCTCAGCGTGCTCCAGTTTTTTCGGTCGGTTGTGTTTACAAGAAGTACCCGAGTGCAGTTGAAATACAGAAAGTTCTGGAGTTCTGGAGCAGTCTGTAAAAGTTAATTCGTATGTTTAATTTGTTGAACGGAAAGCGGTTAAAACAATAATAAAAATTATTCTGTGTTAGCATTTCTACATGAAGGGATACTTAAGGTAGGGGTTACATTTTTTGTTTGAAACATGATGTATTTAGTTGCGATGTGGCTAACGATTAAAGTTAAGGTTAAGGTTAGCTTAGCTAACAGCAACGGTTGGCTGTACTCACTCACGTGACGACGGACAACCAATCAGACTGCGCGACACTGTGTGACGTAAAGTGTCCTTTGATCCGCTCGAATATAAACTTGCTGACCATAGCGACTAGCAGCAGCGGTTACTCCTCATCTGTTGTGGACGTTTTCCAAAAAACACCTGCAACTTCGCTCGTTCCTGTTTGATAAACCAATCATAGTTTGTACCGTTCAGCCATGACTTTTATTGAAGGTAGCAGAGGAACCTACCAGCCCATCCGTGTGCTGTTTGAAACACCTATATACGAGCAGGCTGTGGACGGTTGCTGGTACATTTGCTCCTACAAGTTTCAAACGGCCATGATGTTTGAACTACTGAGGCTTCAGCAGGAACATCAGCTCACAGCTGCAGTGACTGATGAAGACATGTGTGAACTGCTGGCGGAGGAGACACGCCAGACCATGAGAGTGCAGCTGTGGGAGTGGAAAGTGGAGGGTTACGACGAGGACGTGCAGCCTCTCATTAAGCTTGTGTGGCACGTGAACACGAGTATGAAGATGAGGGACGTAACGGCCGAAGCAAAACGGCTGCTTGACTTTCCCGAGGACGTCCCTCTTCAGTTTCGAAACCCCAAGATCGTCAGCGAGGCACAGAGTTACGCCAGGAGGCTGAGAGAGCAGCGGCAGAAGCAGCCCCTACAGTCCAAAGCGATGGGTCCACGGGAGGTCGTCTTGGAAGTGGTTCCAAAAGTCCTGCAGGGTTTCTGGGAATTTCCTAAAGACACCGCTCTCAACATGCCTTCCAGGGGACTGAGCAAAATTGCTGTAGGAGCAACCAAAGCAGTTGAGGACCAGGTCTCTGCTGCTCTGTCCTCCATGCTCCTCCTCGCACCTTTCTCCCGCTCCACCAGAGACAACATGGTCCTGTTCATCCTGGAGACAGTTAGACAGCGTTACACAGAAGACGTCCTGATGGAAAAGCTCTTGTCCTTTGACGCTGAACTGTTGAGCACCATCGCAGAGACAGCAGCAGCAAAAATCTGTGAAATGTTTGAGCCTCAGTCTGTCACTGTGGTACCTGTGGAGGGCGGAGAGAGTTACGTCACCACTGCTGAAGATGTTCATGAGGAGTCTGGACTGCAGGAGGACAAAGAATCAGACACTAACTCTACTTCTCTGACCAGCTCCGCTGAACCTGTGGCCATCCAGAGTGACCTGGAGGACAGTCTGGATGAAGCAGAGGAAAAACCTGCATCCGGTCCTGAACTAGACACTGACCTGTTTCCTGAGACATCAGCTCCTGTGTCCTCAGCTGATGAAGCTCCTGCCATCACTGATGTCCAGTAACAAACACCAGACCACACAGTGACCCACTCTCCTCAACCTGCTGAGGAGCCCAGAGAAACTGACTGAGGTGTGGTTTTGTGTCTCCATAGCAACACAAACAGACTGGCCCTTCAGCCAAAGCAAAGGTAAAACAAACACTAGAAGAGCCCAGTCTGATGTGTCTTAGGGCAGCACAGAAAAACAGTTTCCTGATGTTGCCAAGTAAAACTTTCGTCATCATCTACTATCTGAAAATTATGGTTTAAAGCTGAAATGATTTAAATAATATATATAGTATTTATTTATTCTCATGTTATTGTTACAGCTAATACTATATATATATATATATATATATATATATATATGTATATATGTATGTGTGTGTGTATATGTATAATAGATAGATTATAAAGTACTATATAGTTTTTATTCCCATGTTATTGATACATGATTACAGCTAATACTGCTTATTAGTCTGTACATGTTTTTATTGCTGGTATTCATGTTTTTCAATATAAAGAACTCTATTTTGAGAAGAACAAGTGTCCTTGTGTTTGAATTTCAAGTGATTCTGGAGGTTAATTAAACACAGAAAAAAATCAAAAATGTTTTAAAAAAATATGCATATACGTCAGCTAGTTAAAGATAAGTGGTTGGACTTAACAAACTGACAAATAACCTAATGTTGTTAAAGACCGGAAACTCCAATTAACGCTGCGTTTGTGTGTGTATCTGCGTCATTACCTCGTTTATGAAACCCTAAAGTTTCAGAACAAACAGTTCTGCCACTGCTGAAAAAATAGTGTTGTATTGTTTTCCTGGGCTCTGCGAAGCGGATCGGCACTTCCCTATGCTGATGATGTCATCAGAAAACCTCACCACTCTTCTCACCACCGTAGCGCCTCCTGGTGTCACATTTTGGACGTCATACTAACCTATGACTTTTTATTCACATTTTGGACGACATGCTAACCTATGACTTTTAAGTCACATTTTGGACGACATACTAACCTATGACTTTTTAGTCACATTTTGGACGACATACTAACCTATGACTTTTTAGTCACATTTTGGACAACATACTATAGTATGACTTTTAAGTCACATTTTCGACGACATACTAACCTATGACTTTTTAGTCACATTTTGGACGACATACTAACCTATGACTTTTTAGTCACATTTTGGACGACATACTAACCTATGACTTTTTTGTCACATTTTGGACGACATACTATAGTATGACTTTTTTGTCACATTTTGGACGACATACTAACCTATGACTTTTTAGTCACATTTTGGACGACATACTAACCTATGACTTTTTAGTCACATTTTGGACGACATACTAACCTATGACTTTTTAGTCACATTTTGGACGACATACTAACCTATGACTTTTTAGTCGCATTTTGGACGACTTGTTAACCTATGACTTTTTTGTCCCATTTTGGACGACATACTAACCTATGATTTTTAGTCACATTTTGGACGACATACTAACCTATGACTTTTTTGTCACATTTTGGACGACATACTAACCTATGACTTTTTGTCACGTTTTTGACGACATACTAACCTATGACTTTTGTCACATTTTGGACGACATGCTATAGTATGACTTTTTAGTCACATTTTCGACGACATACTAACCTATGACTTTTTAGTCACATTTTCGACAAACTAACCTATGACTTTTTAGTCACATTTTGGACGACATACTAACCTATGACTTTTTAGTCACATTTTGGACGACATACTAACCTATGACTTTTTAGTCACATTTTGGACGACATACTAACCTATGACTTTTTAGTCACATTTTGGACGACATACTAACCTATGACTTTTTAGTCGCATTTTGGACGACTTGTTAACCTATGACTTTTTTGTCCCATTTTGGACGACATACTAACCTATGATTTTTAGTCACATTTTGGACGACATACTAACCTATGACTTTGTGTCACATTTTGGACGACATACTAACCTATGACTTTTTTGTCACATTTTTGACGACATACTAACCTATGACTTTTGTCACATTTTGGACGACATGCTATAGTATGACTTTTTAGTCACATTTTCGACGACATACTAACCTATGACTTTTTAGTCACATTTTCGACGACATACTAACCTATGACTTTTTAGTCACATTTTCGACAAACTAACCTATGACTTTTTAGTCACATTTTCGACGACATACTAACCTATGACTTTTTAGTCACATTTTCGACGACATACTAACCTATGACTTTTTAGTCACATTTTGGACGACATACTAACCTATGACTTTTTTGTCACATTTTCGACAAACTAACCTATGACTTTTTAGTCACATTTTCGACGACATACTAACCTATGACTTTTTAGTCACATTTTCGACGACATACTAACCTATGACTTTTTAGTCACATTTTGGACGACATACTAACCTATGACTTTTTTGTCACATTTTGGACGACATACTATAGTATGACTTTTTAGTCACATTTTGGACGACATACTAACCTATGACTTTTTTGTCACATTTTGGACGACATACTAACCTATGACTTTTTAGTCACATTTTGGACGACATACTAACCTATGACTTTTTTGTCACATTTTGGACGACATACTATAGTATGACTTTTTTGTCACATTTTGGACGACATACTATAGTATGACTTTTTTGTCACATTTTGGACGACATACTAACCTATGACTTTTTAGTCACATTTTGGACGACATACTAAAGTATGACTTGTTATGCCATTTTTGTCTTTGCTGAATAATGACATCGTTGTTGGCAGGATTCGAACCTGCGCGGGGAGACCCCAATGGATTTCAAATCCATCGCCTTAACCACTCGGCCACAACAACTCATTTGACAGTGATTTTATGTCACATTTTGGACGACATACTAACCTATGACTTTTTAGTCACATTTTGGACGACATACTAACCTATGACTTTTTAGTCACATTTTGGACGACATACTAACCTATGACTTTTTAGTCACATTTTGGACGACATACTAACCTATGACTTTTTAGTCGCATTTTGGACGACTTGTTAACCTATGACTTTTTTGTCCCATTTTGGACGACATACTAACCTATGATTTTTAGTCACATTTTGGACGACATACTAACCTATGACTTTTTGTCACATTTTGGACGACATACTAACCTATGACTTTTTTGTCACATTTTTGACGACATACTAACCTATGACTTTTGTCACATTTTGGACGACATGCTATAGTATGACTTTTTAGTCACATTTTCGACGACATACTAACCTATGACTTTTTAGTCACATTTTCGACGACATACTAACCTATGACTTTTTAGTCACATTTTCGACAAACTAACCTATGACTTTTTAGTCACATTTTCGACGACATACTAACCTATGACTTTTTAGTCACATTTTCGACAAACTAACCTATGACTTTTTAGTCACATTTTGGACGACATACTAACCTATGACTTTTTAGTCACATTTTGGACGACATACTAACCTATGACTTTTTAGTCACATTTTGGACGACATACTAACCTATGACTTTTTAGTCACATTTTGGACGACATACTAACCTATGACTTTTTAGTCACATTTTGGACGACATACTAACCTATGACTTTTTAGTCACATTTTCGACGACATACTAACCTATGACTTTTTAGTCACATTTTCGACAAACTAACCTATGACTTTTTAGTCACATTTTCGACGACATACTAACCTATGACTTTTTAGTCACATTTTCGACAAACTAACCTATGACTTTTTAGTCACATTTTGGACGACATACTAACCTATGACTTTTTAGTCACATTTTGGACGACATACTAACCTATGACTTTTTAGTCACATTTTGGACGACATACTAACCTATGACTTTTTAGTCGCATTTTGGACGACTTGTTAACCTATGACTTTTTTGTCCCATTTTGGACGACATACTAACCTATGATTTTTAGTCACATTTTGGACGACATACTAACCTATGACTTTTTGTCACATTTTGGACGACATACTAACCTATGACTTTTTTGTCACATTTTTGACGACATACTAACCTATGACTTTTGTCACATTTTGGACGACATGCTATAGTATGACTTTTTAGTCACATTTTCGACGACATACTAACCTATGACTTTTTAGTCACATTTTCGACGACATACTAACCTATGACTTTTTAGTCACATTTTCGACAAACTAACCTATGACTTTTTAGTCACATTTTCGACGACATACTAACCTATGACTTTTTAGTCACATTTTGGACGACATACTAACCTATGACTTTTTAGTCACATTTTGGACGACATACTAACCTATGACTTTTTTGTCACATTTTCGACAAACTAACCTATGACTTTTTAGTCACATTTTCGACGACATACTAACCTATGACTTTTTAGTCACATTTTCGACGACATACTAACCTATGACTTTTTAGTCACATTTTGGACGACATACTAACCTATGACTTTTTTGTCACATTTTGGACGACATACTATAGTATGACTTTTTAGTCACATTTTGGACGACATACTAACCTATGACTTTTTTGTCACATTTTGGACGACATACTAACCTATGACTTTTTAGTCACATTTTGGACGACATACTAACCTATGACTTTTTTGTCACATTTTGGACGACATACTATAGTATGACTTTTTTGTCACATTTTGGACGACATACTATAGTATGACTTTTTTGTCACATTTTGGACGACATACTAACCTATGACTTTTTAGTCACATTTTGGACGACATACTAAAGTATGACTTGTTATGCCATTTTTGTCTTTGCTGAATAATGACATCGTTGTTGGCAGGATTCGAACCTGCGCGGGGAGACCCCAATGGATTTCAAATCCATCGCCTTAACCACTCGGCCACAACAACTCATTTGACAGTGATTTTATGTCACATTTTGGACGACATACTAACCTATGACTTTTTTGTCACATTTTGGACGACTTACTAACCTATGACTTTTTTGTCGCATTGTGGACGACATACTAACCTATGACTTTTTTGTCGCATTTTGGACGAAATACTATAGTATGACTTTTGTGTCGCATTTTGGACGACATACTAACCTATGACTTTTTATTCACATTTTGGACGACATACTTTAGTATGACTTTTTTGTCACATTTTGGGACGACATACTATAGTATGACTTTTTGTTACATTTTGGACGACATACTAACCTATGACTGTTTAGTCACATTTTGGACGACATATTAACCTATGACTTTTTAGTCACATTTTGGACGACATACTAACCTATGACTTTTTTGTCACATTTTGGACGACATACTAACCTATGACTTTTTAGTCACATTTTGGACGACATAGTATAGTATGACTTTTTTGTCACATTTTGGACGACATAGTATAGTTTGACTTTTTGTTACATTTTGGACGACATACTAACCTATGACTTTTTTGTCACATTTTGGACGACATACTAACCTATGACTTTTTTGTCACATTTTGGACGACATACTAACCTATGACTTTTTTGTCACATTTTGGACGACATACTATATAGTATGACTTTTTTGTTACATTTTGGACGACATACTAACCTATGACTTTTTTGTCACATTTTGGACGACATACTATAGAATTACTTTTTCGTCGCATTTTGGACGACATACTAACCTATGACTTTTTAGTCACATTTTGGACGACATACTAAAGTATGACTTGTTATGCCATTTTTGTCTTTGCTAAATAATGACATCGTTGTTGGCAGGATTCGAACCTGCGCGGGGAGACCCCAATGGATTTCAAATCCATCGCCTTAACCACTCGGCCACAACAACTCATTTGACAGTGATTTTATGTCCCATTTTGGACGACATACTAACCTATGACTTTTTTGTCACATTTTGGACGACTTACTAACCTATGACTTTTTTGTCGCATTGTGGACGACATACTAACCTATGACTTTTTTGTCGCATTTTGGACGACATATTAACCTATGACTTTTTAGTCACATTTTGGACGACATACTAACCTATGACTTTTTTGTCACATTTTGGACGACATACTAACCTATGACTTTTTAGTCACATTTTGGACGACATAGTATAGTATGACTTTTTTGTCACATTTTGGACGACATAGTATAGTATGACTTTTTGTTACATTTTGGACGACATACTAACCTATGACTTTTTTGTCACATTTTGGACGACATACTAACCTATGACTTTTTTGTCACATTTTGGACGACATACTAACCTATGACTTTTTTGTCACATTTTGGACGACATACTATAGTATGACTTTTTTGTTACATTTTGGACGACATACTAACCTATGACTTTTTTGTCACATTTTGGACGACATACTATAGAATTACTTTTTCGTCGCATTTTGGACGACATACTAACCTATGACTTTTTTGTCACATTTTGGACGACATACTAAAGTATGACTTGTTATGCCATTTTTGTCTTTGCTAAATAATGACATCGTTGTGGCAGGATTCGAACCTGCGCGGGGAGACCCCAATGGATTTCTAATCCATCGCCTTAACCACTCACCCAAACACATTTGACAGTGATTTTATGTCACATTTTTGACGACATAGTATAGTATGACTTTTTTGTCACATTTTGGACGACATAGTATAGTATGACTTTTTTGTCACATTTTGGACGACATACTAACCTATGACTTTTTTGTCACATTTTGGACGACATACTAACCTATGATGTTTTTGTCACATTTTGGACGACATACTATAGTATGACTTTTTTGTTACATTTTGGACGACATACTAACCTATGACTTTTTTGTCACATTTTGGACGACATACTATAGAATTACTTTTTCGTCGCATTTTGGACGACATACTAACCTATGAGTTATTTGTCGCATTTTGGACGACATACTAACCTATGAGTTTTTGGTCGCATTTTGGACGACATACTAACCTATGACTTTTTAGTCATATTTTGGACGACATACTAACCTATGAGTTATTTGTCGCATTTTGGACGACATACTAACCTATGAGTTTTTTGTTGCATTTTGGAAGACATACTATAGTATGACTTTTTATTCACATTTTGGACAACATACTAACCTATGACTTTTTTGTCACATTTTGGACGACATACTAAAGTATGACTTGTTATGCCATTTTTGTCTTTGCTAAATAATGACATCGTTGTTGGCAGGATTCGAACCTGCGCGGGGAGACCCCAATGGATTTCTAATCCATCGCCTTAACCACTCGGCCACAACAACACATTTGACAGTGATTTTATGTCACATTTTGGACGACATAGTATAGTATGACTTTTTTGTCACATTTTGGACGACATAGTATAGTATGACTTTTTGTTACATTTTGGACGACATACTAACCTATGACTTTTTAGTCACATTTTGGACGACATATTAACCTATGACTTTTTAGTGACATTTTGGACGACATACTAACCTATGACTTTTTAGTCACATTTTGGACGACATACTAACCTATGACTTTTTAGTCACATTTTGGACGACATACTAACCTATGACTTTTTTGTCACATTTTTGACGACATACTAACCTATGACTTTTGTCACATTTTGGACGACATGCTATAGTATGACTTTGTCACATTTTGGACGACATGCTAACCTATGACTTTTTATTCACATTTTGGACGACATACTATAGTATGACTTTTTTGTCACATTTTGGACAACATATTAACCTATGACTTTTTAGTCACATTTTGGACGACATACTAACCTATGACTTTTTAGTCACATTTTGGACGACATACTATAGTATGACTTTTTTGTCACATTTTGGACGACATACTAACCTATGACTTTTGAGTCACATTTTGGACGACATACTATAGAATGACTTTTTTGTCGCATTTTGGACGACATACTAACCTATGAGTTTTTTGTCGCATTTTGGAAGACATACTATAGTATGACTTTTTATTCACATTTTGGACAACATACTAACCGATGACTTTTTTGTCACATTTTGGACAACACATTAAAGTATGACTTGTTATGCCATTTTTGTCTTTGCTGAATAATGACATCGTTGTTGGCAGGATTCGAACCTGCGCGGGGAGACCCCAATGGATTTCTAATCCATCGCCTTAACCACTCGGCCACAACAACACATTTGACAGTGATTTTATGTCACATTTTGGACGACATAGTATAGTATGACTTTTTTGTCACATTTTGGACGACATAGTATAGTATGACTTTTTGTTACATTTTGGACGACATACTAACCTATGAGTTTTTTGTCACATTTTGGACGACATACTAACCTATGACTTTTTAGTCACATTTTGGACGACATACTAACCTATGACTTTTTAGTCACATTTGTGACGACATATTAACCTATGACTTTTAAGTGACATTTTGGACGACATACTAACCTATGACTTTTTAGTCACATTTTGGACGACATACTAACCTATGACTTTTTAGTCACATTTTGGACGACATACTAACCTATGACTTTTTAGTCACATTTTGGACGACATACTAACCTATGACTTTTTAGTCACATTTTGGACGACATACTATAGTATGACTTTTTTGTCACATTTTGGACGACATACTAACTATGACTTTTTTGTCACATTTTGGACGACATACTAACCTATGACTTTTTTGTCACATTTTGGACGACATACTAACCTATGACTTTTTTGTCACATTTTGGACGACATACTAACCTATGACTTTTTAGTCACATTTTGGACGACATAGTATAGTATGACTTTTTTGTCACATTTTGGACGACATAGTATAGTATGACTTTTTGTTACATTTTGGACGACATACTAACCTATGACTTTTTTGTCACATTTTGGACGACATAGTATAGTATGACTTTTTGTTACATTTTGGACGACATACTAACCTATGACTTTTTTGTCACATTTTGGACGACATACTAACCTATGACTTTTTTGTCACATTTTGGACGACATACTAACCTATGACTTTTTAGTCACATTTTGGACGACATACTAACCTATGACTTTTTTGTCACATTTTGGACGACATACTATAGTATGACTTTTTTGTCACATTTTGGACGACATACTATAGTATGACTTTTTTGTCACATTTTGGACGACATACTAACCTATGACTTTTTAGTCACATTTTGGACGACATACTAAAGTATGACTTGTTATGCCATTTTTGTCTTTGCTAAATAATGACATCGTTGTTGGCAGGATTCGAACCTGCGCGGGGAGACCCCAATGGATTTCAAATCCATCGCCTTAACCACTCGGCCACAACAACTCATTTGACAGTGATTTTATGTCACATTTTGGACGACATACTAACCTATGACTTTTTTGTCACATTTTGGACGACTTACTAACCTATGACTTTTTTGTCGCATTGTGGACGACATACTAACCTATGACTTTTTTGTCGCATTTTGGACGAAATACTATAGTATGACTTTTGTGTCGCATTTTGGACGACATACTAACCTATGACTTTTTATTCACATTTTGGACGACATACTTTAGTATGACTTTTATGTCACATTTTGGACGACATAGTATAGTATGACTTTTTTGTCACATTTTGGACGACATAGTATAGTATGACTTTTTGTTACATTTTGGACGACATACTAACCTATGACTTTTTTGTCACATTTTGGACGACATACTAACCTATGATGTTTTTGTCACATTTTGGACGACATACTAACCTATGACTTTTTAGTCAAATTTTGGACGACATATTAACCTATGACTTTTTAGTGACATTTTGGACGACATACTAACCTATGACTTTTTAGTCACATTTTGGACGACATACTAACCTATGACTTTTTAGTCACATTTTGGACGACATACTAACCTATGACTTTTTTGTCACATTTTTGACGACATACTAACCTATGACTTTTGTCACATTTTGGACGACATGCTATAGTATGACTTTGTCACATTTTGGACGACATGCTAACCTATGACTTTTTATTCACATTTTGGACGACATACTATAGTATGACTTTTTTGTCACATTTTGGACAACATATTAACCTATGACTTTTTAGTCACATTTTGGACGACATACTAACCTATGACTTTTTAGTCACATTTTGGACGACATACTATAGTATGACTTTTTTGTCACATTTTGGACGACATACTAACCTATGACTTTTGAGTCACATTTTGGACGACATACTATAGAATGACTTTTTTGTCGCATTTTGGACGACATACTAACCTATGAGTTTTTTGTCGCATTTTGGAAGACATACTATAGTATGACTTTTTATTCACATTTTGGACAACATACTAACCGATGACTTTTTTGTCACATTTTGGACAACACATTAAAGTATGACTTGTTATGCCATTTTTGTCTTTGCTGAATAATGACATCGTTGTTGGCAGGATTCAAACCTGCGCGGGGAGACCCCAATGGATTTCTAATCCATCGCCTTAACCACTCGGCCACAACAACACATTTGACAGTGATTTTATGTCACATTTTGGACGACATAGTATAGTATGACTTTTTTGTCACATTTTGGACGACATAGTATAGTATGACTTTTTGTCACATTTTGGACGACATACTAACCTATGACTTTTTTGTCACATTTTGGACGACATACTAACCTATGACTTTTTAGTCACATTTTGGACGACATACTAACCTATGACTTTTTTGTCACATTTTGGACGACATACTATAGTATGACTTTTTTGTCACATTTTGGACGACATACTATAGTATGACTTTTTTGTCACATTTTGGACGACATACTAACCTATGACTTTTTAGTCACATTTTGGACGACATACTAAAGTATGACTTGTTATGCCATTTTTGTCTTTGCTAAATAATGACATCGTTGTTGGCAGGATTCGAACCTGCGCGGGGAGACCCCAATGGATTTCAAATCCATCGCCTTAACCACTCGGCCACAACAACTCATTTGACAGTGATTTTATGTCACATTTTGGACGACATACTAACCTATGACTTTTTTGTCACATTTTGGACGACTTACTAACCTATGACTTTTTTGTCGCATTGTGGACGACATACTAACCTATGACTTTTTTGTCGCATTTTGGACGAAATACTATAGTATGACTTTTGTGTCGCATTTTGGACGACATACTAACCTATGACTTTTTATTCACATTTTGGACGACATACTTTAGTATGACTTTTTTGTCACATTTTGGGACGACATACTATAGTATGACTTTTTGTTACATTTTGGACGACATACTAACCTATGACTGTTTAGTCACATTTTGGACGACATATTAACCTATGACTTTTTAGTCACATTTTGGACGACATACTAACCTATGACTTTTTTGTCACATTTTGGACGACATACTAACCTATGACTTTTTAGTCACATTTTGGACGACATAGTATAGTATGACTTTTTTGTCACATTTTGGACGACATAGTATAGTATGACTTTTTGTTACATTTTGGACGACATACTAACCTATGACTTTTTTGTCACATTTTGGACGACATACTAACCTATGACTTTTTTGTCACATTTTGGACGACATACTAACCTATGACTTTTTTGTCACATTTTGGACGACATACTATAGTATGACTTTTTTGTTACATTTTGGACGACATACTAACCTATGACTTTTTTGTCACATTTTGGACGACATACTATAGAATTACTTTTTCGTCGCATTTTGGACGACATACTAACCTATGACTTTTTTGTCACATTTTGGACGACATACTAAAGTATGACTTGTTATGCCATTTTTGTCTTTGCTAAATAATGACATCGTTGTTGGCAGGATTCGAACCTGCGCGGGGAGACCCCAATGGATTTCTAATCCATCGCCTTAACCACTCGGCCACAACAACACATTTGACAGTGATTTTATGTCACATTTTGGACGACATAGTATAGTATGACTTTTTTGTCACATTTTGGACGACATAGTATAGTATGACTTTTTTGTCACATTTTGGACTACATACTAACCTAGGACTTTTTTGTCACATTTTGGACGACATACTAACCTATGATGTTTTGGTCACATTTTGGACGACATACTATAGTATGACTTTTTTGTTACATTTTGGACGACATACTAACCTATGACTTTTTTGTCACATTTTGGACGACATACTATAGAATTACTTTTTCGTCGCATTTTGGACGACATACTAACCTATGAGTTATTTGTCGCATTTTGGACGACATACTAACCTATGAGTTTTTGGTCGCATTTTGGACGACATACTAACCTATGACTTTTTAGTCATATTTTGGACGACATACTAACCTATGAGTTATTTGTCGCATTTTGGACGACATACTAACCTATGAGTTTTTTGTTGCATTTTGGAAGACATACTATAGTATGACTTTTTATTCACATTTTGGACAACATACTAACCTATGACTTTTTTGTCACATTTTGGACGACATACTAAAGTATGACTTGTTATGCCATTTTTGTCTTTGCTAAATAATGACATCGTTGTTGGCAGGATTCGAACCTGCGCGGGGAGACCCCAATGGATTTCTAATCCATCGCCTTAACCACTCGGCCAAGGATGGGGCAAAAGGGACTGCTAGAGGGGGGCAAGGAAAAAAAAAAAAAAAAAGGGGAAAGGGGGAAAAGGGAAAAAGAAAAGGAGAAAAAAAGAGAAATTTCACCCCAAATTCTTACACCATCAGATGTTCTATCACAAAAATAACGAGTTATTTCTAAAATTCAGCTTCAATTCAGATACCATCAGATGTTTTTTCACAAAAATCACGAGTTATTACTAAAACTCATCTTAAATTCTTATACCATCAGATGTTCTATCCCAAAAATAACGAGTTTTTTCTAAAATTCAGCTTCAATTCTTATACCGTCAGATGTTTTTTCACAAAAATCACGAGTTATTACTAAATCTCATCTAAAATTCTTATACCATCAGATGTTTTTTCACAAAAATAACGAGTTATTACTAAAACTCATCTTAAATTCTTATACCATCAGATGTTCTATCACAAAAATCACTATTTATATATAAAATTCATCATTAATTCTGATACCATCAGATGTTCTATCACAAAAATCACTATTTATACATAAAATTCAGCTTTAATTCTTATACTATCAGATGTTCTATCACAAAAATCACTATTTAGTTCTAAAATTCATATTATTCTCAAAAAAATCAAACAAATAAACTTTATTCAAAGCATTCCAAAACGCTATTAAAAAAAAAATAACATCACCAAAATGTCAAAGCAAACAGTAAAATTAATCCATAAAAAAATTACCTTTGGGCTGATTTGATTTGCACTTGGTGACTTGGTTCAAATCGTAAAAAAGATAATATCAACATTAGTGATGTATGTGTCGGTGGGAACGATGTGTGCATGTCAGGACTTTAATTATTATTTAATTAACCTTTATTTAACCAGGAGGTTTCTCTTATTATTAAATAATAATAATAGTAGGCAATAATAGTGTTGCCTCTTAGAGTTGCAAATCAACTCTATTTTACTTGCAACTGCTTGCCCTTCTTTTCTTCTTTTTTTTTTAAAAAGCTGCAAAATGCAACTATATTTTTACAGGTTGTGAACTTGCAACTGTTTTTTTATTTGCAAATGATTTAACACTTAAAATAAATGATTTAACACTTCACATAAATAAAAAAAAATCTTAACAAATACTGTAAATTCTACAAATTATTTACATTTTTTACAAGGTGCTTTTCCACCTCAGAATGAATGAATGAGTGTCAAAAGTTTCAAAAGCAGAATCCCGCCCACACAGAGTCTTCTCAGAATCTGATTGGCTCTTTTGCCCCTCTGGTTAGGAACGTTCTTTTCTGTGATTGGCTCTTTTGCCCCTCTGGTTAGGAACGTTCTTTTCTGTGTTCGGAGGAGGTGTTAGGACTTTGTTAGGACTTTGTTAGGACCTGTTAGGACCTTTGTTAGGACTTGTTAGGACTTGTTAGGACTTTGTTAGGACCTGTTAGGACTTTGTTAGGAACTGTTAGGACTTTGTTCGGCCACAACAACACATTTGACAGTGATTTTATGTCACATTTTCGACGA
This sequence comes from Solea solea, assembly GCF_958295425.1. NCBI lineage: Eukaryota > Metazoa > Chordata > Actinopteri > Pleuronectiformes > Soleidae > Solea > Solea solea. The sequence goes on from NC_081152.1 coordinate 9,866,613, forward strand.
CATACTATAGTATGACTTTTTTGTCACATTTTGGACGACATAGTATAGTATGACTTTTTTGTCACATTTTGGACGACATACTAACCTATGACTTTTTTGTCACATTTTGGACAACATACTATAGTATGACTTTTAAGTCACATTTTCGACGACATACTAACCTATGACTTTTTAGTCACATTTTGGACAACATACTATAGTATGACTTTTAAGTCACATTTTGGACGACATACTAACCTATGACTTTTTAGTCACATTTTGGACGACATACTAACCTATGACTTTTTAGTCAAATTTTGGACGACATACTAACCTATGACTTTTTAGTCACATTTTGGACGACATACTAACCTATGACTTTTTTGTCACATTTTGGACGACATACTAACCTATGACTTTTTAGTCAGATTTTGGACGACATACTATAGTATGACTTTTTTGTCACATTTTGGACGACATACTAACCTATGACTTTTTTGTCACATTTTGGACGACATACTAACCTATGACTTTTTTGTCACATTTTGGACGACATACTATAGTATGACTTTTTTGTCACATTTTGGACGACATACTAACCTATGACTTTTTAGTCACATTTTGGACGACATACTAACCTATGACTTTTCTGTCACATTTTGGACGACATACTATAGTATGACTTTTTAGTCACATTTTGGACGACATATTAACCTATGACTTTTTGTCACATTTTGGACGACATACTAACCTATGACTTTTTAGTCACATTTTGGACGATATACTATAGTATGACTTTTTTGTCACATTTTGGACGACATACTAACCTATGACTTTTTAGTCACATTTTGGACGACATACTATAGAATGAGTTTTTTGTCGTATTTTGGACGACATACTAACCTATTAGTTTTTTGTCGCATTTTGGAAGACATACTATAGTATGACTTTTTATTCACATTTTGGACAATATACTAAGCGATGACTTTTTTGTCACATTTTGGACAACACACTAAAGTATGACTTGTTATGCCATTTTTGTCTTCGCTGAATAATGACATCGTTGTTGGCAGGATTCGAACCTGCGCGGGAAGCCCCAATGGATTTCAAATCCATCGCCTTAACCACTCGGCCACAACAACACATTTGACAGTGATTTTATGTCACATTTTTGACGACATACTATAGTATGACTTTTTTGTCACATTTTGGACGACATAGTATAGTATGACTTTTTGTTACATTTTGGACGACATACTAACCTATGAGTTTTTTGTCACATTTTGGACGACATACTAACCTATGACTTTTTAGTCACATTTTTGACGACATATTAACCTATGACTTTTTAGTCACATTTTGGACGACATACTAACCTATGACTTTTTTGTCACATTTTGGACGACATAGTATAGTATGGCTTTTTGTTACATTTTGGACGACATACTAACCTATGACTTTTTTGTCACATTTTGGACGACATACTATAGTATGACTTTTTTGTCACATTTTGGACGACATACTAACCTATGACTTTTTAGTCACATTTTGGACGACATACTAACCTATGACTTTTTTGTCACATTTTGGACGACATACTAACCTATGATGTTTTTGTCACATTTTGGACGACATACTAACCTATGACTTTTTAGTCACATTTTGGACGACATATTAACCTATGACTTTTTAGTCACATTTTGGACGACATACTAACCTATGACTTTTTAGTCACATTTTGGACGACATACTAACCTATGACTTTTTAGTCAAATTTTGGACGACATACTAACCTATGACTTTTTTGTCACATTTTGGACGACATATTAACCTATGACTTTTTAGTCACATTTTGGACGACATACTAACCTATGAGTTTTTTGTCACATTTTGGACGACATACTAACCTATGACTTTTTAGTGACATTTTGGACGACATACTAACCTATGACTTTTTAGTCACATTTTGGACGACATATTAACCTATGACTTTTTAGTCAAATTTTGGACGACATACTAACCTATGACTTTTTAGTCACATTTTGGACGACAAATTAACCTATGACTTTTTGTCACATTTTGGACGACATACTAACCTATGACTTTTTAGTCACATTTTGGACGACATATTAACCTATGACTTTTTTGTCGCATTTTGGACGACATACTAACCTATGACTTTTTTGTCACAGTTTGGACGACATACTAACCTATGACTTTTTAGTCACATTTTGGACGACAAACTATAGTATGACTTTTTTGTCGCATTTTGGACGACATACTTACCTATGAGTTATTTGTCGCATTTTGGACGACATACTAACCTATGAGTTTTTTGTCGCATTTTGGAAGACATACTATAGTATGACTTTTTATTCACATTTTGGACAACATACTAACCTATGACTTTTTTGTCACATTTTGGACGACATACTAAAGTATGACTTGTTATGCCATTTTTGTCTTTGCTAAGTAATGACATCGTTGTTGGCAGGATTCGAACCTGCGCGGGGAGACCCCAATGGATTTCAAATCCATCGCCTTAACCACTCGGCCACAACAACACATTTGACAGTGATTTTATGTCACATTTTCGACGACATACTATAGTATGACTTTTTTGTCACATTTTGGACGACATAGTATAGTATGACTTTTTGTTACATTTTGGACGACATACTAACCTATGAGTTTTTTGTCACATTTTGGACGACATACTAACCTATGACTTTTTAGTCACATTTTTGACGACATATTAACCTATGACTTTTTAGTCACATTTTGGACGACATACTAACCTATGACTTTTTTGTCACATTTTGGACGACATAGTATAGTATGGCTTTTTGTTACATTTTGGACGACATACTAACCTATGACTTTTTTGTCACATTTTGGACGACATACTATAGTATGACTTTTTTGTCACATTTTGGACGACATACTAACCTATGACTTTTTAGTCACATTTTGGACGACATACTAACCTATGACTTTTTTGTCACATTTTGGACGACATACTAACCTATGATGTTTTTGTCACATTTTGGACGACATACTAACCTATGACTTTTTAGTCACATTTTGGACGACATATTAACCTATGACTTTTTAGTCACATTTTGGACGACATACTAACCTATGACTTTTTAGTCACATTTTGGACGACATACTAACCTATGACTTTTTAGTCAAATTTTGGACGACATACTAACCTATGACTTTTTTGTCACATTTTGGACGACATATTAACCTATGACTTTTTAGTCACATTTTGGACGACATACTAACCTATGAGTTTTTTGTCACATTTTGGACGACATACTAACCTATGACTTTTTAGTGACATTTTGGACGACATACTAACCTATGACTTTTTAGTCACATTTTGGACGACATATTAACCTATGACTTTTTAGTCAAATTTTGGACGACATACTAACCTATGACTTTTTAGTCACATTTTGGACGACAAATTAACCTATGACTTTTTGTCACATTTTGGACGACATACTAACCTATGACTTTTTAGTCACATTTTGGACGACATATTAACCTATGACTTTTTTGTCGCATTTTGGACGACATACTAACCTATGACTTTTTTGTCACATTTTGGACGACATACTAACCTATGACTTTTTAGTCACATTTTGGACGACAAACTATAGTATGACTTTTTTGTCGCATTTTGGACGACATACTTACCTATGAGTTATTTGTCGCATTTTGGACGACATACTAACCTATGAGTTTTTTGTCGCATTTTGGAAGACATACTATAGTATGACTTTTTATTCACATTTTGGACAACATACTAACCTATGACTTTTTTGTCACATTTTGGACGACATACTAAAGTATGACTTGTTATGCCATTTTTGTCTTTGCTAAATAATGACATCGTTGTTGGCAGGATTCGAACCTGCGCGGGGAGACCCCAATGGATTTCTAATCCATCGCCTTAACCACTCGGCCACAACAACACATTTGACAGTGATTTTATGTCACATTTTGGACGACATAGTATAGTATGACTTTTTTGTTACATTTTGGACGACATACTAACCTATGACTTTTTTGTCACATTTTGGACGACATACTAACCTATGATGTTTTTGTCACATTTTGGACGACATACTAACCTATGACTTTTTAGTCACATTTTGGACGACATATTAACCTATGACTTTTTAGTGACATTTTGGACGACATACTAACCTATGACTTTTTAGTCAAATTTTGGACGACATACTAACCTATGAGTTATTTGTCGCATTTTGGACGACATACTAACCTATGAGTTTTTTGTCGCATTTTGGAAGACATACTATAGTATGACTTTTTATTCACATTTTGGACAACATACTAACCTATGACTTTTTTGTCACATTTTGGACGACATACTAAAGTATGACTTGTTATGCCATTTTTGTCTTTGCTAAGTAATGACATCGTTGTTGGCAGGATTCGAACCTGCGCGGGGAGACCCCAATGGATTTCAAATCCATCGCCTTAACCACTCGGCCACAACAACACATTTGACAGTGATTTTATGTCACATTTTCGACGACATACTATAGTATGACTTTTTTGTCACATTTTGGACGACATAGTATAGTATGACTTTTTGTTACATTTTGGACGACATACTAACCTATGAGTTTTTTGTCACATTTTGGACGACATACTAACCTATGACTTTTTAGTCACATTTTTGACGACATATTAACCTATGACTTTTTAGTCACATTTTGGACGACATACTAACCTATGACTTTTTTGTCACATTTTGGACGACATAGTATAGTATGGCTTTTTGTTACATTTTGGACGACATACTAACCTATGACTTTTTTGTCACATTTTGGACGACATACTATAGTATGACTTTTTTGTCACATTTTGGACGACATACTAACCTATGACTTTTTAGTCACATTTTGGACGACATACTAACCTATGACTTTTTTGTCACATTTTGGACGACATACTAACCTATGATGTTTTTGTCACATTTTGGACGACATACTAACCTATGACTTTTTAGTCACATTTTGGACGACATATTAACCTATGACTTTTTAGTCACATTTTGGACGACATACTAACCTATGACTTTTTAGTCACATTTTGGACGACATACTAACCTATGACTTTTTAGTCAAATTTTGGACGACATACTAACCTATGACTTTTTTGTCACATTTTGGACGACATATTAACCTATGACTTTTTAGTCACATTTTGGACGACATACTAACCTATGAGTTTTTTGTCACATTTTGGACGACATACTAACCTATGACTTTTTAGTGACATTTTGGACGACATACTAACCTATGACTTTTTAGTCACATTTTGGACGACATATTAACCTATGACTTTTTAGTCAAATTTTGGACGACATACTAACCTATGACTTTTTAGTCACATTTTGGACGACAAATTAACCTATGACTTTTTGTCACATTTTGGACGACATACTAACCTATGACTTTTTAGTCACATTTTGGACGACATATTAACCTATGACTTTTTTGTCGCATTTTGGACGACATACTAACCTATGACTTTTTTGTCACATTTTGGACGACATACTAACCTATGACTTTTTAGTCACATTTTGGACGACAAACTATAGTATGACTTTTTTGTCGCATTTTGGACGACATACTTACCTATGAGTTATTTGTCGCATTTTGGACGACATACTAACCTATGAGTTTTTTGTCGCATTTTGGAAGACATACTATAGTATGACTTTTTATTCACATTTTGGACAACATACTAACCTATGACTTTTTTGTCACATTTTGGACGACATACTAAAGTATGACTTGTTATGCCATTTTTGTCTTTGCTAAATAATGACATCGTTGTTGGCAGGATTCGAACCTGCGCGGGGAGACCCCAATGGATTTCTAATCCATCGCCTTAACCACTCGGCCACAACAACACATTTGACAGTGATTTTATGTCACATTTTGGACGACATAGTATAGTATGACTTTTTTGTTACATTTTGGACGACATACTAACCTATGACTTTTTTGTCACATTTTGGACGACATACTAACCTATGATGTTTTTGTCACATTTTGGACGACATACTAACCTATGACTTTTTAGTCACATTTTGGACGACATACTAACCTATGACTTTTTTGTCACATTTTGGACGACATATTAACCTATGACTTTTTAGTCACATTTTGGACGACATACTAACCTATGAGTTTTTTGTCACATTTTGGACGACATACTAACCTATGACTTTTTAGTGACATTTTGGACGACATACTAACCTATGACTTTTTAGTCACATTTTGGACGACATATTAACCTATGACTTTTTAGTCAAATTTTGGACGACATACTAACCTATGACTTTTTAGTCACATTTTGGACGACAAATTAACCTATGACTTTTTGTCACATTTTGGACGACATACTAACCTATGACTTTTTAGTCACATTTTGGACGACATATTAACCTATGACTTTTTTGTCGCATTTTGGACGACATACTAACCTATGACTTTTTTGTCACATTTTGGACGACATACTAACCTATGACTTTTTAGTCACATTTTGGACGACAAACTATAGTATGACTTTTTTGTCGCATTTTGGACGACATACTTACCTATGAGTTATTTGTCGCATTTTGGACGACATACTAACCTATGAGTTTTTTGTCGCATTTTGGAAGACATACTATAGTATGACTTTTTATTCACATTTTGGACAACATACTAACCTATGACTTTTTTGTCACATTTTGGACGACATACTAAAGTATGACTTGTTATGCCATTTTTGTCTTTGCTAAATAATGACATCGTTGTTGGCAGGATTCGAACCTGCGCGGGGAGACCCCAATGGATTTCTAATCCATCGCCTTAACCACTCGCCCAAACAACACATTTGACAGTGATTTTATGTCACATTTTGGACGACATAGTATAGTATGACTTTTTTGTTACATTTTGGACGACATACTAACCTATGACTTTTTAGTCACATTTTGGACGACATATTAACCTATGACTTTTTAGTGACATTTTGGACGACATACTAACCTATGACTTTTTTGTCACATTTTGGACGACATACTAACCTATGACTTTTTTGTCACATTTTGGACGACATACTAACCTATGACTTTTTAGTCACATTTTGGGAGACATACTAACCTATGACTTTTTTGTCACATTTTGGACGACATACTATAGTATGAGTTTTTTGTCGCATTTTGGACGACATACTAACCTATGACTTTTTAGTCACATTTTGGACGACATATTAACCTATGACTTTTTAGTCAAATTTTGGACGACATACTAACCTATGACTTTTTAGTCACATTTTGGACGACATATTAACCTATGACTTTTTGTCACATTTTGGACGACATACTAACCTATGACTTTTTTGTCACATTTTGGACAACATACTATAGTATGACTTTTTTGTCACATTTTGGACGACATACTAACCTATGACTTTTTAGTCACATTTTGGACGACATACTATAGAATGAGTTTTTTGTCGTATTTTGGACGACATACTAACCGATGACTTTTTAGTCACATTTTGGACGACATACTATAGAATGAGTTTTTTGTCGTATTTTGGACGACATACTATAGTATGACTTTTTTGTCGCATTTTGGACGACATACTATAGAATGACTTTTTTGTCGCATTTTGGACGACATACTAACCTATGAGTTTTTTGTCGCATTTTGGAAGACATACTATAGTACGACTTTTTATTCACATTTTGGACAACATACTAACCGATGACTTTTTTGTCACATTTTGGACAACACACTAAAGTATGACTTGTTATGCCATTTTTGTCTTCGCTGAATAATGACATCGTTGTTGGCAGGATTCAAACCTGCGCGGGGAGACCCCAATGGATTTCAAATCCATCGCCTTAACCACTCGGCCACAACAACACATTTGACAGTGATTTTATGTCACATTTTGGACGACATACTATAGTATGACTTTTTTGTCACATTTTGGACGACATAGTATAGTATGACTTTTTGTTACATTTTGGACGACATACTAACCTATGAGTTTTTTGTCACATTTTGGACGACATACTAACCTATGACTTTTTTGTCACATTTTGGACGACATACTATAGTATGAGTTTTTTGTCGCATTTTGGACGACATACTAACCTATGACTTTTTAGTCGCATTTTGGACGACATACTATAGTATGACTTTTTTGTCGCATTTTGGACGACATTCTAACCTATGACTTTTTAGTCGCATTTTGGACGACATACTAACCTATGATGTTTTTGTCACATTTTGGACGACATACTAACCTATGACTTTTTAGTCACATTTTGGACGACATACTATAGCATGACTTTTTGGTCGCATTTTGGACGACATACTAACCTATGACTTTTTAGTCACATTTTGGACGACATACTAACCTATGACTTTTTAGTCACATTTTGGACGACATATTAACCTATGACTTTTTAGTGACATTTTGGACGACATACTAACCTATGACTTTTTAGTCACATTTTGGACGACATACTAACCTATGACTTTTTAGTCAAATTTTGGACGACATACTAACCTATGACTTTTTAGTCACATTTTGGACAACATACTAACCTATGACTTTTTAGTCACATTTTGGACGACATACTAAGCTATGACTTTTTTGTCACATTTTGGACGACATACTATAGTATGACTTTTTTGTCACATTTTGGACGACATATTAACCTATGACTTTTTAGTCACATTTTGGACGACATACTATAGAATGACTTTTTTGTCACATTTTGGACATCATACTATAGTGTGACTTTTTATTCAGATTTGAGACTTTTTTGTCATATTTTGGACGACATACTATAGTTATAACTTCTTATGCCATTTATTCTCTTTGTTAAATATCGTTGTAGGCAAAGGGAAAGGGGGAAGAGAGAAAAAGACATACAAAAGGAGAAAAAAAGAGAAATTTCACCCTAAATTCTTACACCATCAGATGTTCGATCACAAAAATCACTATTTATATTTCAAATTTCAGCTTCAATTCTTATACCATCAGATGATCTATCACAAAATTAGTATTTATTTCTAAAATTCATATTCTTGCATTGTAGTTTTAAAAAAATAAAAAAATATACTTTATTCAAAGCATTCCAAAATGCTATAAAAAAATAATAAAATGACCAAAATGTCAAAGCAAACAAGTAAAATTAATCCATAAAAAAATGACCTTTTGACTGATTTGATTTGCACTTGGTGACTTGGTTCAAATCGTAAAAAGATAATATCAACATTAGTGATGTATGTGTGGGTGTGAACGATGTGTGCATGTCAGGACTTGTCATCCTCTTCTTTATTTAATTAACCTTTATTTAACCAGGAGGTTTCTCTTTTTATTGTGGGGGACCTGGCTTAGATATCACTCACCATAGCAACATTACAAAATTATTCAACAGAATGAATCAATGCCTGGATTTGTACCTAGCTTCTTAGAGTTGCAAATCAACTCTATTTTACTTGCAACTGCTTGCACTTCTGTTTTTTTCTTTTTTTTAAAAAAAGCTGCAAAATTCAACTATATTTTTACATGTTGTGAACTTGCAACTGTTTGATTTTTTTTTGACTTTTTTTTGCAAATGATTAAACACTTAAAGTAAATGATTTAACACTTCACATAAATAAAAAAAAATCTTAACAACAAATACTGTAAATTCTACAAATTATTTACATTTTTTACAAGGTGCTTTTCCAGCACAGAATGGATGAATGAGTGTCAAAAGTTTCAAATGCAGTTGACAACACTGTAGCCGTCCAATCCCGCCCATGCAGAGTTTTCTCAGAATCTGATTGGCTCTTTTGCCCCTCTGGTTAGGAACGTTCTTTTCTGTGCTTGGAGGAGGTGTGACTTTGTTAGGACTTTGTTAGGACTTGTTAGGACCTTGTTAGGACTTTGTTAGGACTTGTTAGGACTTTGTTAGGACTTTGTTAGGACTTGTTAGGACTTTGTTAGGACCTGTTAGGATTGTGTTAGGACCTGCTTAGCAGTGGCCACAACAACACTTTTGACTGTGTTTTTTTGTCACATTTTGGACGACATACTATAGTATGACTTTTTTGTCACATTTTGGACGACATACTAACCTATGACTTTTTAGTCACATTTTGGACGACATACTAACCTCTGACTTTTTTGTCACATTTTGGACGACATACTAACCTATGACTTTTTTGTCACATTTTGGACGACATACTATAGTATGAGTTTTTTGTCACATTTTGGACGACATACTAACCTGTGGGTCATAACAACTCACCAAGATGAATGAGACCTTAAAAGCCAGTGATCACTCTTAGTATATTGACTTAACAGTGTCTTAACAGTCACACTGTCAGTTCATACATGTCTGTCTCTGAGAGGGCAGCATAAAATGCACATTTTGACTCACTTTTAATTGTTTAACATGCTTGTCACCATCACTGACCTTCTGTGTTTTTACAAGAGGACTTCCTGAGTAGGAAAATCATTATTGGTGTTAAAACTGTAGAAAATACTGTATGTGCTGTTGTTCTATCCTAGGTGTCTAAAATGGCGCATGGATTAATCTCCTTAATATTTATGTAAACAAAGAGCAATAATCATCATTGTTATTATTGGAATCTGCCCTGTTTGCTTTTTAAGTATTTACATATTAATCAAAAACAAGGGAAACACTTGTCTTTCTTCATTTATCCCACTATCATTATCCTTTTGTTTTCTTTTCATGATGCATCATCCCAATAATGGCTCACAGACTCTCACTCTCACTGCCTTTGCTTGGACGTCGTCCACACTTTGAATCATCAGACACTTGGCAGGCCGAGTAGGAGCGAGCGATGGCTGCATGTCAGTGAATTAGTCACTGCTTAGGCGTTGGTGGATGTTCCGATCTGAGGGTGGGTGCAGCTGCAAAAAGGTGAAGACGTGATCATTTGTGTTGCGCTTGCTCATTTGTTGTGTCCAATGAATGTGTCCTGAATGTCTTGTTGTGGTTACCGTGCAGATGACGATTGTTGATTTAAAGGAGTTACATTTAGATTGGTTTTGTGTCGGTTTTGTATCTAGTATTTATTCCAGATTGTTTAACCTGGTGTGATGTTTTACCTGATTTTACTTAATAATTTTATTATTTAATAATATAATATAATAATTCTGCTGCTAGTATTTTTGTTGTCTAAAATGTACTATGTTCTGCTTTTGTTTTTGTTCAAGAACAGGTTTGAGAAAACCATCGATCTCAAACTTTTGGTTTTGTATTTTGTAAATTATAGTTTATTAAAGCCTTAATGTGTAATTCTGATTAAGTCTATCTGCTCCATGTGACTCTCTCTGTCTGTGAGAAATACTTGTGTCTGTGGCGACACAGGCGGAAGCATAAGAGCCACGCTCGTAAAGTGAGGCAGCGACAAACTTGGGATTAAGTAATTATCCCTGGTTATCTTAAACATGAGTGAAATCGAAATTGTTTAAGGAATTAAAGAGAACATTTGGAATATGGACTTAGTGTCGTCCAATCAGAAAGCTCTGCAGGGTCACCTGAGGTGAGGTCTAAGTCGAGTAGCGACTCATTTTCATCTCTATAGATTCGTTTGCCTTGACTTGAGAGTTTACACAATGCCTTTGTGTTAATGAGTCATGCCCGGATATAAGGGATGGTTTGCTGAATTTCACCCACGGTGATTGTTTTTAGGGAGTGAGCTCTGTGACTAAGGTAATTATAAGTGGGGTGACACCTGATTACACAGCTCAACCCTTACCTTACCTTACTCAATACTTTTCAAGATCACAGCAGTTTTCTTCCCCCCCGTGAGTTTTAGACACTTGACCAACGTCAGTTACTGCCTGAACTTTCCCACCTGGATGTTCTCACAGTCTCACAGATGTTTTGTAAGCGGTGTAGAATTCTTTCAGGGCCTTGACCTATTTTCCATTTTGAGGTATATAATATAAAACAATATTACAGCACCTTCCTGTGACCCTCATGTGGAGGATAAAGTGGTAGAAGATGGAAGATAAAACAATATTGTGTCTTGTGTTGCATTTTAAGTAGATCATGATCTTATGCTGGGGTCAGAACAAGGGCCTTTCGGCATGTTCTCCCCCAGGTGTACCCTGCCTTTCACCCTGTTTCAGCTGGGATTGTGACCCCCGTGTGTTGGATAAAGCGGTAGACAATGGATGAATGCATGATCTATGCACTCTTGTAATAAGAAGTGCCTGCAACTGCTGCAGAATTGTCACTAGATGGTGCCATAACATATTAGAATAACACAGTGGTTAATGTCATAGCCTTGCCTCCATATGTAAACTGATGTAGGCTAAACAGAGCTGTCTTGTTACTCTTGAGATTATTGTGTAATTTACACATATTTTCTTTTAATAAGTTGAACTGACCATAGAGTTTTTATATAAATGCTGGTGGAAGTAAAAGTTCAGAAAAAGGCACAACACACATTAAATAAACATGCTTTAAATCTCTGCAACAGATCTCAGGGGTAAAAAAAAGTGAAATGTTGCAGCTGTGATGGGCTTCACACAACAAAAAAAACCAGCCTGGGCAGGTGGTATGGTCACTGAGTCCACTGTAGAGAGCAGGAATTCAATAAAGGAATGCTACCTCTGTACGGTTTCCATACAGCTGAATGACTGATGCGGAGAGTCAAGATGTATACTGCACATGTTGTTATGGCAGTGTGACAAAAAAGGATGAAAAATGATATGAGATGATGAAAGGGATGAAATCTCTTTCACAATCTCGAGTGAGGGAGAACATGGAAGGCTCCTCAAATGTCTGAATGTACTGATTTACAATAAAGGTTCATGACAGTAGTACAGCGTGTGTTAATCATCACTCTGGAGGTTGAGTAAACAAAAATAATTGTCAACTGGAAATGGATCACACTTTGTTTTTAGAATATTCCACAGAAAAACTAAAATGAAAACAGTGAATCATCATATCTGACGACTGGAAAAGGTTGGTTATTTAGTGCATTTAATGAAATGCAAGCCCAAAAACCCTCGTCTAAATACGCACCTGGCAAAACACAGACACCTGAAGATCAGATTGAAGTCAAAGAATGGATGTAATCGGTTCCTCTGGACTAAAAAGTGCTTAAAGGCGACATAGAATGCTTGTATCACACATATATGTTAGTTATGGAGGTCTACTTACATATATTAACTTGTTTTCATGATTAAAAACCTCCTAATCGCTGCAAACGAGCCGATCAAAATATCTCCTCGCTGACGCTCTCGTCAGCCGCGCTGTTTCAGACCAAACAGTTGCTGTGATTGGCCAGCCAACGAGAGCTTTCCTACTGTCCTGTGATTGGCCAGGTACCTGGAAGTGACGTAATAGATAGGCCAGCGCTCAGATACACAGCTCCCCCTCTGGCACGGTGGATGCTCTGCATCTCAGCAGCTACAACGAGACTAGTTCTTCTTCTTCTTCTGCGGTTGAATGTACGCAACCGGATGTGCCCGGACTAGTGCCCGCACCGGGAGGCGCTACGGTGGTGAGGATTTCTGATGACGACATCAAATTAAGGAAGTGTCGATCCGCTTCGCAGAGCCCAGGAAAACAATACAACACTATTTTCTCAGCAGTGGCTGAACTGTTTGTTCTGAAACTTTAGGGTTTCATAAACGAGGTAATGACGCAGATACACACAAAAACGCAGCGTTAATTGGAGCTTCCGGTCTATGTCACCTTCAATTACAGGTGTTTTGTAGTGTTTTTATGTGGTTAAAATTGCATCTCTTTGTTATATCTTCTTGGTGAAGAAGTAAAAGTGAAGTATACATTCAGGCTGTTTGAGCTTCCTGCACCCAAGTGTACAAAAGTGAGTCTAGACAAACATTAGTCTAAGATAATCTGTTGTTGTGTGAGTACCTATACCATTTAACGTATAGGCGTGTAGTGTTCACACAACTGCTCAAAAATAATTAAAAGCTCTCGGTTTCGTGTCACATTAAGGAGGCAGCCCTTTCTGTAAACTCGCAGAAAGCGACAAGTGTTTCCTTTGGGGTTTGTTTTTGCTATTAACAAAGTAAAAGGCTTTTTTTTCTGAGTAAACACGAGTTCTGCACTAAATGACAGTCTGAGCCGCAGCTCAAGACGCTGCAGCACAATCTGGACACACAGTGACTAATAATCCATGCGGTGCCTGGATGACTGAGGAGAAGACACAGCAGACTGTCTCGAATCAAGTGTTCGCTCGCACTCTGTGACTATCAAATATGTTTTTCTTTCTCCGTCTACAGCCATCGTTTCAAAGAGACGCTGTGCAAGTTTGAGATTGGAGGAGATGGGCTTGATGGATGGCTGACTGCAGTATATACAGCTGGGAAATCCACTGCTGTTGTTGGTGTATCCCAGCAACTTGGACCAAGAGCCCAACCTTGAGGTCTTAATTAGTTAGGGATGTCTTCTTTAAAAGATTTCCATTAAAGATGAGAGAAGACAAAGGAGGAGTGGATGGTAGGAGGAAGACTCAAGTTGGTGTTTTGGGATGAGTCCATGCCTGAAAAAAGAATTCCCTGACATTTCCAGAGCGGCTTACATTTGACTGATGCGACGACTTTAGACTCGCAGTGGAAAAATTATCCGACTTTTGCCCCGCATTTGCCAAATGAATTACCGTCATCTGGAGTGGAGACTCACACGTCTCCACCATGACAGCGTGTTCGTCACATGTCAACCTGTTGCACGTCATTTGTCTTTGTTCTTTTCTCGAATGTCTCGCTGTGAAATTGACAAGACAACACAGGTACAGCCACAGTTCAGGCCGCGACTGAAAACCAAACAAGGTCGTTTTAGGCCCCAAAATCGTGTTGGGCGTGCCATTACACATGCAAAAGCACATACTCAAACACATAATCAAACGCAATACACACATTCTTCTGTGGAACTGGATCTGTGCAGTGCAGCGAGGAAGGCCTGTGTGTAGTCCTCTGCCATGGATCTGTGGTTTCCAATACAAATCTCTGGCAGGGAAAGAGGCATTTTCACTTTGGCCTGCTGCTACACAGCATCAGTCACTGTTTCATAACAACATGTTTCACTTGTTTTCTCAACATTACCCAACAACAGCGAAACCAAGACTCGAGGCGAAACATATCAAATCCGCCATCTCTGTGGTGTAGAATAATCATAAACACTGCAGGAGCGGTTGCTTAATTTCCACCGTAATGATTTCATTTGCTGTTCATTTCTTTAAATGGAACACAACCTCCATCTGCTCCAGTCCCAAACCGTATACGTTTACACCGAAAAGGATGAGGTGCTACAGCCACTGACACCCAGTTCATGATATCATGTAATGTGTGTGTGTGTGTGTGTGCGTGTGTGTTCTAGTGTTGCAGTTGGAGGGAATCCAGGCGTGCAGATGGCCCTGGTTTGTGTTTGCACAGAACGACTGCGAGCCTCTTGCTTCCCTAGTGACTATGACAAATCATATATGCACACACACACACACGCAAGCGTGCACTTTTCTCAAGGGTCAGGCCAGAAAACTCAACTCTTCCAAAGTGCTCTTCTGATGCTGCAAGTGAATTGTGTTTGAAACGATTCTTTATAAAGTCAGCGCAGGTGCCAAATTGGTGCGTTGTTTATATCTACAACAAAAACATAAAAGCAGGTTGTAATGTTTGGTACCAGCCCACAGAGGCATATCAGATGTGACGTCCTTCAGGTGTGTCCTTGTCTATCGCTATATATATATATATATATATATATATATATATAAGTGTGTTGTGGGATGGTGACAGGGAGAGGTGTAGGTGCAGTTTGGCTGTACCTGCTTTCACCTGTGCGCACTTGCTGGCTGGCCGCCACTACTATAGCAACAACAACAACAACATGTCAGGAAAGCCTCTCGGAGTTCCTGGGAGATCCTCTGGTATGCAAGCTCATGTCTGGGCTGATGTTTGTGAGGAATGTTGCCTGGGTGACCAGAGGCCTTGGAGGGTGGGGGGGGAACCCCTTATCTGCTGACGTTGTCGTACAAACGTTGTCATGTTCCAAAGGTAGAGGTGGAGACGCTAAAAATAAGAGAGAGAGAGAGAGAGAGAGAGAGAGAAAAGGAAAAAAGACACACAGACACACACCTTAAAGGCTTACATTATGTGTGTCGCCATGGTGATACTGTTTGGGTGGAGTGTGTGTTCCACAGGGTGCAAAAGCTGAGACAGAGAAAGAAAAAAAAAGAAAAGAGGGCGTCCCTTGGCTTTGAGTCAGACCCGGTAGACCTACGCTTGCATGCAGGGAGACGTAGATTCATGAATGAGCTGCAAACCATAGGCTTGTTTATGTTTGTGAAAGACAAGGAGGGCTGCACTGTGTTTGAAAACCTCGCTCGCAACGCGGAATGTGATTGCGACACAGTTTTCTCTCTCATTGTGATGTTAAGTGTTGTGCGGTGCCTTGTGAATTTCATGACCTCAGATCTGGCCTGTGCTTTAATATGAGCATTTTTGACGCATCAGAGTTACTCTCAACTTTTACTGTATGTATATATATATATATATATATATATATATATACATATACACACACACATATATATATATATATATATATTATTACAAGAAAAACATTTTACAGTTTGATTGAGCAAATCTTGAATAATATCATAGTGTGGGGATACAATGTCATCCATACACAAATCTTCTTTATGTGTTTACCTAACCCTACATATCAGATTTATATGAATGTGGGTGTATATCAATATTTAATCCCAGTGGACAGGCGCTGTGGAGTGAAATAACAAATGTTCAGCAGATGAAATGAGAGGCCGGTGAGTTGAGAAACACTGCATTTGCAGACAGAAAACTGAAAACCCTGCATGACCTCATATCAAAACACATCAAATCTCGTGTCTTCTGTATTCACACACACACACACACACACACACACACACACACACACACACACACACACACACAACACAGATGGTAAGGATTGTGTCAGCGCTCTGATGGCACTTCAGTCACTTCAGTCACTGCAGTCACTGCGCTCAGAAAAACAAATCACAAATGCCTCTGCCCTTGGTTTACCATGTTTCCTCGATGGATCACAGACTGGAAGGTTCTCTGGCCTGAAAAGCAAAAAAGAACAATCCTTGTCAGCTGGTGGGATATTTTTTTTTTTGTTTGTTAAAAAAATGCTTATTCAGATGACTTTATTGTCTTCTCACATCTATCATTCAGGACGGGGACTTTCCACTCATGAGCTGCATTATTGATTTAAGGGTATCAGTAAAAAAAAAAAACAGTTCTCAGGGTGCTGATTCATGCACATATAATTAAACTAAACATGTTTTGGCTGTATTAACTCTCTGACAACTGTCCCTCACTTTGCCCACTAGAGGCAGGACGACTGAGGATCGCTGTGATTTGCTTCAGGCGACTCCTCTCTTCTCCAGTGTCTTATAAAATAATGTCATGCTTGTGTTTCACTCTGCGGCGTCATCTTACCTCCTATGTGCCAAATGCAGCAGCAGGCAGGCATCATATGTTTCTTTATTGACAGTCACGGTCACTGCCATGGTTTATGATATCATGCTCTGTTGTACAAACTGGTCTCGCCTGCACCGATTATTAATTGATTACTTAATAACCGTCACCAATTTTGATAACTTTTTAATAATCTTTGCAGCAAGAAAACCTGGGTTTATGACCCGGTTGGAACAAGGGTCTTTGTGCATGGAGTTTGCATGTTCTCCCCGGGTTAGTACTCTTGTCTATGCAGAAACCTGGTCGGAACAAGAAAACCCCATGTGTGCGTGGGTTTTCTCCAGGTTCTCTGGTTTCCAGATTTGGGGATTAGGCAAATTGGAGACTCTAAATTAGCCATATGTGAGAGTGGATGGTTGTTTGTCTCTATGCAGCCTTTCTGGCGACCGGTCCTGAGTGTACCCCGTCTTTCGCTCTAGGTCAGCTGGGATTGGCACCAGAGCCCCCCACGACCCACATGTGGAGGATAAAGTGGTTGAAGAGGAGCTGAAAACAAGCGTTCTGGTTTTCCAGCTTCTTGCATGTGAATATTTTTGTGTTTCTTTGCTCCATAATAACAAAGAAATAACTCAAACTGAATAATTTAGGTTTGTGGCCAGAACAAGACAATTGATAACATCGAAACATCGTTTTGAGGTTTGGGGAAAATGGCTGAACATCTTTCATAATTTTTTCCACCGACTGATTCAATAATCAAGAAAATAATCTACAGATTACATCTGCTGATGTCCATGTTCACAAATCAAGCATATGTTCTGCGAGTTCTGCACAATCAGACCAAAAGATCATGCTGTGTTTCTCATGATGTGACACTAAACATTTAGGTTTGGGTCAACGCTGTAGATCTTTAATTGTCCTATGTGTTGGAGCGTCTTCGTAATGCGTCTTTTTTAACGTTACTGCACTGATCAAAAGTGTATAAAAACCCTCCAGAACCTCACATCAGCACAGTCAAAGCAATGGATTTACTCAGCTGCAGGGGCGAGACGTGTTGTGAGCCGTGAGTCTTCGAGCTCTGCAGATAGATTTGATGTTTTTCTCCCCGATGCGATCTTGGATTTGCATGCAGCACTTTTGATGATTTAAGCTTTTTCTCGGTTCAGTTTTTGCTTCTTCTTTTTTTTTCTAATAGAAACCCATGTTTCTCTTCTTTGTTGAACCCCCCCCCACAAGCGCTGACGTTTGCTCTACCGTGTCCCAGGAGGGATGAGAAAACATTTACTTACAAATCGTTAATGATCATAAACCTATGCTAAGCTAAACCATTGATCAATATTACACCGTGTCTACCTGTGGAGTCCTCAGGAAGAGACCCTGTTGGACAGCCAGATACTTCAAATGACCTTTCCTTTGATAAACAACATTAAAGGATTCCTACAGCAGTTAATCAATTTGGATAATGTTAATTTATGCGTTGAAATATTGATCAGGGATGATCTACCTCCTGTGAGCAGAGGCTCGTTAAAAATAATCCCCCCGAGCATCCAGCCAGCAGAAAAAGATCAGATTGGGTGTTTATGCTGAGGTTGACCTGCTGAATTAAAGATCAACAAAAATCTGATTTACACTTAAATGAGCATCAATGATTTATGACCAAGTCCCACATTTAAAGACAAAAAATAAATAAAAATTTAAAATGGACACAATCTTGTGTCCGAGGTGCAAAAATGCATATCCATATGATTTTCGACCTAAACGATCGAACGTCATTTTAATGAACAAACTGAATAAAATAATAAAGGATTAATCTACAGTCCTTCAACCGAACTCACTTGATCTCAACATGAATGAAAACGTGTGCTAAAAGAAATATGTCCTATTTGTTTGAGACGCAGTTCTGTCCAAACAGGTCGAGCTTGTTTCTTGGGAACACAAGCAAAGACTAAAAAAAACACATTAAACTAAAGGCACAGAGTGTGACATGCAAATTCACGTCCATGGGTTACTGCAGGACGTGATCTTCTTCTTCCTCATCTTCTTCATCTAATAATAGTTTCTTGCAGGCATTTTTTTCTAATTGGGTAAGAATCAACCTGCACACAAAGATCATTATTACTGACAACTGACAATCCAAAAGTTAAACACGCACTCAAACAACATACGTGTACAACATGTGTAAACCGTAAATAAGTTTTTAAATAAACAACAAGATGGACTTAATGTAGATGTAAATACATAGAAACCTGATATAATTGTATTATTATAATAGTTTATATACGTTTAAATCATAATAAATGAGCTGGATCCTACATATTTCAAGTTTAACAGTGATGTTTGTTGCATGCTATCAGCGTTGTTTCCATTATACAGGTTTGGCACAACTTCTTTTTTTGCTTTTCCATTAAGGAAAATAGTTCCTGATAAGAAACTAAGGAACATATTGGCCTTTACGAGGCAGTTGAAAGTTGCACTTTCACAGTTCAACAATAGTGCTCCTATGTATGTAGGTTTCTATCAACCAAATATGAGTTGAAATATATACTCATATAATTATATTGTCATCTGTTTTTTCCGCCTGCGCAGTATCCTCCTCTTGCCATTGCCATTTTACCTTTACATCTCGCCACGTCTCCGTTGCTACGATACGCAGGACTCGCAGTGAATCGGAAAAACCAATGGAAAAGTGTCCATTTTCTGTTGGATAGGAAAGACTGACAGACAGATGTCATGGTTTTGTACTGACTTGACGTGTGTTCCGTATCTGTTCCATATCTGGAACGCGTCTTAAATCTTTCAAATACGGTTGGCAACCCTAATTACCTGGCACTTTTTTTGGTACCTACTTTGGCGAGGTTCCAAGCGAGCTGAGCCGATACTAACGTGTGACGTGGACAGACTCCCCGGCCACTGATTGGTCAGAGAGTGTCGTCACTGGAAGAGTTGCGAGCGCGACGCCCGGCACAAGAATCAAACGGGCCAGAGTGTTACAGCGAGCACACACACGGCTGCTGTCCGCACACATACGCGGAGGACCGTTGACGAGGTGCAGACGTTCCTGTGTCTGGTGGCTGACGAGAGGATCCAGTGTGTTTGTGTCGTTTGTGTTTCCATGACGACCACGCCCACGTTGAGGACGTACTATGAAGTTCTGGAAAGCGAGTAGAGCAGAGTTGAGTTGTGCTAGAACTGTTTGAATGGAAAAGCACCAACAGTAATGGTGTTTAACGGCAGTCGGCGTCTTCATCCTTCCTTTTTGCTTTCTCTCAGTTCTTCGTCGTTTTGTTAACTTGACTTTGTCGAGTTAAATAGAGGTGAGGCTCCTTTATATTATACTCAGTGGCAGTCTTGTATAAAGTACCTTAAAGTGATAAAGGTAAGAGTATCTGACCAGAAATTGACTTTGGTAGCAGTTGAAGTTAATTTTTATTTATAATATAACTTAGTAAATGTAAAAGTAAAAGTCTTAAAGTATATGACATTTACTGCACTTAAGTATCAAAAGCAATTATCTGATACAAAATGTACTTAAGTTTTAGATGTAAAAGTGAAGGTATTAAAAAGTAAGGCGTTAGGATTGAGCCATGGTAGCTCAGTGGTAGGGGGAGTTGCAGAGTATGAATGGGTGAAAACTTGTAGTGTAAAACAGCTCATCTAGATTATATATATAAAAACAGACCATTAGACCGACGCTTCTTCTTTATCTTCTGACTTTATTTGGTTGTAACGATTAACAAAGATAGTTGGAGGAAATGTAGTGGAGTAAAAGCAAAAGTTGTTAGAAATCTAAATAACAGAGTGAAGTACAGATATGTGTAGTTTGTACTGAAGTACAGTAACAAATGACTTTGTTACATGGCAACACTGCTCAGTGGCATGAACTTCCCCACTCATGTTTTCACTCAGTATTTCCAGTGTTCTGGTTTCTGAGGTGACATTATTACGGTGGACTCAGGTCACAGATGAATGACAATTACAGCTCTCATTGTGTTTCCTACACGTTTGGTACTGTATCTGTCCCCCGGTCTTGTTCTTTCTATCCCGGCTTCCCAGCTGTCTTCTGTCCCCTTAATCAAAGCACAGCAAGATTTAGAGAGGAGGTAAACACTCTGGTTTTATGATTGGGCCCCTTCTTACAGCGTGGCCTGTATAATTGAAAAGCCCTTGGAGACTATTTTAAGACACTAGTGGGAACAGACTCCCATGTGTGTGCTATGGCTGGGAATGGGGCGCTCTCTCTTTTCCTCTTGCACTCGCTGATTGCTAAATAGGTTTGGTGTCTGTAGCTGCTCCTCTTCTGTCATGACTGTGCTCTATTGAATATACAGAAGCAAAAAAAAAACTTAAAGTACACAGCTGCTGTCCTTTTTTTGGGGAACAAATTCACAATGGTCTCAACTGGGCTGCACATTTTCGGACAGATTTTTATTCAGACATCTGTTCTTCACACTGCTCTACAATCCCAGACCACCGACATCCCGCAGACCAAAATTAACGTTGTTTCACTGCGAGTAAAAAAAGTTTAAGCAAACAGAAATATCAACAGTCAGCGTCTTCTCTCTGCCCGTGTCAGCTATAATAGACTCTTTGTTCAGTTGAAATTATAAACTCTTATTTTGGGCCTTTTATGCATGTATCAACTGGTGCTGTGTGCGTCATAATTTATGACAGCTGCTTTGTCCTCTATGCAGATTTCAACATAACACATCTGTAAAGATGGGTCGGCCCCAGAAGATTCAACAACATTTTTGTTCACACTTTCACAGAGCATCAGTTAAAAAAAGAAAATAAAAATAAAAGGTTTTATTACCTGTCATGGCAGAGTTATGATCAGATTACAAGATCATCATACAAGTCGGAGAAACCAGATACCAGATGCAGCATCAGTTGGCAAAGTTGAGGTGTGCTTGTACGTGGCACTGAAATAAAAAAATTTGTGGCTGCGTTGACTGTGGCTGTTTGAGGTCGACTGAGGCAAAGTGGTGGTTGACACACTCTCACACTGACACCGTTAACGTACTGATGCCAAAAAGGTATAATGTTCACCACATGAACCGCGTTGGTTCTAATGTATCAGCGCACTAATGTCTGTCCACTGGCACCAAACACAAAGGAAAGACAAAAACATTTACAGAGGAAGCAAACTTTGAAGATTTTGATGACAAACCAACCAGTAACCAAAAATGATGAACCGGCTCAACATTGCCATCAATAAAGAGGTTATAAAAATATTAATTGTGCATACACTGATGGTGAAAGACAATTAACTTTCAAATAATACTGATGCTGGAAAATGCACATGAAAGAGAACCCTTCCATGGCACGTGGTTAAAAAAAAAAAAAAGGGATCTCTTTTATATATAGAAATATTGGCCCATAAAACCATTTAAGTAACATAAAGGCATAGTCCCCTTAAACGCCAACAAATAAACATATTGCCACATGAAAGACACGCTCTGCTCTCATCCCTTGTGCCATTATAGCCTAACATGCATTAAATCCCAGCTGGGACCGAGGACTGTGTTTATCAGCGTTTCCTTGTACACTGACGGGTATTTGACGAGTGTGTTTGATGAAAAGGGAAAAAAAACAACAACAAACACAGCAACAAAAGTCCAACTCTTGAAATGAAAAAGTGCACAAATCTATGGTGATTTTAAGGACGTTGCAAAACTTTACACACAGCAGGTGGGAGAGGTGATCTGAAACAATATCCAGCAAACGACTCATTCAAGATGTCAACAGAAAATACATCCAAAGAGTGTTGTAATGTAACAAAGTGCAAATACTTTGTTACTGCACTTAAGTGCGATACAATAATTTACTTTAATTAAAATTCTAGCAACTTTCACTTTACTACATTTTCTAAATAAATTGTGAACTTTTACTCCACTACATTTCCTCTAACTACCTTTGTTACTCGTTACTACCAAAAAAAAGGTCAGAAGAAGAGTTGGTAACAGTCTGTGTTTATAAGGCTTTTCTAGTCTTGATGAGCTGCTTTACACTATAGTTTTCACCCATTCACATTTTTCATACTCATTCACATGCTGCAACATGGTGTTAAGTGTCTCGCTCAAGGACACATATAGACTAGCCTTTTAAATACTTTTACTTCTAAAACTTAAGTACTTTTACTTTTGATATTTAAGTACGGTAAATGACTTATACTTTAACTTCAATGTCTCCCAAAGTCATTTTCTGGTAAGACATTATCCCTTTAAGGTACCTCAATCAAGACTGCATCTAAATGACTGAGTTGAAGTAGAGCGTTAACTTTTGGACTCCACAGAGGAAGCTGCTGTGTGGCACAGCTTAATTAACGCTGCTCATTTGAGAAACATGAGAAACGGCAGCAGAGGAGCACTAATACTTGTGTGGGTGGATTTATTTTTAAAGTTTGGTACAGTCCTGAGCTTGTGTCCCCCCCTTTGCAGTATCTATGACATGCTAAGGTAAGAAACCTATAAAAGTATTGTTGTCACATGTAGACACAATGTCACAGCAACATGAAGAATAATATCTTAATGACAATAATTCTCCAGTATTTCAAACAGCAGTAAAAAAAGCAAGTGAGACGTGTTGGGGGGGAGAAATGAAAGTCGTGCAAAGGAGACGCTCCAACGAGACACAGCAAGTGTGTTTCCAGATTTCAAAGTTTGCCACAATCATTACATTTGATTCCAGAAAAAGATCAAAGACAGCCGAAGGGAAGCCGCACAGTGCAGACATCAGGAAAAGCTCCTCACCAGAGGTCGACAAAAATAGATGATTTTTTACATTTGACCGCGCTTGAAAAACAGAGCACATTTCCATCATTGGAGCCACCTCAGCGTACTATATCATATACAATGAACAAGATAGAGAGCAGGGTTTTCTTTTTTTCCTTTTTTCTCAACATCTGCTTCATGCTGTAAATGATTAACAGAGTTACAGAATGACTTGTTTTATGTGTGTCTGCTGTGGCAACAACCAGTATCGCCACACTGTCTCTACACATTA
This sequence comes from Solea solea, assembly GCF_958295425.1. Classification (NCBI taxonomy): domain Eukaryota; kingdom Metazoa; phylum Chordata; class Actinopteri; order Pleuronectiformes; family Soleidae; genus Solea; species Solea solea. The sequence goes on from NC_081152.1 coordinate 9,891,126, forward strand.
AAACACAAAGACAGTGAGTTATGTGACAGAAGCTCCGCTCACAGTCATTGTTACAAAGATGACCCTGATACAAATTTCCAAACAGGAGACTGAGTACACTCATTAATCTTCCGTACTAATGCACATGTTTTGACCCAATTCATTGAAACCGTTCAATGACTCCTGCAGTGATTTTGATTTTAAAGGCAACTTTACAACAAAGGAAATTAAAATAAGTAATTGTTTAAAGAGGCTGTCACTTTTTAAGACGCAGGTAAGACAAAGGAATAGTTAACAGTAAGTCATAGATATGCAAGTCACAAGCAAGTCCAAAGTCACAATGAATATATGAAAATAGAAGGTGATTTCCCAGATATTCCACATTTAAATATGCTAAAGAAATAGACTGCTACAGTTTTATCTGTAACAGAAACACTGTGTTACTGTGTTACGATTTAAGGACTGCTTCATGTTCCCATTCAACTGAATTGTTAATAAAAAAAAAGAGACATAATTAACATCAATAAAAATGAAAGTAAATAAAACTACAGAACCTAAAATTAGATTAAATTAGATTATTTTAGATTAGATTAGACTTTATTGATCCCACACTGGTTCACATGTTGCAGCAGTTAAAGGACAGAGAATTAAATAGAGCACAATAGAATAGAATACAATAGATTCAATTAGAACAACATTGTAGAAAAACAATAATAATAGACAAATAGAAACGTATAAACATGGAAACAATACTGACATTAGGCCTACATTAAACCATGGAAATGCATGTTAAATATTAGGCAACCAGCTTTTGACCCTCCAAGATTGTTTCCCCCATTTTACCTGCCTTTGTTGCATTTCGGTTGCCAGGTTTGTTACGGAAGTCTGCAAAAGCGGACACCCTTTGTTGTTTTCCGTGTTTCAAGCGACAAATTGTAACGGTGACTCCTAGATATCTGAGAACATGTAAATACCCCGTAAGTCAAAGTCATTTCGAGTCATTTTACTCAAGTGTAAGTCGAGGCTGAAGTCGTTAGTCAAGCACGTCTCAAGTCCTCGAGTTAGTTAAACCATGGCCAACAACTGGTTTATCCACCCACAGTGTCCAATTTATCTAATCCCCATATAGCAAGTTTTGAGACTTGTGGGAGGAAGCCAGAGAACCCGGAGAGAACATGCAAACTCCATGCAGAAATGAAATTTGGATTTAACATAAAATGGAACAGTATTAAGTGAGTTCAATTAGATATGATGAGTAGATCCTTTAACTTTTAGACAGAACTTGTTTGCCTTTATTTCAGAACTTGATGCAACACCAACTAGCTGTTACTGTGTAGCTCCAGATATTCCTTTCATCCAAAATCACGGGTTTTTTAATGCATAGATGCATAGATGTGAGATACACTCTCACACAATCCCATAGCAAGAATCACAGTTGAAGACTATACCATCAGCCCTGAAATCCACTGGCTCTTCATTATAGTTAGCTTAAATGAACAGCCACTTCAATATCAATAAAACAACAGTAGGCACAGTAATGAAACGCTGAAGTGTTTCCAGCGTGTGACTCTGACCCAGACTTCACTCACACCCACCAACATACTTTCCCCTTCATCAGCAAACACGAAAACTGCAAAGCTTTGTTTTTATTATTCATAAAACCAGATCATATAAGCTGTCACTGGCATCACAGACAATGCCATGGAGGCCTTTTTTTTCCTTCTTTATTTTGTAACTGTGCATTACACTCTCATAAAATCCCCGCATTTTTACTCAATACAGCATGTCTAGACTATATTTTTTATTATCATTATTGCCAGTAGCTAATTGGGACTTTTTATTGTCCAAGTCAATTGGGGTTTTTGGTGTGCCTTTGTTTTCCTAAGTTTTTGTCATTCCTCGTGTCTCTGGGGAAATGCCAGGCGAACAATCAGTCAGCCACCCACTCACACTCGGAGCTGACGGTGGAACCGCAAGGAACCAGGAAACCGTCTGCGTGTCTCTCCGAGCGTCACACTGGAATAGAATAAGCAACAGTTGTGCTGCGTATCAGGGAAAATCATCCAGCCAGAGTTGGTGCTCGCCAGGATGTTTACCAGCTGATGTTAGGGTGAACCGTCAACACTTTCAGCAGCACCATACAAGAATGGTGGGATTTAAAGATTTATGGCCATGGTTCACAAACTGTGGTACGTGTGCCACCAGTGGTACGCAAGCTTCCTCTGAAAATGAAACAGTTAACAAAAATGTCATAATAAATTAAATAATAATAAGAGTCGCCTTATCTCTCTCTCCATCTTAATCCAATCTCCACTATACCAGTGTGAGAAGTACATGTGAAGAGGAGGAGGAGGAGGAGGATGAGAGAGAAAATGATCTTATTGGGAATAAATCTGTCTCCTGCCACTGTATTCTAACATTGGTGATCATGGTGTTTTCTCATATGGTACTTGGTATAAAAGGTTTGAGAACCACTGCTTTATGTGATTTGTTCTGGCTGATCAGTCTGTCACAGAACACAAATGTTATTAATTGCATTACAAATGAATAATATATGAATCTACTACATTTTGTAGTAGAGTAGGCTGGACTATACTAGATTTAACTGGTTATAGTTCAGACTCTCCAGTTGAACTGAGCTGCATATCATGAGAGGATTTGGCCACCAAGACTCTGCCCCTGGTTTAGCTTACTGATTATTAAGATACCTTCTTGTTTTTTTGTCAAATCAATTTATTTGGTATAGCATCGAGTCGCAAATACATACTTAACATCATAAGATCCAGATCTTAAAAAAAAGAAGAAGAAGAAGGAACAAACAAAACAATAGTTCAAACAATGAGCAAGCACTTGGCAACAGAGGAGGGGGAAAATAAAGACTCAAACCACTTTCATATTTCCCTCTCGTCTACTCACTGTGACTTCTGACTTTATGCCACACTGTGTTCTGCTGTGACGCCTTCACTGAGCTGCTGCAAAACTATCAATCCTCCATTCTCCAACTCTTTCATACTGGAATGCAGCTGTATATATATATGTATATATATATATATACATACATATATATACATATATACATATATATATATATATATATATATATATAAATAAATAAATAAATAAATAAATAAATAAATAATCCATCCATCCATCCATCCATCCGCTTTATCCTCCACATGAGGGTCTCGGGGGTTGCTGGTGCCAATCCCAGCTGACATAGGGCAAAAGAGGGGGAACATCCTGTACAGGCTGATAGAGACAAACAACCATCCACTCTCACACTCACGGTCAATTTAGTATCCACTAGTATCCAATTTGCCTAATCCCCAAATCTACATGTTTTCTGACTGTGGGAGGAAACCAGAGAACCCGGGAGAAAACCCACGCACACATGGGGTTTTCTTGTTCCGACCAGGTTGCTGCAAAGACAAGAGTACTAACCACTACACCAACTGTGTGGCCCTGGCTTCCTCCCAGAGTACAAAAACATGCAAAGTTGGGGATTAGTTTAATTGGACCCTCTAAATTGACCGTAGGAGTGTGAGAGTGAGAGCGGTTGTTGGTTGTTCGTCTCTGGATGTCGAGAGTGTACTCTGCCTTTCGTCCGATGTCAACTGGGCTCAGCTCCAGCTCCAGCTTATCCTCATTTGGAGTTTAAAGTGATGCAAAATGGATGGATGGACTGTGATTGACAGATAGTTTTTGGGCAGTGACTTCACAGGGGTGGGAGCTGTCGAGTGAAAATGAACACGAGTCACATGGACACACGGAAAACACAGAGAGGGAAAACTGAAACCGAAAGCAACCCAAAAGCTAAAAGGCAGATGTGGAGCTGGTGATGCTGCTTTGACTGTAATAGAGGTAGCGTTGGTGTTGAGTTTCACTCCTCACTTCACTCCCTGTCTTACCTTTTTTTTTTTTCCCGAGCTCTGCGTCCCCAGGTTACTTTGGTCATGTCTTGCACACGTCTTCATTTACTCCCCTCAGTCCCTGCATACGCAGCACAATTACCCCTGAGGATGTCATTGGCTCGCTCTCCACTCCACAGCTGTCGGTGGTGGCGTCCAAAGGAGGGAGATGGAGGGGGGTTGGGGGGTGGGGAGTGGGCTACAGAGCTGGGGAGAGAAGATGTCACCCTCCATGTTCTTCCTCGCGACTCCCTGGAGAATGACTGTCAGGGTTTCACCGGCTGTTTGTGCCCCGGTGACTGAGAGATAAACAACAGGTGTTGGGCTACATATGGTTGCCCGGGGGGATCATCTTAGAAGGGATTAGCTAAAATAGCATAGCCTACATTAGATTGGGTGACACAACAAGAAACTTGAAGCATTGTTTTCAAAATGCCCTGCTCGCCCTCTGGCACACGCACACACACACACACACACACACACACACACACAAACACAAAGCTTTATCCCTAACCATAACCATATATAGTTAACCCTTTAACACAGAGCACATCACAGCCAATATGTGCTTATTATGGTCATTTCACTCGCGCTGTTTCAGGAAGCCAGGGAATCAGCGTCTTTGTCGCCAGAGAGGAGAGAGTGGGAAGAACACCTGTACATAGTTTCCATTTTTTGGCCTGTTTTTGCACAGTGAGAAAAATGTTATTGTAAATATGTTTCATACTGTTCCAATTTCAATGTAACACGCAAAATCTGTTTTTGCTTTGCCTTCATTTTAAATTGTTAAGACAGTATTTAAACATGCAGTAAATTGTAAATAACTGCCAGATACTGGAAGTTATTCTGGGGGAAAAAAAGCACTTAATTACAGGACGTTCTCTGGTCCTTTTATGGTTAAAATAAGAAAAAAAAAGTCCACCTTTTTGGAAGCAAGAAAATAAAATATCAAAATAAAAGTTTTTTTATATGGGACTATAAATAGTTCACAACATAAATCTATGTATGATGCAAATTGAATATATTAATAAAAAATCATACAGAAATAACTTGATATCAACTGGCGGGCCACAAGAAAGTGATTTGGGGGAGCCGCATATGGCCTGCGGGCCACGAGTTTGAGTCCTCTGCTTTGTAGCATCAGTAAGCATTTTCTCTGAGGAGCTAATGTGTTTCAGGTGTTTCCATCCAGTAGCACATGAAGTCAATTTGTAAATGATGTTCTCATTTTGAGAAAAATTGCTAATAAAACACAGCATATATGAGTGAATCGTCAGCGTGATTCACACCTGGTGACATCTAAAATCTTGAGGCTTCACAACGGGAGCTGAAGACCATGTCCATTTTTATATTGAGTCAACGTTTATGCCTGTGTTTCTGCAGAGCTCCGCCCACTTTCACTGGCAAAGTAATACTGACAGTAATGTCTCCTGGGAAATAATCAAAACTGGTCATCGAGGACCACAATGGTTGAAACTGGAAGAATAAACCTTTGCAGTCCTTACATTCTTTAAGTATAACAAAAGCAGCAGGTCCAGCAATCGACATTTTTGGACAGATAATTAGAAGTTTATCTGTGCCAAGTTAGAAATCAACGACAGCTGCTGAGCAGAAAGGCTGTGCACTATGAAGCTGAAATTGACAACTTTTTGGGTTGAACTTATCGTTATTATACTGAACCTAATTACACAGGGTAATGGAAAAAGAAAAATGACACCAATGCATGTATATGGATCCCCGATAAGCCCTTTATTTGACTTGGATGAGGGTTTTTTTGTGTGGAAAAACTGCAATTTTACAGCAGAAAAGAACTGCATTATTCTGTATCACTGCAGAAGTGACCCATGTCTTTACTGGTGTCTTACTATTACTGCATCACTAGTGTCAAAGATGGGCAGAAGTCAGTTTGTAAACATTACTCCTCCTGTGTCCCCCCCAAAAAAACAACAAAACCTTTTTATTTTCCAAATGGTAAATGGAATCATTCACTTCAGTCCTCACCATATATAACAAATATTCCTGTCAGTCGTAGATTAAGATTACATTAAAAAAAAATAAGATCACCTAGTGGAAAACAATAAAACATGAAATTCTATGAAGGGATTTCAAAACCTAGGAATAATAAAAATAATTTATTTTTTAATAAATATTGAAATCAAATTGAAATGGCAGTGTATTGAAAAAAAAAAGGAATTGTGTAACGGATTGCATTGTATTAACAACGACATATATCAAAATGCATCCCAAAATACACAACCTTGCCAAATTCTAAACAATCTGGATCAAAACAGCCAAAGACGTCCATAAAGAAAACACAAAAAAGAGGTCTAAGGTCCTAGAAGGGTTAAACCATAGAGTCATGTTAGTCAGACATGATAATTGCAAACTTCCTACTATTAGTGCTGGTTTTTTTTAAATTTAGTTTCTCTTCTTTTTGCTTCTCTTCTTTTGCCCTTGCCTCTCTCTCTCTGTGACACACACACACACGCACACACACACATACACTCTGCAGCTGCATGCCAAGCAGTAATCTGATGGGCAGAGCTGTACCCAGATGGTTTAATTCATATTCCTGGTGTTAGTTGCTGATGTTAAACAGGTGCTGTGTGACCTTCATTCCACCACAGCTCTGTCCTCCCTCACTCCAACCATATATATACACTACCGTTCAAAAGTTTGGGGTCACATTGAAATGTCCTTATTTTTGAAGGAAAAGCACTGTACTTTTCAATGAAGATAACTTTAAAGTAGTCTTAACTTTAAAGAAATACACTCTATACATTGCTAATGTGGTAAATGACTATTCTAGCTGCAAATGTCTGGTTTTTGGTGCAATATCTACATAGGTGTATAGAGGCCCATCTCCAGCAACTATCACTCCAGTGTTCTAATGGTACAATGTGTTTGCTCATTGGCTCAGAAGGCTAATTGATGATTAGAAAACCCTTGTGCAATCATGTTCAGACATCTGAAAACAGTTTAGCTCATTACAGAAGCTACAAAACTGACCTTCCTTTGAGCAGATTGAGTTTCTGGAGCATCACATTTGTGGGGTCAATTAAACGCTCAAAATGGCCAGAAAAAGAGAACTTTCATCTGAAACTCGACAGTCTATTCTTGTTCTTAGAAATGAAGGCTATTCCATGCGAGACATTGCTAAGAAATTGAAGATTTCCTACAACGGTGTGTACTACTCCCTTCAGAGGACAGCACAAACAGGCTCTAACCAGAGTAGAAAAAGAAGTGGGAGGCCGCGTTGCACAACTGAGCAAGAAGATAAGTTCATTAGAGTCTCTAGTTTGAGAAACAGACGCCTCACAGGTCCCCAACTGGCATCTTCATTAAATAGTACCCGCAAAACACCAGTGTCAACATCTACAGTGAAGAGGCGGCTGCGGGATTCTGGGCTTCAGGGCAGAGTGGCAAAGAAAAAGCCATATCTGAGACTGGCCAATAAAAGAAAAAGATTAAGATGGGCAAAAGAACACAGACATTGGACAGAGGAAGACTGGAAAAAAGTGTTGTGGACGGATGAATCCAAGTTTGAGGTGTTTGGATCACAAAGAAGAACGTTTGTGAGACGCAGAACAAATGAAAAGATGCTGGAAGAATGCCTGACGCCATCTGTTAAGCATGGTGGAGGTAATGTGATGGTCTGGGGTTGCTTTGGTGCTGGTAAGGTGGGAGATTTGTACAGGGTAAAAGGGATTCTGAATAAGGAAGGCTATCACTCCATTTTGCAACGCCATGCCATACCCAGTGGACAGCGCTTGATTGGAGCCAATTTCATCCTACAACAGGACCATGACCCTAAACACACCTCCAAATTGTGCAAGAACTATTTAGAGCAGAAGCAGGCAGCTGGTATTCTATCGGTAATGGAGTGGCCAGCGCAGTCACCAGATCTGAACCCCATTGAGCTGTTGTGGGAGCAGCTTGACCGTATGGTACGCAAGAAGTGCCCATCCAACCAATCCAACTTGTGGGAGCTGCTTCTGGAAGCGTGGGGTGCAATTTCTCCAGATTACCTCAACAATTTAACAGCTAGAATGCCAAAGGTCTGCAATGCTGTAATTGCTGCAAATGGAGGATTCTTTGACGAAAGCAAAGTTTGATGTAAAAAAAATCGTATTTCAAATACAAATCATTATTTTTAACCTTGTCAATGTCTTGACTCTATTTTCTATTCATTTCACAACGTATGGTGGTGAATAAGTGTGACTTTTCATGGAAAACACAAAATTGTTTGGGTGACCCCAAACTTTTGAACGGTAGTGTATATATATATATATATATATATATATATATATATATATATATGATCCGTCCTCTGTGTGTGTGTCTCTGTTTGACTCTTCCCACTCGTGCCATGCTTGCTGACAATGAAATACTGTAATAACACGGTGGCAAATTGACTTTTAGCGACATGCTGACGGCCTCTTTTTTTTTGCCCAACATTTCAATCAGATGCCCGTCACAGTTCTGTATAAATTCAGCCTGAGGCCATTGTCTCCCAGACACCATTTTTGGTGCCTCTAGTTATTAAATCATGTTAATGAGAGCTTCTTGGTCTTGGAAAGCGTTGGTCTTGCCACACTTAGCTGGTTCGCCGGGCAAAGACGAGTGCCCATTTCTCCTAATGATCCATGGTGTGATGATTGTTTGTCCTGCTCTCCGAAGGGGAAATGATTGATTGAGTGCACATTTTTTACTGGAAACAAAACTCATTAAAATTCTCACACATTTTTCTCTACGTTCCAAACTGTTTGCATGGGCTCTTTGTGCCGTACACATTAAAAATGTAGCCTTATCTAACCTATGCTGATATGATTCAAATCACTGCTGCACTAAGAAGAAAAAAAAAAGAAAAAGTCTCCATGTTTAATTAGTGGGCTTGTGGTAAGCTCTATTTATTCGGCCAAACATTACAGCTCCAGTTGGGACAGATAGATGAAACAGTTCTTCCAGCATCAGTCGCCTCTTTGGTGATGTGCTCAGAAGTGTTTAATTATGTCACAAATTTATGCTCTGAGAATCATTCAGATTAAGTTTGGTTTTCCCAAGCGTGCTTGAGTAAATGTCCATGAATTTGGTCGCGTAGACCTTTCCTCCATACGAAAGTGGAGGAAACCGTGTGGGAACCAGCAGCCAGTGTGTTCTGCTGCAATATCAACAAAGGTTTTTTTTAAGCTCCTCCCTGTTAATTCGTCGATGGTCCTAACGACTACAACAAGCCACTTGAGTGTAAAAGGCATTAATCCCACCCCAGGGCCTAAAGCAGCTCTAGTTATCTTTCTTTCCTCTGAATGGAGAGATGCACAAAGAGAGGAGGGTAAGGTGGTAACCCAAGCTTTGGGCTGTGTTGCTTGATAGCGTGCCTGACTGTGAGAGGCCTAGATTGTACCTTGTGTTTCCTGTGGCTCAGAGAAAAGGGTCATTTCTCCTCGGTGGTGTCAGATGTCACTTTCTGCACTGGCTGCTCTGGTTATGTAGATGTAATATGAGGGAAAGCTGAAAGAGAATGAATCATATTTGTCATGTACAATACAAAACATTCTCCCTGATTAAATGTAAGCAACACTGTACCTCTGTTGGAAGTCATTATATTTATTTATTTACAAGCAAACAGAATCTACAAGTTAACTTTCTATTATTATTATTATTGCTATTTTTAGAGCACTTGCGGTCGTCCTGCCAGTCATCCTATACATCCTGAATCTCAGTGTAAGGTGACCACCGATGATGTCCTGGGATAAAGTGACACAAAGCAGCAGGTGTGGGAAAAAAAAAAATGGACAAGTCTCCTCTGCCGAAACTCTGGCATTTCCCAAAGAAACCCACCGAAAGCTTGGCTTTCACCACTCTGCTCAACCTGTGTGTACTTGAGATTGTACGTGGTGTGTGTTTATGTGTGAGAGAGAAAAGAGAAAAAGGGTGGGGGGTGAGGGATGGGGGGGCATGCTCAGGGGATTGACTTCAAAAAGGTAAATGGATACACAAATATGCTGGATATACCATTATTTTTCATCCCTCACTTGAAAATAGAAACATGCTCTTAACATAGAAAAAGTACTTCCCAACATGGGAAACTGGACAATCTGAGGAGCACCTGATTGCACCTTTAGGAGGAAGTGAGCGTACTAGACCGGACTACAGGACTACATTCACTGCTCATTGTTAGGGAAAAACACCTGAGACTGCATATATGGTTTCTGACAGTACAGAATTAGGGCAATACTTAATTGGTGAAAGACTCTACTTCAATGCATTTGCCTTTTTCTTCTGATAGGTGATGGGAGCATAGGTGTAAATGATCTAATAAATGATGGTTTGGTTCCTTCAGCTTCCTCAGATCCAGGGTACATACATGCTGACTTGCTGTCACAATGTCCTGACTTACATAAACTGAACAATACTATTGTTGATGTCGTCAGTAACACGTGCTTTCTCTACAAGGGAAAATATAGCTTAACCCTGAGAACACAGAGCATTTTGGCTGCTTTTACACTGACTATGTTTAAACATACAGTATATACAGAGGCTATAAGAATAAGAACATGCAATATTGAGTGTCTTATATCCATTTTTTCAGTACAGCCTAGGCACAAACATCTCTTTCATTTTCACCAACTATAAAAACACACTTGAGCAAAAAATAGGATTGAATTTGTGAAATTTGGAAATACGTCACAGTTCAAAGTTCACTTGGCTCGTTTTTATGAACAAAAAGCAAAGAAAAAAGTTTCTATTTTGTGATTTCTGCGGAATTATTCCCGCGGCAAATTACCATGGGTGCAGCACTAAGGGTTAATATGAATTAAGGGCACTTCACACTGGGATCGTCAAACCTCCATTTGGTTTGGTTCACTTTCACACCACACGTAAGCGGACCAAAACCACCTGGACAACGTCATACAGTTACAACAGCTGCTCATTTGGGAAGGTAGTGCCCAAAATGAGAAGTGATGAGATACAAGGATCCTTCCGGAGTAGAGAGGATCCTTCCACAGACTCTTTCCAAGCATTCTGGGAACACAAGTCACATTGAATGATTGGAATTGATGAGTAGCTGAAAACTTGAAACATAATCTTGCATGATAAAACATGCATGTTTAAAGGATTGTAGCATACACAGCATCCTGGTAAAGTCAGTCAGTCAGTCAGTCATCATCTACCGCTTTATCCTCCACCAGAGGGTCGCGGGGGGTGCTGTGCCAATCTCAGCTACATCGGGCGATAGGCAGGGTATACCCTGGACAGTTCGCCAGTCCATCACAGGGCCACACACAGATAGAGACAAACAACCATCCACTCTCACACTCACTCCTATGGTCAATTTAGAGTGTTCAATTTACCTATCCCCACATTGCATGTTTTTGGACTGTGGGAGGAAGCCGGAGTACCTGGAGAGAACCCACGCACACACGGGGAGAACATGCAAACTCCATGCAGAAAGGCCCTTGTTCCAACCGGGGCTCGAACCCGGGTCTTCTCGCTGCAAGGCGAGAGTGCTAACCACTACACCACCGTGTGGCCCATCCTGGTAAAGTCTCTGTGCAAAAGGAGTCGCTCCATGAAGGATTCTGCAATTTGGAACAGTCCTTGAAATCCAGCAGTTCCAGGATCCTTCCTTGACTTTTAATAAGCACCTTATATTTGTGATTTAAAGGCAGACATGGGAAACAACGAGCACAGTGCCGTTCAAAGGCAACAGAAGTCTGTTCATCAGCGACTGTAACAGCAACATAATTACATGTTTGTCATGTTTTTTTTGTGTTACTTTTAAGTTTTTTTTTGTGCATAAGGCCGTGCTGCTTTTCCTGGTGCCAGTGTTTATACCAAGCTAAGCGATGCACATCGCAGAAGGACAATACATGTGCTTTAAAAATGTGGAATTATAACTTTTCTTTTAAGGAACACAAAGGAAGAAAACTGTCTTGTATTTACTCGTCCTCAGCTATTTCAGAAGGATTTAGGCAAAGCTGTTGTAAGACAGAAAAAAAGCATTAAGCAGATAAAGCATGAACATGCAGGGGCTTGTGTAAGAGAAGTCTGACAGTCACTATTTGCCTCATATTTCACTTAATATAGCTTTCTTTACAGTATATTAGCAGCTTGCGGTTTAAGGGAAACGTTCATTCATGAGCCTTTGAAGGGCAGGAGCGCTCTCCTCTCTGATGTGTGCTAAGCCGTTGGGCTGAGCTTGTACCCCCTTTGGCCTGTAATTAGTAGAAATCTGGTATAGTCCTCACTACAAAACACAGCCATTCACTGAGATCTGCTCCCATTTCTCACACTGGTAATGAACCATGTACCTTGTGTCTGTGCAGGCAAAGAGGAGAAGGAGTGGAACATGAGGAGCCGAAAAAAACAAAAAACAGACAGATAACTTGTCATGCACAATTCTGAATATAAAACTTGATAACACGTAGCAGCCAAAAATCCCCAGCCCCTCTCAATACATGCTAAGGGCCCTCTAGAGAGAAAAGCAAATATGCTTACTGAGTTTCCTTGGATTCCCTCTGAAGTGCTGCTCAGCGTTGCAGCCAAGCAAACAGCATGATTTTGCCATTATTTCTTGTTTTCCCTCTTCTCATTTTCCCCAATATACAACACACTGAAAGTGGTTGCTGTGATATGTTGCTTTGTTTATATGTCCTCCAATCATGCTTAGGTAAGTGCGTCATCACTGTGCGTTCAGTCGACTTCATGGGAAAGCCCAGAAGGTACGCTGACATCAAATGGAGGTGGGGAGGGGGGAAGGGGGTTTATACGAGACTAGAGTGCATAGGAAAGAAATGGAGTGAGGCAAACTCATAGGGAGGGATCATGAGGGAGAGATAGTTTGGATGTAAAACGTTACAAACATCTGTTTTCTTCTATGATGCAATTGCATCGGGCTTGCAGCTCAGCGTTGCAGCAGCTTTTATGGTTTCACGAAACGGACCAAACCCTTCACCTTGAGGCTGCACGTGGAAATCAAGAGTAGACATGTTGTTTGCACCTCCAGCACATGGAGAGGAAAGTCCTTTGAGTCACATTAGTGATAATAAATCTCACCAACGTGCATTTGCATCACACACAGAAAAGCGAGCGTGATACTGCGGTCATGTGGCGCGATGCCCAGCAATCTTAGATCCGCACTCCCGCCCCGGTGCCAGAAAGACGACTCCCCATCCCTGGAGCTGGTCTGAGTGGGCCTGAGTCAGCAGAGTGGGGATGGTGCCCTGCAGATTTTACTCCATGTTTGTGTGAGCGCGGCAGAACAGACATGGTGGTGGTGGTGGTGGTGGGGGTTGGAGTCTGGGGTTGCAGAAGTAATTCTGTACACATGAAATGCAAGCGCTCAGCTGTATTTTGGGCAACTGTGATGACGTCGTCAGAAAGGAGGAGTGTAAAGGTAGTTTAGAGGTAATTACATAATGACTGAAGATCACAGGGTTTGGTTCTTTTGTACTGCAATACAATAAAGTGACTTCCAGTGTCCCATATTATTAAATATTAAAATAGCCCGCCTTGCGGAGTCAGTGAGCAGAAATTTAAAATGTATGCTCAGATCCTCTACAAGTGAAAAAATAAAATCTGGCTTCAAATGACATGAAATAATTTCTTACAATTGGCAGGAGGGCAAAATAAAAGCATGACAACATCACCAACCACTACGGAAGAGTATTAGGACCACATGTAAAAAAAAAAATTCAATATAAAAAAAAAATATTCTGAGATTAAACTCAGAATTCTGGGAATTCTGAGATTCAAGTCAGATTAATGAGAAAAAATTCACAATTCTAAGATTATAGAAAAAGTCAGAATTCTGAGATTATAGAAAAGTCAGAATTCTGAGATTAAAGTCAGATTTTGTTTTAGTTGTTTCTGTTTTTTTACATGTGGCCCTAATACTCTTCCATAAACCGCAGCCATTAATGTGGATGAATTTGTTTGAGAAACTGCTTTAAAAAGCATATAAACATGACATGAATTTATGTGTCACATAAGAAAAGTCCTTGTCTCTGACATAAGTGCCTGGACCTCAGGCCACTTCTCTCTCTCTCTCTCTCTCTCTTCATGGAGGTTGGAAACACTGACACTACCATAATTTTATGACAGTATTTATTGCCCCCGTGGAGACTCACACTACATGTCGCCTGCGCTTTCGTGGTGGAATTTGTTACTTGGCTCACGTTAAACAGCTGCTCGGTCTCTCGTGGGCAACTCGAGTCTATAATGCATTTCACGGGACGTTTCAAAGCATCGTTTAGAGATATGAAATTTTATATCAGTCATTTTCTGGGGATAGCTCATGGAAAACTGCCCGCTATGGGGCTCATGGGTAATTTATGGACATATTGAGTGCATGTGTAACACTCCAGCTGCTCCGTTTGTTCACTGATGGATATCTGGAAAATGTAGTGTTACTCATTGAAGACTTGTTAGAAACAGGATTGATCTTTATCTGAACAATGTCCTGTGAACAACTTGTAAGCAGCTATAAAGTCAAAGCCACCATATAACACCACGTTTGTCCCAAGTAATGACAATATAGATTTAGGTTTAACTAAAACATGCCATGATAGTCGCCCCAGTAGTTATTTTATTTGTAAGTCTACGTAGTTGTATATATACGAGTATTAGGGGCAAACAACAAAGAAAAAAAAAAATCTTTTGAGAATAAAGTCGTAATACTACGAGATTTTGTATCATTATTTAATTAAATTTCAAAATGTAATTGCTCTGCGTTTCTCATCTTGTTGCACCTGATTGTCTTTGCTTTATTAATGACTTTATTCTTGTAATATTACCACTTTATTCTTGTAATATTACCACTTTATTCTTGTAATATTACCACTTTATTCTCATAATATTACGACTTTATTCTTGTAATATTACCACTTTATTCTTGTAATTTTACAACTTTATTCTCATAATATTACGACTTAATTCTCGTAATGTTCCAACTTTATACTCGTAGTGTTACAACTTTATTCTCAAAAGATTACATTTTTTTGTTCTTTTCAGTTTGGCCCTAATACTTCGTCGTAGTATGAAATACAATAATCTTGTATGTAAAAATAACTTACCAGAAATAAAATAATTCCCTATAAGAACAGGAGTGAAGTATTTGCTTGGCTCTTTCCAAAAGTCAAACAACATTTCAAATGTTTTCTATTCAAAAGGTAAAGATGATTTATGTTTTATTTGCTTTCCTGTCTTTATGCTAAGCTAAGTTTGTCAGTTGCAGCCTTCTAGTAAAGACTTCCCTCCTTGTTGAACTTTTCCTCGAGGCTCACATTTAGCTAAAGGATTAAGTGAAAGTATAAACATATTCCTGCTCACCAGATGTCCGATTACTGATAGTAATCATGGGTTAAATGTTACTGACTTGCTGAGACACATTCGACGGCGATGTCCAAAATAACTCCCTACCATGGTGCTGTTTATTTTCTCTTTGTAATTTCATCCACTAGTGCCCTCAAAAATTCCCACAGTGGAACAAAAAAGTAGCTCCCTCCACACACACATGCACACACACGCCACAGTGACAAAACAAAGTATTTACTGCTCTCTATAGAATAAACTCCAAGTGAATGAGACGCAGCTAATGTCTCAAATCTGATCTTTTGATTGTAAATCAGATTACTCAGAACTTACATGCATCCAGGTTGGCATTTAGAAGTAAACATGCGTCTAAAAACAAAAAAAAAATGCAAAGACATATTACATCAGTCAAAGTCCATGATTCAATTGAGTTAAAGCCTCGGCAGCAGGCAGAGTAAAAGCCCAAGACATTCACACACACACTGCTGAAATGCCATAATGCCCAACCACAGTTTATACTGATATTTTTATTTATGTCTTACGCGTCACTTATGCCACTGATCACAGCTGGAACATGACAGCATAGCATTACATTTCCTCTAACTATCTTTGTTACTCGTTACTACCAAATAAAATCAGAAGAAGAATTGGTAATGGTCTGTATTTATATAGAGCTTTTCGAGTCTTCGCTTTACACTACAGTTTTGTCATTCACACGCTCAAGGACATATATAGACTAGCCAGGAATTGAACCCCAGCCCCGCATTTGAACGACAACTCACCCTACCACAGAGCCACCATGGCTCAATCATAGCTCCTCACAAAATTACTTTTGATACTTAAGTAC